>NC_141475.1:28153072-28644231 GCF_009769465.1 Tauraco erythrolophus
AAAAGATACAAACTAACATCTACAAGGCTCATGATACCACTAGCACCTTTGAGGACCATTTCCCTTCCATAAATCTGATTCTCCATCTGATGATAGAAAGATTTTACTTGTACGTTTTCATTTCATGATCATTTCCCATCTTTAGAAGACATCACACAACTGCTTCCTGAAGTAGACGGCTCCAGGCTAAAGATTCTTGCCCCATCACAGGGATATACTAATCCCATTGTCTAAATGGGAAGAAAATTAAACTTTGAAGTTCAGACAACCCATTACCCAACCTGTGCACGCCCTGTCCACGTGGTTATTCTTGGGCTGGACTGGGGAGAACTCACAGAATACCCTCTTTTCTTATGAGGAAAAAGTGAATTCTTTGCTAAATTGCCATTGCCATGCTCCCCTTTCCTCCTCTGATGCTGTCTCCTATCTCCTGGACTAAATCTGCCCTCTCTACAGGTGCCTCATCCAGGAGGGGAATCTGGTCAAAAGCCAAGAATGGGAGACGAGGCGTGAAAAACCACAACTCCCCAAGAACACCACAGTGGTTTTCCTGAGGGATTTTTTTCACATTTTGATGATTAGCATTTTATGAAAGGATACACGAGAAAGAAATATCTTCTTAAAAAAAAAAATTTGTAAAAATCTTGTTTTCAATTAAATACAATTTCAACAGGAAAAAACCCAACTACCCAGTCAGCCTGACACTTCCTCAGCAGGAGAGAATTCAAGCTTGAGGAATATAATTGACCAGCATGGAATTTTGCCAGGGATACCAAGATAAACATAATTACTCATATTAAGAGTGTTAATTAATTGCTTGTGAACACAAATAATTGGCTGCTTGGTTTTATAGCTCATTAGAAAGCCAACCATCCTATTAGACGTTGCTGCCCAGTAGCCATAGTAGGACCACGGAGCTGTAATCACCAGAAGTCTGAAACTGAGCCAGGGAAAATCAGTGAGAGATCGATTAGCGAAATCAAGAAAAGAAAAAGTAGTGACATCTAGTAAATAAATATTAACACTTTCTGGATGAAGGAGGGGCTTTTTTTGGTTTGTTTTGTTTTGGTTTTTTTTTATTAGTTGATCATTTCTGCAAATTTTTCTACCAAAGATATCTTAAAAAAAACCCCAAAGAGCTGCGAGATGGAGTGAACCACTATAAGTTATGAATCAGTGACCTGGAGATACGCCACCTACGCCGCATGGTGCAACCAGAAGTGTAAGCAGTGAACTCCAGCGGGTTCAGAGAATCATGGAATGGTTAGGGTTGGAAAGAGGGCTGGGTTCCTCGGCTTCGCGACAGCTCCACGCGAGCTTCGCCCGCGCGCGCGGGGGGCATCGATCGTCGCCCCGCGCTCGGCAGACAAGAACTATATTCGTACAAACCACCAATGGGCTGAAGGAGCTATTAATGACAGGTTGCTCTCCATCATTTCCAACGGACAGAGTCTGCTGCTTGACCACAAGGACGAGCAGGTTATTGCTTTGAAGTGTTACACAAAAGGCACCACGAAGGTCTCTCGAATGAGTAAACCGCACGTACGGCTCCGTGGTGGTTCTTTGGTAGAGCTATCGATAGAAAACGGGACCTATTCACAGTTGCAGATATATAATCATCTACTCCAAGGTTTCTAAGAGCTTGTTAAAATTTCTTACTCTGAACAAGAATCAGCTAAGTATAATTCAGCAAATAACCACCAAAATTTTTGGAATACAAGACTAATTCCCCTACGCTCAGAACTTTGCAGTTTCTTTTCTCAACTAGCTAAAACCCCCAAAAAACATGCTTCTGAGCAGCTGTAGCCATTGGTGGTCAGCAGGGAGGGTGGTTGGGACCCACCTGCACACCAGTGGGACACAGGGGACAGCCCTTCCTCCCAGCACAGCTCCTCCAGGAGGGCCACCTCTGACTGGAGAAACAGGCACATGGACCTGCAGGGAAGTTCTCCAGTCTACAAAGAAAATATTTTTGTTTATAAGAGCATCTGTTTGTAAACTAGAAGGATTTCCAAATAACGATTTGTAAAATGTTTGCCAAATTTTTTAACAGGACTTAGTATACTACGTTATTTCACTCCTGTGTGTAGGCAGGTGTTAGGAACCAGGATGGCAGAAGATACTTAAACAAGGGTGAGGAGTAAGACAGGCTGCAATCAAGTGAATGGGATACAGATAAACCTAATGGGAACATACAGAGCCCATATAGATTACATCCCAAATTGTAAACCACCCTTTTTTACAGAAGGGAATAAATAATAGATTACCTGATCTAGATAAAGATTCTTTTTTTTTTTTTCATAGTAGGGGAGGGGGGAACTTCTTTACAAGTATTTGGAGATGCAGTAATTGAAAGTAGTAGAATCAGAGTAGTCAAGTGGCTTAACTCTTTTGAGAAATATCTCTATAATTTATCGGAGTCCAAAGGGTCTTTGTGAACTTGTCTGACATAACGTTGAGATATAAAGCAGTTACCAGCACGAATACTCCCATCCGTGGATGCCTTGGGAAATAGTTAATTTCCTTGAGCACCCGTGCCCAGGACAGATTTTCTAAGATCATAAGCAAAAGGAAGAAAGTCCTGGAGGTTTTTGACAGATCTTTCTGAGAAATCCAAAGCAACTAATGTATTTAACGAAGAAAAAAAAAAATTTTATTCAAACATGTAGCAAGTTGCCTTGTGAAGAACTGAAGGCATCATCACCCTGCTGAGAATCTTTCCAGTACATTTCTCCCCAAATCCCATACAAACCCTAAACGTCAGTGAACACTACGCCTGGTCCACCCCCCCATCCCCAGCTACTCAAAACCCATAGAGCCTCTTCCTTCTGCACCTGCTGGTTGGAGGTGACATTATAAATCAGAGCTGCAGCTCCAGCTATTGCAGCACTCCCAATTTAGAAAAAGTACCAGTCATGGTCATCTGTCAAGACTACAGCATCTTTATAATGCATTAGAAAAATTCTCTGAACCCATCAGATTACAACTACCTGACACCAGCAGAGGAATGAAACGTTTTAAAAATTTATTTAAGAGATTCAACTAGCATGCAAGATACCAATGAAACTATAGCAAACAAGATTAATTTTCAAACTGCTCCAAGAACTATTCATAAAGCTCAGCTATTTATTCCACTTACAGATTCAAAATACTAGTTGCAATGGAATGTTTAATATGCCACCATTATAACGGGGAAACTGTTGACAACTGTGCCACAATATACATCCTTTTCATCCCGCCGTTACTCCAAGAAGATATTGGTACACAAGCTCCTACAAATCATAGTTCCCAAGTGATTCCCAAAATGGGAAGCAACAACAGAAAAGCAATTTTTCCAAATGCTCATGCAACACATTGTGATAAGATTTTATTTTAATAGCAGCACAGAAGAGTATATATTATTTAGATATTTTATGAAAAAATTAAACAGGAATTTAAACGCTTCTCATGATGTACTGTGATATACGCGCCATTAATAGTGAATATTTTGATTTAATGGGATTTAATAATCTGTTTAGATGAACTACTTAACGTTCTGATGATTGCTGATACTAACATCCTAGGTTCAATGAGCTTCAGACTCGTGACAATATTGTATTTTTTCCAGTTTTGATCAACTGATTAGTTTTTAATGCTGAGTATGTCTTGCCATCACTTGTGGTTTGAATATGTTTACTTAAACCAAAAATATTTCGCATCTCAATTATTATTTTATACTGCAGCACTGAATGGAATTTAAGTCAATACATTATTCATAAAGCAAAGACAAGGGAAAAAACAAAGCTGTGCACTTCTTTCAAAGACTTCAAATTACTAAAACATACCATATTTATGCATGCAATATTTGATTGTGTGTGTCTTTTTTTTTTTTTTTAATCACAAGTTTGTTGTTTTCAGATCAGGATATGCCAAAAATCCAACAACAAACAATTTTTGTTTATAATTAAGGCAATCATCAATCCAAGGATTGTAGTCCATTTTATTTCATCTCTACATCAAAAAAAGTAATTTAAAAAAATTAAAATTCCCTTGAAATGGTAAGATAAATGAAAATGTAAGTGCCTTCACATAATAACAGTACGCTGACCCTCTGGGAAATGGTTGACTTTCTCAATTCAAGGTATTCAAAGCTCATTCAAAAGTGTTCATTTGGAATGCAGATATCAAAGATGATGCAAATGTTCAAGAGAAAATTAAAACTTACCAGATGTTCTAATCCAGCTTTGATGTTGCCAGAGTCCCTGTAACAGAAGAACAAAAGTTCTAAATAGTTGCTAAACCCTTGTCTGCAACAATTTATGTTTAACTCAGAAATGTTAAAGCCATGTAATTTCTCGAGTATGTCAAATTTTTACTTTCAATATCTTAATCATTCCAATACCTAAAAACGCGTAACTACAGAATTACTTAAAACCTCAAATTTTACCTGCCCTGAAATTGCTACAAACTGTAGCAATGCAACACGACACTCATTTAAAAAACATTTTTCATATAAATATTCCACTGTTCATATTGGAATAAACAAAATAAGGCAGTGCATAATGCTATTTATCAAACCCACATTCAGTGGCTCATAGTTCTGCTTTGCCACTACTTCAATAATAAAATTATGTGATGGTTTACAAAGATGATGGAATGAAGGAATCTTATGTTAACTAACTGGGTCGTGGCAGCCATATGGGAACTCTGCATTTGACTCGTAGCAGCCGAAAAAAATACAAATGTACAGAAACAAAAATGAGAAGTGATGTCACATAAAGACAGTTGCAAAAAAACGGACCAAACTATCGAAGCAAACCACTGAAAAGCCAAGAGAATTCAGGGTGAAAACTGATCCCTAACATGTCCTGCTACGTAAAAAAGGATAATCTGAAAGAAAACCGAAGCAAAACAAATTTTCAAGTCCCCAAATCCCAAGCCACTAAACAAGGTTTCTGCTTTCCTCGACTCCAGGTTCTACCTGCTTCCAAAAATGTAACCATATCTCTGGAGGACGATGGACTGACCATGGCAAACTGGGAGAAATCGCCCCGCAAGGCCTGCAGGTAATCCGTTTCTGAACTATATAACATCATGTGTATTTAGAATACTAATTTTTCAACAAATTATTCAACTACATCCAACTCCAGGAGCAAAATCCCCAACTATGTTCCTCTCAGACAGCAAACCCACACAAGCCTGATAAGAGGGCTGGAGCACCCTTCCTATGAGGACAGGCTGAAAGAGTTGGGGCTCTTCAGCCTGGAGAAGACGAGGCTCCGGGGTGACCTTATAGCGGTCTTCCAGTACCTCAAGGGGGCCTACAGGAAAGATGGGGAGAGGCTGTTCAGGAGGGCCAGTTGTGATAGGACAAGGGGTAATGGTTTTAAAATAGAGGGAGGTAGATTCAGATTGGATATTAGGAAAAAATTTTTTACCATGAGAGTTGTAGAACACAGGAACATGTTGCCCAGAGAGGTGGTGGATGCTCCATCCCTGGCGACGTTCAAGGCCAGGTTGGATGGGGCCCTGAGCAACCTGATCTAGTTGGAGATATCCCTGTTCCTTGCAGGGGGGTTGGACTAGATGACCTTTGAAGGTCCCTTCCAGCCCTAACCATTCTATGATTCTGTTCTCTTTAACACTTAGTACAGGCTGTGTAAGGCATAATGTGAAGTATGACATTTTACTAAATCCTGAATAAGACCAACTTCAGTTACTCGTTTTACCACCTTGCTGCACTGTATTTTAGACTTTTTACAGAAAGCTTTTATTGATAATTTCATAAAGCTTTCAAAAAAGTCCGCTACGCGCTTTTGTTCTATTTCAACGCACCATGAATGAGGCAAGAGAAAAAGATGCACCTTCCTTACACCGTTATTTTGTTTTTTGAAACAAGAACTTACTATTCGAGCCCATATGGTATTCAAAGAGAAATCACCTCCTGCATCTATTTTTGAGGTGCTAAATGGCCCTAAAGAATTGAATGACTTTGGAAGCAGGATCCAAGGAGGTGATGTGCGGAGCTCCCGACTGACGGAATAAAAGCTGCCCTGTTAGCGGGCTGTCTCCGCGCTGTCCCTGCCATGACTTCATCAATATTTGTGCAACTCCTTCTGGCCTGTGCTGAAAGCAGCCTTAATTCAATTATAGGTCTCAAAACTGATAAAAAAGGTCCTGAAGTGGAAAATGCGAAGAGATTATTGGCAAATGAATAAAGATTTGTATCGAACTAACACACAGGAGTACAGCAGGGTGGTTGGGGTTTGGTGTTTTGTTTTTTTTTTTTTAATCATTCCCTGTCTTAAGTCTTCTGGGAACAGCGAGTTTCCCTTCCCCTCATGCAGCACATCGATTTCTGAATTAGACTGCAATATTAAATAATTAATATACTTGCCATGATTGATGTTTTGCATTAGTTGAATATTAGGTTATCAATCAAAATCCACTTGGTTTAATGTAATAATATTGAAAAAGTGTCACTGGCTGTTCATCCAATTTGTAGTTGAGGCAGCACAGATAGTAATATCGGTGTAACACAAGGCTCTAAGGCAGGAAATGCAGTGGTTGAACATCCATAAGGCAGACATTATCAAACTAACCAGGACAAGGCTGAGGTTGTCCTAAATAAACCTTGTGGCACCTGTCACTTCCAACGAAAACCTCTTTCCAGCCAGAGGCTGCCGTGCATCAATCAGTGACGACAACTCCTGAAGCCATGGCATGGTTTTATCCTTCTAGTTAAACAATAATTATACAAATAAGACTCCCATTAATACTGGATTTCAAATATTGTTATGCAAAATCAGACCTGTTGCCACAGCTCAGTCTAACACATAACCTTAGATGTCTGCGAAATACCTTAATCATTAATACTATAAAACATTCCAAATAAAAGGCAGGAGCGGTTTCATGCACATCCAATATCATAATACTCTGTAAGGAAGTTATATTAATTTTATATCATTATCAGGTAATAATGTTTTACTCAACTTTTACGCCACACAGTTCCTAACCAGATTTGTATCTGTCTTTCAAACCGTCCTCAGCACACTACATTTATTTTTTTAGTTCATTAGGCAAGTTTGGTTTTATTCTTGAGTGTATCTTTTTCTCCATCAGAGAAGCTCTGGAATGATGTTTCCCCATTATAGTCACGAAATCGTGCAGTAAAATACTAGTTGACGTGCCCATGTTTTTAAATCCTAGAGGAAAAATGGTACACGGAATGCTCAGGCTAATCCAAATGTTAGCTTTTGGTAACGCCGGGGGAAAAAACTGCAGCTGAGCCAAATCTGAATCCTGGTCATGGAATCCTGGTCATGAGGGACCTGTAACGAGCCAGGAATTCAATGAAGTGAGTGTAGCCAGCTTTTGGATTCCTTACAACCATAGTGTTGGTAACCAATTGAGGCAGCGTTAACTAATTAGCACTAGTTCCTTTGCCAGTAAACTCAACTAAATACCGACATTTACTAGCACTTGCTGAAAATCCCAGTTTTAACCTAGATGTATAATCATGTTCATAAAACTAGGTTCCCATATAAAACAAGACATTAATCAAGAGAGCTGAAAAATATGCCTTATCTCCAAAATATCTCAAATTTAGCCATTCTAAAATAACATAAGATGTTACTAATAATTTACTTTTTAATACACTTATAGCAGTTTCACACAGGAACTCTACAACTAAGGTTTGTTTTTGCACAATAGAGCTAAATAAATTACTGGTTATATTTAGACACAGTACGCTGGAGCAAAGCATCCTCGAGAACCTACAGTCTTAACATCATTCTGTAATGTCAGGGACTTATTTTGTTACTGTGAGGTGACCTAAAACCAAGGAAATCTCAGAGATGTTCTTACTTATCACTAGAACAGGCAATTGAGCTGTTAGTAGGTCTGTTACACTCTTTAAAAAGACAAACAATTGTAAGAGCTGAGTTTACTCTGTGCTGCTATTCCGATCAGCAGCACCACACGGGAAGTATCCTGCAATTTTTAAAAATTTATTCCAAACAAAAAACCAATTCCATTCGCATTCTTCGGTTCCTCTCAAGTTGTTACCAACTCATTATCAAGACTTCCCTTGTATCTGTAGTTAGTAATTCTCTTTGCCACAGTCTTTTGGTTAGGGTCCAGAGGCCGTAGAAGAATTCTATGCCTTGTCTCTATTTGTATCTACGATATCGTAGGAGAATTCAGGTTGAAGGCCCGCTGGAGGTCTGCAGTCCTACCTCCTGCTCAAGGCAGAGTCAGGTGTGAGGCCAGACCAGGCTGCCCAGAGTTTTATCCAGCCTGGTCTCGAAAGGACAATCTCCCTGGGCAACCTGTTCTGTTGATTAGATGTCCTCAGTGGAGCATCTTTCCTTCCATCTAGTCCAAACGCCTCTTTTTTCAATCTGTGCTGGTTGCATCTTTCCTCCCACCACACACCACTTCGAAGAGCCTGGCCCCTTCTCCTCAGTGACCTCCCTCCTCATCAGTGAGGGTGGCTGCTGTCAGGTGCCCTCAAAGTCATCTCTCCTCCAGGCTGAACCACCCCCAGTCCCTCTGGTCCCCTCACCGTGTAGGTGCTCCAGCCCCTCACCGTCTTGGTGGCCCGAACTCCACACCAAACAATCTCAATGTCTGATTTTTCTCCTCAGAAGCCAAATGAATAAATAAATAGTCTCATCACTAGCAAGGCCTTTGGCAGAATCCCCTCCAGTTCCACAACATTAACTACAAGCTGCAAAGAACAAGGTCATATGCAGTGTTTCGGGTCAGGCTGCACCACACTCTCAAATAAAGGCTTTCTAACTCCACTCTTCATGAACGCCAACGTGTCAGTGGTGTTGATCAGGCAGCATTGGCCCAAGTGGTTACAGATAATTTTCAGAGAGTGCTCTCTTAAAAATCTCTTGGCTCATTCAACAAGCACATCGCATAATACTCTCAACAATCTGTCAAATATCATTTTAAATTAATCCCTTTTTTGTCCCAGTATTCCTCTTGGATGAAGAACCTCATAGTGAAAGACATTCTTGGAACAACCTCATGTTTTCCTGTTCTTTATCCTCACGTTAACATGCTTCTACTGCTTGCTGTCATCTAGTGACCTCCCCTTTAGATCTTCCTCTGAGCAGCACACACATTCGCTATTGTCCTTTTGCATTATATCAATCCCCACTTGTATTCTAGATAAAGAACCCCAAAATAAACACCTGTATCTCTTCAGAAGTCTTCGGAGGTTCTTTATGACCTTCAGCAGGTGACAATATATTAAACATCCACCAATACAAGCAACACGAAACAGGATAAACATCTCATGCTAAACCCAGCTTGAGCGGCGGTCTAGCTCCTTCTACCTCCTTAAGCTCTGTGTTGAAGGTAGATAAAGGGAGGGAAGACAGAAATGAGAAAAATTAAGCCTTAAATGTTAGGAATTATACCAAGAGGTATGGTGAAGAGGACAAGTGAGGCTATTGCCATAAATGTCAGAGCAACTGCCTCTCCTGTCTTGAGCTTCTGCAGCGTGAGGAGCCCATGCTGATCCAACACAGCCAACGTAGGAACAGTCTTACTAAATGCAACTATAGTGGAGGTGACAGCTATGGGAGAAGTAGACTAGCCTTTTTTTGTATGTCATCTCTATTTTAGCAGACTGGCCTCTCAAACTCAACGAGGCCTTTGCCTCATCATTTTCTGCCTCTGATACTCAGCCTTCTCAAAGCTGATCTGCTAAGAGATGCTCAGCTTACCAGTAGGCACTGCAAAAAAAACCCAAACTAATCTAAATTAGATTTAGATAAGGAATTTATTACACTAGCCTTGACTACTGAATGTAGCAGCATTGTTAATACTCCAAATTTCTCATTAAATCCCAGCAAACACCAACAGCTGGCAATGATTTCGTTTCTTTCTCAGAATATGGAAATCCTCCATCTGAAACTCTGCTAACCTGTGGCAAGACCATCTCTCTCAATGGTGAGTTTAAAGGTCAATATCTCATGATTTCCCAGACTACAGCCAGGATCTGGGTATTACTGGGAAGAAGAAAATTCATTTTCCATGTGATTACACATGGATTTCCATGTGATTACACAATTCTACGATGGGATATCCCAAGACATCCCACCACATCCCGTCATCAACTGCTCCCTCACTTCTGCTTATTTTATATAGCCAGACTTTGCTGGATTTACTTTCCTTAACCTTAAAAGTCTGTACAATCAGATCGAAGGTATTCCAGGTATCAAATTTTGGAGAAGGAGGAAAATGAGGAATAGTTTTTTCCCACTGAAGTTTTTAACATTTTTTCCAACTTTCTAACTTTTAACACTTTTTCTAACTTTTATCTCACGTGCAGATTTTGGAATAAGGCACCCAATCACAACTGGATGGGTAGCCTGAACAATGCACTTGTGATCTTATCACCATTTACTGATGCATTTATGCAAACATTTAAACCGTGTTATAATCTGGAATAGCTTCACTGACTAATATTAACCTCACAGAACATGCCAGACATCGAGAGTAAAACAGTCAGGGCCAGATCATGTCTTTGTTCAATTCCAGAAAAATAAAAGCCTAGTATAGAAAAAGGTATTTTCTCCCTATTGGCAAGAACTAGAATACACACACACAATTATGACATTTGCACAGTGACTGTTCAGAAGGCACTAACTACATTTTTGAAGTTCTTCCCTCAACTAGCTTGAATTTCAGCTTTGGAGTTAGAGAATCCTGGAAGCAGTTTTTAGAAATGGATACCCCCACCACATTCCACGAAATTTTATAGGTTTTGTATTGTTGTGTCTTCTGTAAAATTATAGGCTGGTGTTTCCAAATCTGACTTCAGACCATAGATACTTATTTCAGTAGGCTTTGAAAGACACAACAAAGATCACATAAAAATCTAAGCCCTATGCCTGTCTTCTCCTCCCACACCATCTTTAAGAGGACAGTGCTGATTGTCCCGGGTGAACAGGTAAATTCCTACCTACTGACTGTCAATGACAAGCTGGTCCAATTCCACACCGGTGGTCTGGCAGAACTGCTGGTAAGGACTACGTAACGTGCGGAAAGAGAACTCCACCAAACACATGACTCTTCAACACTACTACATAACCTCCTCTGGGTTATACAGAAAAACCTGAAAAGTAGGGCTGTATTTTGGTTGCCATAAGAAGAAGTTACGTCAAAGAGAGTACACAAAAGGCAAGAGGAGAAAACCATAAAAGAAAGCTATCTCCTCCTGCCTCAAACACAGCTGAAGGAAATCAACTTGTGGTTTTTGAAAGTAACCAAATAACATACCAGACAATACAACCCATAATGAAAATCAAAATCCTTGCAATCTACTATTTACATAAGTTACACAAAGATTCTCGGCACTACAGGCACCTCAAGCAGAACCCCTGGACAGCCATAATGCCTTGAAGAGTTGTGGCTCCTTGTATCCAAAAACTCGGTTTTCTTCCACGACTGGAAGATCCAACCAATCAATAAACCGACTATGAAATAAAACAGTGGAAAGGATTTAGTAGTGCGATGCCACCATCAGAGAGGGTATGAGTGAGAAGAAACACACAGGGGGCAGTAACCTGGCTGTTATTCTGACAGCACCGAGCATCTGGAAAACCAACATAATACATTAGTTGAGAATTTTCTTTTGCGCATAAGAGCTCAACAAGATGAGATACAGCCAAGCTCGTAATTTTATGCTGCTCTTTCTAATCTTTTGTGCAGAACAAACTCCCCTCAAAAAAAGGGAATGGTTGGGGAATCCTTCACTCCAGCTGTAAGAAAACGTACCCATGATATTTTGGAAAAAGTGCAGAATGTTTTTTTTTCTCTTAATATCAGATTCAAATGGTCTGGAACTGCTCCTGAAATGTAAAGACTTCAAAGCTGGTGGTGGTGGTGTGTTCAGTGGCTCCCTCGCTCCAGTCAACCAAAGAATTTCTTTCACTCAGGAAAAAAATGGTAAGGAGTTTGGCCAATTGCTAATAAACTTATATTTAATAAAGATTCAAGAAGATCATATGAAGGTCACTTATCAAAAGCAGGAAGAAAAGCAGAAGTCCCTCCCCCACACAAACACATCCAGAATAACTTGGAACTGCTGAAGAACTCAGAATATAATGCAAGCTAAATTGAATCATGCTAAAACCAGGGCCTTTAAACAGGACACAAGGTGAAACAATTTCCATAATATGTTATCCTAGAGAGAAGAAAAATCAGTACCCAAGAGACTTTATCAAATATTCAAGAAGGGAGGGGAGGGGGGAGGAATAATAACCCTGGCTCACAGAGTAAAATTCAAGATTTTATGCAATTGAAATAAATACTGAAACTAGAGGGTGGAAAAAAAATAATAATCAAAATACAGTGTTGACAGAATCAATATTTTCAAATAGACCTTACGAAAAATACTTTTTCCTCTGTAAGTACTTCTCAGACAAGTGAGAGCCAAAATAACTACCCCAAAAAGCTCCCAATTCTGTTCTACCACGACTTCAGGTCAGCTATGGAAGTCCTGTAAGTTGTCAAAGCAGATGTCTTTATTCTGGTTGCCAGTTCGAGCCATTTCTCAGACAAAACTGGCAATTCAGAGGACCTCATAACATGCAAATCCTTGGAGTTTTTATATGTGGAGTGGGTTTTTTTTGTTGTTTTTTCCTGGGTTTATACATGCGGTAGTTTTTGGGGGCTTTTTTTCCTCTGTGTTTTGGCTGGTCCTGCTTTTGTCCTCCTGTTTCATGCACAGGGTTCCGCTCACAAAGAGTAAAAACTTGTTAATCAACGTTTGCATTCCTAGCAAGCATAAGCAATTAAGCTTCAGGCTTTGGAATGTCACTGTCTCTGTTAACCAGATTATTTGGTAGTCTTAAATAAATTAGACAACTTTGGCCTGTTTTACCTTTTCTGTAATATTATTTAGTAGCTATTCAATTAAAACACATCCTGTAGGTGAAAGTGTAAGAAAACATTTCCGTAAAGGACATTAGTGGTAGTAGGAAGTGTTGCTAATTAGCCTCCAAGTAGAAAATAGATGACAAAAGTAGCAAAAAGCCCAGCAGTGTAAACGCACAGATCGCTGCACGGAATATTAAACAAAGCAGAGCAAGTTTTAATGCTGGTAAGCATAACTACAGTAAAAACTCTCTGGACTAGTAAAGAGTGTTACAGGTTAATGAGGAACATATAAAGAGTGCACAATAATTATCATACCTAACACCTCACCATCTGTGTTTGGATGACTGCAGAATATAAACACAGTTTATCAGCATTATGTCTGAAACTAATTACACATGTGTTTCTATTAGCATACTGTTAGGATAAATATTTAAAACTCTCTATTTTCCTCAGCTGCACTCAACTGTCAGCACTGAAGAATATTAAATTTAAGTATAAGTCAGTGAGAAAATTTAAATGTTCTAAGCACTAAAACAATTTGAGTACAATCAATTTTCCATTTTCTGAAAGCTTCTAAATCCTCCTCATTCACCCAATTACTACTGTACTTAACCTAATGAAATTTTATTCTGCGGGAACAATACTGTTCTTAAACAAATTTTTGAAAAAATATAAGATTAAAAACTTTGAGACAAAGAAGAAACTCCTAGAGAAAAGATGCAAATAAAATTACTATCATAATCTTTTGTTTTTTATTTGCAAGTATAAAACTGAAGAGAAACAAAAGCATGGAACACAGCATCTGTCATATCAGAATATAAAAAGATGATCCTGGCACAAAATGAAAAAGCTCTAATTCATTTGCAAATCAAGCCTGCCAGTTCTATTTCAAGCTGGCGGTAACTGTCAAGAGTTAACAAGATAATCACTTTCAATCCTGCCTTCAATGGTACATTACACTGTTATTCCATTCAATAAGGCCGTTCTTTGGGGCACTAGATGAATGGTTTTCATTTCTAACTCACACAAAAAGTTGCCAAAAAAAAAAAAAATCCATGGGGCTTAAGAAAGAAATCCCTTTATGGGCATTTATCTGCCGGCACTTGCTTTTAGGCAAAATGAGATATTTGGATACATTGGTGTCCATTCACTTCCTCTATTCCTCCAGGCCCTCAGTCTGTTGATAAAAAAAAAAAAGGCACACAAGGAAACCTCAAGCCTGTTTCTCTTTTTTAAACTATCTATGCACATGAAACAAGTTCTGTGTTAATGTTTGGTCAATTCTTCAAGGATACACAGCTCACTACGCATTGAAATGACACTGGATTTGAAGGGATCCATCTTTGTCTAAATTCATTATAAACCGTACCAAAAAAAAGTAAATGCTCATGAAAATTGTGCTTAGGGAAACAATAACCAGTTCCTCATTAAACGTTCAACAAAAATAAAGTTACCAATTCAAGGCATTCTACCTATGAAATGAGTTAATCTAGAATTTGTCTGTATTCATTATGTGTAAATTTTCTTTTTTTTTTTTTTAAGATTCTGTGCTATGCATTCGTCCCAAAAGGATAAAATCTTACAGAAGTTTCCTACATAATTAAGTACTTGAAACTTTCTTGCTGGCATAGAACTTCCTACTAATCTCTGCGAAATAAAAGCCTTCCTGCTTTCTCTCACCGCTCAAAATTCATGTTGTAAGATACCACCTGCACGTTAAGGTTGTATTGCACAGATACACATTCTATTTTTGAACATTCTACAGGAACAATTTAAATCTTCTATACTAACGTTAGAAACAAATCACTAAATCTTTTTTTTTTCCCCCCTTTCTCTCAATTCCCATAGATCCCAGTTCACAGAACAAAGCCAATATCTACATTTAATATCTTCACTGAGTTAAGCTCCTCCAGCCTCAGGTCTGCTCTCGCAGTCAATGCCAAAAAGCTCACTGTCAACACCCAATTTAATAAAAATAAAGAAAATTTTCCTCAAACTCAGGGACCCATGTTGCTGGTCGCTTCCTATGCTATTTGCATACCTTACAAACAAGATTTTTGCTCGTCTTTATAATCCATCACTACCAGTCAGACAACTTTTCCACACACCCCTCCTGCAAATGCTGCTTTATAGTAAGAGTTTCTTTTATGAGAAATCTGAACAGCAGAAGTTACCAGCAGACTCACAGGCTTTGGTTTTGTTCTTTGCACTTCACAAGTTTCTTCAGAGGTTCTAAACAGAGAGATGGTCTTATAATTAAAAAAAAAACCACCTGTAACAAAGCTAAAAACTATATGCCTGTATTTATGCAGCATTAGAACACAGCCATTTTCGCTGCTCTACTTCCCCTGCTTCCCAAAAAGGAAAATTATTGAATAAAAATGAATTAAAGTTCACACACTTTGGAAGGACCTTGAAAGAGCACAAGATGCTGCACTTAGAACACAAATTAATAGAAAGTGAGTAGATGGATTTGAAATAGCAGGTCATGGCTTGAGGTAAGACTAATACAGTCCCAAAAAAACAGAAGTTTGCTGTAGAAATTTGGGGTGTGTTTCCTCCCTCTCTATCCAGCAGCCGTACAATGCCAGTACTGCTTAAAAATAATTGATTAAAAAATAAAATAAAACAAAAATAAAAATTAAAAACCCCAACTCTCTTCTGTAAAGCAGACCTCTGGAATAAAAAGCAAAGATAAGCAGCAGGGTAATTCTTGGATAAAGGCAGGTAGTTGTTTCTAGCATTCACAACCTCCTAATTTCCATAGCTCAGATGAAAGACCAGGATGACCCAACAGTCCTAGGACACACACATTTTAAGGCAAAAGACTAAGAAAAGGTCGTTTCACATTTCCATTATTACTGAAGATGTGTGCAGCACTTTGGCGACCGTGGCAAAGTTCAGCCGAGACCCACAAAGTGCCACTTTACTGCAACTCCACCGCTTGTGACTGCATTTGATCCAATTTTAGCACACTGAAACCTCGGGCTTTTTTAGGCATCACCGTTGGGAGGTCTAAAAATCCAATTTGTAAATGCTTTTTCACTGTCCCTCTTTGTGTCCCTGCAGTTGGATTTTGTCGCTTTAGTTTAGTTCCTCCACGTTCTTTCATCTGGCCTGAATTTATCTCCCTAAGGAACACAGGGGCACACTCAGAATATACTCTAAATGTTTAAATTATGTTTAAATGTCAGATGGGCACAGGTTTCCATTCCTATACAAGGTAAAAAGTTTTCCTTCTCCTGCAAAAAGCAGATCTACTTGATCAGAATATTTAGTTTCTATCTCCTCAACTACTTCGGCTAACACAGCTTGTAGCATTTCTGGTCATAAGAGAGATGAATTTCAGGTTGTATTTCACAATTAAAGAGTTTGTTTCTACTTCTTGGTTGCCCAGAGAAGTTGTAGATGCCCCATCCCTGGAAGTGTTCAAGGCCAGGTTGGATGAGGCTTTGGGCAACCTGGTGTAGTGGAAGGTGTCCCTGCCCATGGCAGGAGGGATGGAACTAGATGGTCTTTGAGGTCCCTTCCAACCCAAACCATTCTGTGCTTCTATTAACGACTTAATGTAGCCCTAGAGAAAGCCTTTGAAAGTCTCGCAGTTTCTCTACGATACTCATCCCAAGCAGCCTGACCATATGCCGAGAGGTAGGAGTAGCTCCGAAGATTCTCCAACATAAGTTTGACACGAGGGACAAGATCCTGTTGTTACATGAATAACACAAGCAAACCCCAAACACATTAATAATAAACATGAAAGATTTACCATCGCAATGGTACTGCAGCAATTTTCAGTTCAAATAAACATCCCATAACTGTTTTTATACGGTACAATTGGCACATTTTGTAGTATCTCCTCCACCTTCAAATCCATCTTATCCTACACGACTCCAGAGTTTTGTACACATTTTTCAATATTTTGAGGTTGATAACTTATGGAGAGCATCACAAAGATCCTTTTATATTAAGCAGAAGACTCACAAATTCTTCTAAAAAGCTGTTTTGTTAAAGCCCAGATGAATTTTGAAAACATATTTAATATGAAAAAGGTTTCTTTAAAGTCAGACTTTCAGTAAGGAAGAACGTTGTATCTTCTGACAACTTCCATGTTGGGCAGTGTTGCAAGACAAATTTATAAAATCAAAAAGGTAGAGCTGAAGCTGTTCAAGCTTGATGGGAAATTAGTTCCTTGGCCACAAATAAAGGGGAAAAAAATTTTTTTTCATCAAAATAGAAAAAAAAAAGTTTACTGCATATCTCAAACATATCCGACCAGACCCAAGCCTAACAGACAGTGACAAAAATCATCTGAAAGTGCTTTAAAATTAATGGAAAGGTTAGGAAAACAAAACAAAACCAAACCAGCTCATCAAAGCTCATGAAGACTCAGAAGAAGAGATCAGAGATCATCAAACTGGTCCCATTTACAGCAGTTCCCACTTCAGCTCCTTTGTTTTTAGAGCGTTCAGTGCAAAACAACGCGGGTTCCCTGTACGCTACGGATCACCACAGACTGTAAGAGCACCATCAAACACATGTAGTGGGAAGGATCAGAACTTGGAAGTGTATTTTGACAATAATATTTCAGCATTCAAGAATAAAGACCTTCAGAGTTGTCAAAATCCATCACACTTGGACCTAGTCACAGTGGATTTGTACCTAATACAGCCACATCGAGACTGCGGAGAACGAATTTCCTTAACTTATCTGACAAGGCTCACAATTCTCTTGATTCCAAGAGCAATTAACTCTTTGCTAATCCAACAGCAGCACCAGACAACAAAACAAACAGGTCTGTATCTTGCTCATTTGTTATTTCTTTCTCCAGCACTCGTAATGGCCTCTGGCTACATCATTTCCAAGCCTGTTATGGTTTGAGAACATTAATCAATGTTAAAATTACTTACTACACATCTACTTCTCAGAGAGAAACTTCAGAAGCAACAGATGTATTCTGGGCATTGCCAAGTCTGTGGTGAAAACACTGATACTGTCTACAACTTGATGTCCAAATTATGGACACCATTATGGTGAGTTAAGTAAACAAGAAAAGATCTGCAAATTCCAGTAAATGACAATTTATACTTTTTGTAGAAAGTTTTCCATACTAAAACCAAACACTGAGTAATGTTGTCTAAACACTTCATGCTGGTTGAGTTGCACCAAAACCTCCTGAAGGCATCACACTCTTCACATGTTCTTTAATTGTTAAGTCTACTGGTTCTACCACATCACATCAGTCTCATTCATTTTACTTTCCAAAATGCTTGCTTTTGTTAATAAGCTTTTACCTTTTTACTACCATGAAAGACTAACATCATCTATTTTATTTGGCATTTATCATTCCCAGCACTTCACAGAGAAAGTCTCCAGTGAAAACGGAGAGCAGAACTGGCTTTGCACGACGGAGCAAACTGCCGAGAAGCGGCCGGCCAAAGTCTAGACCAGAAATCTTGCTAGGCATCTTGTATTTTGGCATTCCTTCAATGAAATTAAAATAATTAGTCTTCCACACTACTGATTTACCACCAAGTGGACCAAAATTAGAAGAAAAGACAAAAATATAAAACATGTCTCGTTCTACAGCCAAGATTTCCCTCAAAGGTTATTTTTCTAATATGAAGCCAAGAGATTCCTGAAGAATTTAAGTACCATAAACATGGCAAGCTCCAAGGAAACTTGGATCTTAAGCAATTTGGAGCTTGAAGATTAAAACCAGCATTTCCTATTGTACCTGCAAATGTTAGAGGTAAAGCGAAATATTCTACAAACCCAACTTCTGAAGAAATAAGTAGCCAGATCCTTCAACAGTAGAAATTTCTAGAGGATTCACGGACTATGCAGAAAGACCTGGAAACGTGGATGATCAGGCTGACGACTGAGCAGGCAGTTCTGGTGGAAAGAATTTCTAACCTGGAAAAAATCCAGGGAATATCCAACAACCACCTCAAGTTACAAATCTAACTAACAAACTGGAGCCACACCTCACAAAGCAAGGGCGCTGACAAAGCCTGCTTCGAGTTCTCAGCAGCACTGTTCTCTGGTCTTCTCTGGGGAAATAAGTTGGAGCTAGATGCCTGTTTGTCCATAAAAATTACCTTAATCCCTATATTTTTAGCCGTACTCATTTCAGTTCACCTCAGTTAACATCATTTAGGACAGGAGACATGCTGAACCTACACAGACCTTCCTCGACAGACTTTGTATCGACATAAGACAACGCGCTCTGCAATGGAAATGATTCTACTCGAGCACACATCCCCTCCAGCACTCCTCTACCTGCCTGCTCACAAAGAACTTCCAGAAATATTACAGTCTGATGCTCCAAGACAAGCCAAAGTTCTTACTGGTTTACATTAAAATGCTAATCTTTACAGCAACGTGAGGCAGACAGTTCAGGGTGGCAGCCTCAGACACAGAATCATAGAATGGCTTGGGTTGGAAGGGACCTCAAAGACCATCCAGTCCCAACCCCCCTGCCATGGGCAGCAACACCCTCCACTACACCAGGTTGCTCAAAGCCCCATCCAACCTGGCCTGGAACACTTCCAGGGATGGGGCATCTACAGCTTCTCTGGGCAACCTGTGCCAGTGCCTCACCACCCTCTGAGAGAAAAATTTCTTCCTTATATCCAATCTAAATCTCCCCTCTTTCAGTTTAAAGCCATTACCCCTTGTCCTGTCACTACACACCCTTGGAAAAAGTCCCTCTCCAGCTTTCTTGTAGGCCCTTTAGGTACTGGAAGGCTGCTATAAGATCAACCCGAAGCCTCCTCTTCTCCAGGCTGAACAGCACCAACTCTCTCAGCCTGTCTCCACAGCAGAGGTGCTCCAGCCCTCAGATCATCTTTGTGCCTAGCACAAATTTCTTGCTATACTAAAAAAGCACCAAAAAAATTGGTCTTCTTAAAGGCTTTCCTTTTACCCATTCTATGTATGGCACTTACGTCACTCATCATGCCTACAGTAACGAGGAAGGCTGAAATTAGCACTCTCGAGAGCATCTATACCCTTGCAGGATGTCAGCAGATGTGATTGTTGAGTGACAAAAAGCCAAGTGCTGAGAAATATTTGAGGATACTATAATAGCCCAGCACCAGGTAGATTTTTTTTTTTTCTTTTTTTAAATTAAAACAAACACCCCAAAGTCACAGCCAAGGGAATTCACTATCTCTTGAACGTGGAATTGATCTGAATGCAATTACTTTACTCTTTTTAGCTCCATTTGACTTTGAACTAAACATCAATTAGTGTACAAACATAATACTGCAAGATCTGTTAACTCCAATACTGATTT
This sequence comes from Tauraco erythrolophus, assembly GCF_009769465.1. Taxonomy (NCBI): domain Eukaryota; kingdom Metazoa; phylum Chordata; class Aves; order Musophagiformes; family Musophagidae; genus Tauraco; species Tauraco erythrolophus. Next base: position 28,173,252 of record NC_141475.1, read on the forward strand.
TTCCATAAAAGATCTAAAGCAAGTTTATTGGTCTTCATTTAATAGCTTTCAGCAATCACAAATATCACACATGAAAGCTCAACTTCATTTTCTGATGGTCACTTAAACCCTTAATTCTCATGATAAGACTCTCTCAGTCCTAGTTTTAAACCCCTTAAATTAGCAAACAAGACACCACATAATATATGCTACAAGCATAGGTCTTCTCTGAAAAGCTGGGACCTTCAAGTGCTTCAGCTGCGATACGAGCCATTGAGCCATGGCCAATATAAGCTAATTTGAATAATCAATATGACAACCTTATTTTTCTAATGCAAACAGGATTGATACAGTAAGGTGTCTCACTGCCACATCACAGTCATGGCCTCTTTTAACCCCTAATTAGATTTAGGCGATTATCCCTGCTCTTCCTTACAAGTGTACAGCCCGGATAAGAGATGACAAAAGCTATCTGCCACTTACTCAGCCTTTGCAGACTGCAGGTTATCCAGGGAGATACAGGGTAAGATCAGCAAACAATTGTTATTCATATCATCTACAGTTTTCAGATAGTCACAGTTTTCCATACATGCTAAGTGAAAATAGCCCAGAGCATTAGGTAAATGCAAAACGCTTAAGAACATCAGGGTTACACAGATGGAAATTCAAGGTGATGTTGGGGAATTATGGTTAATTCAAATTGGTTATCACAAAGGAAACTATCGAGCAGTGATTCCCTTTTTCAGGCAGGAAACACTGAGTTTTCAATAGATTTGTGTTCATTGTTTATTTGTGTGTAATACTGAGTATTATTTCTAAAAAAAATAAAATAAAAAAAAAATCAAACTTAGAAACAGCAATCCCAATAGAATTACATAGCTAAACAAAGTACTAACAGACAGAGAAGATCTATTACAGAAATGTAATCACATTTCATTTACAAGAACTCTTATCTCAAGCACTTAAACATAAAATTTAAACAGTTTTCCATTTTATTGTACTCAGTATTTGAGCTAATAAGATATAAAAGCATAATCATGTTAGCGACATTTCTATTGCATTACATAAACGCAGCACTAGATTAAAGGCAGACCAGGGAAAAGAAAGCATGGTGTTGCCTATAAAACTAAACACTTTATTTCTCCTGGCACAAAAAAAGTATCACTGGTGTCACGTGTGAAAATTGCCACGCTAAAAATCAGATCATGCGTTCACAAAGCATCTTAAAAAAAAAAAATATTTCCATATATATTATCCATATGTGAATGTTTTTAGTATGTTTTTGTATCCAAAAGAGAAGTATTCCCCTATAGTGGGATTTTATTAGCAGGCTCATCCAGATCACAACTAGAAGGATCGTTTATCCAAGTCAGGTGCAACCCACTCCACAATTTGTGATTTCATTAACTCATTTTTTCCTAACACAGGTTCAAGATATGGTCATCCTGAAACTGTCCTGCTTAACGCTCCGGGGGGCAACGCAGAAACTACGGATATGTGCTTCTTCCCAACGCTGCCATGTGTGACCCCACCTACGGTCCCCAACACCTCTCTTGCTCTGTAAAAACATGAAGTTTAACAACTTCTTTATGGGATTTTGTGCAACGTACTACACATTCGAGTGGCCTTCTGAAAACGCAAAAAATCACATCGGACTTACCACTTCTTTAAAAACCAAGACCACAAAGCTCTACGTGCTTGCCTGAAAATAACCAACCAAATAAATATATAAATGGGGGGAGCAATAATGAAAGACAAGGATTAGTTTTCTACTCGGGTTATTTGAACTTGTGAGAAAATCTGTTTATGGAGAATCTGACTTTAACTTAAGTCCATAAAATTCTCATTAAATTGCAGAAAAATTACACATTGCATTCTCTACAAATGTTTTCCATGGGTCGAATAAAAACAGTTGATAAAAAGGGTTTGATATTGAGAGAACAGTCTGCAGGAAAAATTGCTCCTGTGCCTTTTTAGCTGTTTTTGAAGTTTCTCATTGGAGCGCTTTGCCTTCTCAAAAAAAAAAAAAAAGAATTCCGTAATAATCTGGACTCTTTTCCATTTGCTAACACAATTAGCAGCTACACAAGTGCAGAGTTTTTACTGAAACTTGCAGGACAGAGAAGGAAGAGGGAGCAAGCTAATAACACCCGTTGTAACGGGACTGTTGACAGCAAAACCCCTTCGGTCTCATGAATACCCCAAAGAGCCCACAGAACCCTCCTATGGGTTGAAGCCCCCCTGTTGCTGGCTGGTTCCCTTCCCCAGGCACCTCGGCACGCCTGGCAGGAACAAACGCCCCAGGCCCCCGTTTTAGGAGGAGTGACGTACGCACGGACAACCCGTTTGACAGAACATCTCACGGAAAGGTTAGCGGAGGTCAGCACGGGAGCTGGGGCTGCAACACCACGGATCCAAACCATAACTACTCACCACATCTCTCAAGATAAGTCTCTCGAGATAAATCCATCGTATTTGAAGGACGTCTCCGGCCACTGCACCATACCTGTTCCAGTATCCCACAACTCCCACACCAGCTCAGGCAAAGGACCTCTGCTACGAAACTCATACCCACTAACAGCATCTTCCCTCCCGTGACGCACACAAGTCACAACTGCTTCATAAAATTCCGTTACAAATCACTTAAAATTTTGACTTATAGTGCAAGTTTGATAAGGCTGAGACAAGCGATGCTCTCTGGGGTACGCGACAAAGGGCCAAAAGGGATATCACGTATGGTGACAATATCAAGGAATGTAGGACTGTCACTTTTCACCTTTTTTGATGTTTCTCAGATGCCAACTTAGTATAACATCAATATATAACTTCATTAAAGATGTTACCAACATTTGATGCCTACATTGGATTGAATATCTTGACCATCTTCAGAAAAGGTTGCAAATCCACATGGCGCAGCCTTCAGTCAGCAGGAAGCACTGCAGATACATTACTCAATCTTATTTCTTAAAGTGTTTCACTCTCAAAACCAGATTAGTGATATTATATAAAATTTGTCAAATTCTAGGAAACTGTCAGAAGAAAATTCCTCTCTCATAAGAAAGGTGAGAAGTATAACCTAAAAATAAAGCATTTTCATTAGTCAGAATAAACTATTAAGACAGCGAGTATAATTTTCAAAAATAATAACCACAAGTATACAAAATTTCAAGCATTTAACATCTAGATCTAAAGACCTACCATCGATTCACTGAGTTGTTACAGCTTGAATGCTTAAAAAAAGAAAGACAGAAGTAGCGTATTTCTTCAAATAGAAAAATAAATAAGTTACTTATGGACACTCAAGAAGCTGAGTAGGACGGAGCACCGAAATTCCTGTTACCTCTATTCTTTTCTGCTTTCCTTCCCCTCTGTATTGCTGAAAAGAAACGAAACTGAAGTGCACTGCAAGGAAAAGCTGCCAAACAGCGAGAGCTGAAATGCAGCAACGAGAGCTGAAATATCTCAGCCCAGCCTTGTACGTAACGGAAAGGGAAAAACAACCCAGCAGAGCTGCTGGGAAAAGGAAAATGTTTAAAAAGTCTTAACGTGCTGCAATATGGAACATCCAACATAGTGCTGCCGTGATTTTTTTTTTTTTTTTTTCATTTCTAAATTGTGCTTTAAACTGTACTTTATTGAAAATAAGCACAACTCCCAATGTTTCCAGTTAATATCGGTACAGCTGTTTCTCAAGAGGAGAGACCCATTATATAACCTCTAAAGTGAATGGAAAGAGCTTTCAACAAGCTCTGAGGCCTTAAGATTGTTTTTTTCAAACAAATTCATTGATAGATTTTAATCTTTTGGCCTCCTCTATACAAAACACATTTTGACCTTTTAAATAAGATTTAAGGTCTCCCACTACATGAGCCCCTACCTTCTCTTCCACCTTCACGCTCTCAACTTGCTGAGGACCTGCCGTAAATTAACTCCCAGTAGAAACTAATGCTGCAACACGATCTAAAACGAGATTGTGCCATATGAGGGTTTTTTAAACACCATTTAATGTGATCAGGAAATAAAGGTTTTTATTTTCACATCGGAATCCCTGAAAAAATAAATAAATTAAAGAATTGCACACAGCTGAAGCCCTGTGACCAGCTCAGAGCTCAGTAGGGTTGTGTCTCTCTCACAGCACAAAATGGAGATTCTTGTTGTGAAGAATAACATCCAGGTTCTTCCACAGACAGTCGCTTAGATTCTTCCTGAGCCATTCGCTGTCAGTGGACGAGCCTCTTTACATGGCTACCAAAAGAGGAGAACATTTTTGTGCATGTGCAAGGAGGAGAAAAGGAGGAAATAAAAAGGGAGATGGCAGAGACAGACATCTGAAGTCAGAACTCTCACTCCTCCTGCCCCCGCAGAGGTACAGGAAGCACTCCCCATCACACTCTGTTAAACACTTTCCTATAAATCCATTGTGTGTATTTAATATTTTTCAAAGCACAGAGCAATGCCCACCCGACAAGAATCAATGGGAAAAAAAAAAAACCTTCTCCCTCTTTGACACAGCATGATCCCATTAAGCAGCCTCAAAAGATTCTGATTTGAGCAGCAAAGTCAGACCTTCCTGATCAATTCCTTAATCCATTTTGAGAGAATGGACTGATCTTGCTTTTTCGATTTCGGTGCAGGAGAAAATCATTCCCAACATAATTCACCATTAAATGGGCCTTGTCTTACAAGAACTTCAGCTGCTGGAAGCAGCTGAGGAGCAAGTCAGACTCCTGGAGAATCCCCAGCACATCGGACCTTCTTCCTCGGCGTCTCCCATTTTTACCCTGAAAGTCACTCAAAGCATTTGCCAGTCCTGTCCTTCAAGGATCTTTAAAGGTGTTGCTTTTAACACTATAAATAATGTAAAAATTTATGCCTCAAGTGGAAACGATTCTCACACTTTTCCTGCAGAAAAATCTCAATTCATTAGGTTACCACTGGGGTTGTCAGAATTATGAAAAAAGGGAGTAAAACCAACACGATGCTGAAGTAATGTCACAATAAAACGTGGTGCAGGCTGGAGATATCACACTCCACGTGTTGGTGGATTCTGCTGCAGAGCTGAAGATGTTTTATTCCATAATTGGATAAGACGCTGTGAATAGAGTTGAGAAATGAAGGGCACGTGCACCTGCTATTTTCTTACGGAAATCAGACTCAGAAATTCAGCAAATAACGCTGAAAAAATTGAAGGTTTGGGTTGGACAGCCTCCTCCATGGGAAGATCTGAGAACCTTCCCACTTCAGCGGAAAATTCTTCTAATGAAATGGTGTTGATGTCAAAAAAAAAAAACCCAAACAAACATGCTCTACTTGTTTCCTTAGCGGTGCCCAACTAAACCTATGTCGTGAAGATTACTCCACTAGCCCTAGACTCTGGATCTGGATCAGGTTACTGTTGGCATCTGCTGGGATACATGGAAGCAGAAAGTTAGCTCAGGACACTTTTGTGCTCCCGTCTTAACCGCAAGTGATCAGAACCACCTGATCTGTTGGATCTTTTCCCTCCTCAAGTAGCTGCCTCTTAACACCACCTCCTACAGCAGCAGACAAATGACACAGAAGTATCCAAATGTTTGAGCGCTCCAGTTTTGTTTGCAGGACGGGTGAAACAATAACGCAAAGGATTAGCATTCAAAAAAATAGGTTTGAATTGACTAAAATGTAAATTTGTAACCTCGAGGTCTCTTTAGTACCACAGACTTCACGTTTAATGGACCACAAGTTCTGCCTTGAACTAAAAAACACTTTGTAGAACCGTGGTGTTCACTTATTTACAGTAATTTACCTGTACTGCTAGTTCTTCCTCTATTTTATTGAGTAACGATGGCTGAAACTTCCACAGCAACAAAAAGACTGAACAGATCTCCAAACACAACTCTTGTCTACACATCCAGCACGGGGACACAAGAGGAGACAGGACAGGGAAGGGAAGGGACTGCTACTACTGCTGAGTAAGAGCATCCTGCCCAGCGCGGAACCAGGAGGTGCCAAGGATGAAACCAGAGCCTGGCAGTAAATTTACACTCCTTCCAGTTTGCTAAATATACATAACAGACCTGTGCAAATATACGTGTCAAAATCTAAACCGGATTTGTCTGCTGCCTGTTTATAAAGCAACATGCAAATAGCTTCCTTCGAGACATTCGTTAAAGAATTTCTTTAACAAGAAATGTGACTGCATTAATATTCCAAATTTGTTTTTCTTTTCGTTCAACAACTTAGATTATTTCAGTTAAGTTTTAAATTTATAATTCCAAATAACAACAGCAAGGCCCAAGATTAGATTGGTATTACACATACTTCCTTTAAAACAAAGATGTTCCTCCTCCTCTTTCTAACCAAAACATGTTTTATAATGTCCATAGCAGGTAAGCTCAATTTCAAAAAAAAAAAAAAAGCATTCTTTATCCAAAAAACCAAGGTGCAGCAGAGAGAGTTTAACATTTCAATGTGAAATTAAATTTTTACTTTACAACAGCATGGTTTTGGATATTTTTTTTTTACTTGCCTCTCGTTCTCTTGCACAGAGGTGGCAGCATTTGTTTTGGTTTTTCCCTAAACCATTGCTGGGGACTCCTCTGCTTTCGTTCCGCGGGAGCGAGACCCCGGGTCCGTGGTTAGGTGATTACTGTATCTCTGTGGTTCAGCATCTGCAGGGTGTCCCGATGCCACTCGAACTACTTAAACCCAGTAAAGAGATTACAGCTCACACTAACTGGATTTTCACAGCTCCGTATCATTCAGTTTGGATTCCTCACGCACAGATTAAGAGGGGCCATTAGAACAACAGTCAGCTGCTCGCAAAGTGCAAGGTGTCTTGGAAAAAAAAAAAAAAAGGAAAAAAAAGAACTACATGTTTACATTCAGAGTGAGTGTGTGTGTGTTGGTACATTTGGGCAAAGGAACCACTCTTTCAGAAAGAGCACTCTGTATTTAAGCAATTATTCAATTTAAAAACCCAAGATAATGCAAATTATATAGTTATAAAAGGACAATCATGGTGGTTGGCAGTTTTAAGGACCAGATAGTTTTGAAAATTTTAAACAGCTTAAAAGAACGTGTGCCTTTGAAGATATTGCCTTCAAATGCATTCCAAAACCTATTTCTGTAAATATGCAGAAATATAATTCCCTCAACATAGCACACGAATGCAGCAGGGAGGCTAATTTAACCAGCTTCTCTAGCTGACAGCCTGAACTGCAGAACTTGAACACAAAATTTGTATTTTTGTACTTAATAAAAAAAGTACTCAGTGAATGAAAACGAAACAGTTACTCTGTGGGTAAAAACTATTTACTTTCCAGACCCAGAGGTTCTCTGACATCTCCTCCACAGTTGTGCTCCACAGTTTATGCACGTGTACTATCTGCACATTTTGGTTTGGGTTTGGTTTTTTTTCGGTTGGGTTTTGTTTTTTGTTTTTTTTTTTTTTTACAGCTGTCTGGTAGCGAGAGAAAAAAAAAAATCATACCATATGCTGCTGTCTCAATGTCACAGCCCATTAAATAAATGGCCATTCTTTTTAGTCTTAAAAGGGGATTTTTAGCAAACAAAAAGGAAAACAAGGCCAACACAGCTCAGACGACAATAGCAACAAACCAAGGTCAAAGGCAAGCGACCCTACGGCTACTCTGGGCATATGGGTGTCTCTGCCCTTTTCAGGGGGGAAAACTCTTACTCTGCTTCCCATTAGACTTTGGCTGATTTACTGGGAAGGAAATTGTCCTCGTTTGCCCTTTCAGCTTCTTCCTTCTGGGTTCCAACACCTGAACACTCTTCGCCAGCAAAGGTAATCAACTCATTTTTCTAGCATCCTTAAAATGCTCCTCTGTACCATCAGCACCCTGCGTCCTGGATGCTCCCCTGAATCTTTCTCTTGAGCATCTGGATGGTAAGTAGTCCAAACTACCCAATTCTTTTTCCATCAGAAAATAAGAATTCTGAAAGGGCAAGTTATTAAATCTATCTGCATATAACACACCTCAAAGAACCTGCTGGTGTGGCCAGCAGGTCGAGAGAGGGGATTCTGCCCCTCTACTCTGCTCTCGTGAGACCCCACCTGGAATACTGTGTTCAGCTCTGGAGTCCCCAGCACAAGAAGGACATGGAGCTGCTGGAGCGGGTCCAGAGGAGGCCACGGAGATGCTCCAAGGGCTGGAGCACCTCTGCTATGGAGACAGGCTGAGAGAGTTGGAGCTGTTCAGCCTGGAGAAGAGAAGGCTCCAGGCAGACCTTCCAGCACCTTCCAGTACTTAAAGGGGCTACAAGAAAGCTGGAGAGAGACTTTTTCCAAGGGCATGTAGTGATAGGACAAGGGCCAATGGACTTTAACCACCACAAGTACAAAGTGACTCCTTTAGTTACCTACATGTTTGCACACCGCTGCAGTAATACGAAGTATTTATCAGCAGGTATCACACTACAAGCATTTTGCTATAGGTAGTAACTGCCAAACCACTCCAGTTCATGATCTTCATGACAGCAACATTTCATCAGTCGTAAACCTATGAACGAGGACTAACTATACGTTTCTAGATCAGATTTCTATTAAGAGAGCTCGTGTCCTGGAAAATCTCCAGGGCAGTATGGGTATGAGAAAGAAATAGGCTTCCTGACAAATCCATCATCTGCTTCCATAGTTTCTGGACAAAAACTGCTCTCCCATCTTGTTCTGCTCTCAGATGTGCAAGCAGACCTCAGCCACTGCAAACACCAGGTTTTCTTTGTGTCCATGAAGTTTAGGATCACCTTGGAACGCGTGGGGTTCTGAGAAATAAGTGTTAGTAAATATGTCCACTTCATGAAAGGCTGAGGAAAGTTATAATGCAGTATTCTGTCCAAACATCATCTTGTGGCACTCAAAAATGCCCCTTCTGCCCGTAGGGTGAGCAAGACGACCATCACTCAAGTACTGAAGGAATAAACTTTACAAACAGGAAGACAAAACTGTACTGACTAGAGAAGAGCAAAGACAATTTTGTATTTAAAAACAATAATAATCAAATCTAGCAATCCTTTGATGGACAACTTTCCCAGCATGCCACATCACAACCCATATGACCTGAGCATTTAGACAATTTCTTCTACATTCTTCACTCCCATGCAACATCCCACTGTCTTTTGCCACAGAGGAGGCCTCGATAAAAGAACTGTTGCGACACATTGCTGCAAGAGCAAACACTACTATAATATTTATCTATAGGATTTCACTTCTGCATTTCAAAGAGGTTAAAGAGAACCAGAACATTTGTCTAGAAGATCTGTCCCCATTTGCTTTCCCCCTTGAGATTCTCCCTACAGAAGTCCAAGCAAAATATGGAAGTTGAAGAAGTTTTTATTAAAAGGGTTCGGAATACTGATCTTTGCTCCACAACAAGTGCTAAAAGCAGCACAGGCCACACCTGCGTTTATTAAAACGTGGTGATAAAAATTGTGTCGACACAGCGAAGACATCCGAAGTTATCCTTTAGGGCAGTACGTATATCTTTGATTTGAGGAAGGAGGAATATAAAGACAACAACATTTGAATTATTCCTTTTCAATGAGACGCCTCAGATTGCACTTTTGTCACTTTTCTTCCAGAAAGAATTTTAATCTTTTTACCTTACGCTGCGGAGGTGATTAATTAAGACCTGCACCTCATGAGGCAGTGCAATATAGAAGGAGTTCTTCCATACAGGACTGGAAAACATCAGGAGGAGTAAGGCAGGGATCTGAAATGATGATGCTCTTCCTTTGCAATTTCCACAACTTACTTAACTTTTATTATAGAATTCTGACTAAGAAAAAAAAAGCCAAAGTAATTTGTTTTTCTTTTTATAAAGAAAATGAAATATTTTCCACACAGTCAATTTTCCAGTTCAAAATAACAAAATAATCAACTGCAGAAGGTTTCCCTACCATAAGTTATGTTGTACTTCACGTTTCTACATTTTGAGTCTTTCTGGAATTAACAGAGATAAATGTTTTAAAACAGAATAGTCTGAATCCTGCCTCCTAGCCAGCTGGATTTTGTTAGTGTTTCATCATACTAGAATTCTACTACGCTTCCACTTTAATTATGTTTTCAATTTTTCTCTTCATGAATGTTTAAGATATAAAGCAATGGAAATCGTAACCAGTGTTCGTTCTTACTGGGATGCTCCGCGGGGAAGCACCACAGCACATCAGCCTCTTGTACTATTTGCTGACATGGGTGGAGCATCTACTGAGACAACTCCTGATGACAGAAATAACGACGTTATTAATCCCTTCAGATGCTGAGGCTGGAGATGCTAAGAGTTATTCTTACTAATTATAATAGTAATTATTTAATTAATAACACAAAAGAGACGTTTCGGGAAAAGGCGAGCTACCATGTAGTCACATTTACTCCGTTTTTAAACACTGTGATAAAAAAGATAATTTTTTTTTTTCACCCTATATACAACGTTATATTACAGCTAATTAAAAGCGAGCGGCACTCGTCTGCTTCTTATGTTGGGTAAAAGGAGACTGTATTTGCAGTTTTTCCTTGAGAGAAATCAACTGGTCAACCAAACTGAATGCTTCAAGGGGGAAAACTAGTTCACTGATAGCAACTGAAGGGAGGTAGTGTCCATCCAAGGAACTCTCACACCAAAACGCCGAGGATCACCCTCGCCTGAGCACCCACCGCCGCTCCTCCGTGCTCCAGGAGACACGGCTGACACAGGTCTGCTCTGTAAACCCAGTGCTGAACAACAGACAGCAGAAATACTCTGCAAAACTAAACACCACGGGAAGTGTAACTCCGTCAGCACGTGCTCCCCAACTAGTTTAAGCAAACCCTCCGAGTAACCATAAGTCAGGCACAAACATCGCTGGGGGAAAAAGGAGGAAACGAGATAAAAAAGCTCTTTTTTTATTATTTTGTTGTTTCTGAATTAATAACCCCTTGCCCTGACAATGTATCTTTAAGATCCTTGAAGCCCACCCCGTAGGAAGTCAAAGCAACTGGCTGGCAGTGAGACATACCCCAGGTGGGAAAGAGGGGCTCAACTTCTCATAAAATTTTAGAAGCTTATTCTCTGCTATTCTTCAAGAAGCTACCAAAATAAATTACTGTAACTAGTAAGTGCTATTAGGCATCTTAAAACTTTATTATAACAACCTCTCAGCAGCGAGACTGTAGCTGTTATAAAGTCCTCATAATTTAGCCCAGACATTGAAAATAAAAACACTCGGATTAAGGAAAGATTTTTCTCCTCTGACAAAAGAACAAAGAAAACTCTACTATAAGCACTCAAACTATTTTCCACGCAGGACTGAAGTAGTTTCATTTCGGCATTCAAAATGCACCCTCTAATTTTAAACAGATTTTAAAGTTCTACAATTCTTCTACTAATTGCTGTGCTTAATATGGACGTACGGCCACGTCAAGTCTAGTACGTCAAGTCTACTCTTCTTGACCAGGACGTTTTCACCAGTGGCACTGTTCATTCCACTGTAGATAAGGGTCTGTCACAGTTTTATTAGAAGCACCCACTCTGGGATGCTTAAAACTCAACAACAAAAATTATGATCAAGGTTGAAACGTGGCATGCAAGCTTTCAGCCCAGGAGCAATCCTTATTTATTACATTTTGAATCAAAACTTACAGAAGTAGTATGCTGTTTTTTCTATTCAACTCTTAAACTGCAATATAAACACAATGTACTTTTGCTATATTTTAGCAGCTTATGAGGACAGTAACTTCTAAAGACAGTTCGAATCATTAAAATTAACTCACGAATCAAGAGACCAAGAGCAGCGCAAATTAAACAAGCGTTGTAGCACCCTGAACACCAATTTATATTTGCACATTTCTGCTACTTGATAAATGCATTTTGTCATGCAAGATTTTAAAGAAAAGGTCTTGCAGTGACAAAAATCAGTCTCAGTGTGACAAAATCCCATTTGTAAGTGAATAGAGATGATCGAACACAAATTCCTTAGGCCAACAACTACAGAGATTATGCTTTGGAACTGGAATGTGCATAATTGGATCAGATAAACAGTAACATTTTACAGATTTTGAGAGCCACCTCTTGTCACCACGGACAGTATGGGAAGCGATAACCTACTCGTCCTTCTTATTGTCTAACCAATTAACATAAACATGTTGCACCCCAAGGAGTTGCTCCCGACCTGAATCTAAGCTTGATGATTGCTGAGCGTGTGTTAGACCTGATGAAGGTTTCACATCCGTAAAAAACGTTTTTCCCTACTTATACCAGCCGGTCTAAAAGAAAGATATCGTTTTTCCCAACCAACACTGCTTCACATACAACCTTAAACTGTCATGGCTACTGTAGCACAACTCTTAAATTGAGAAAGAAGGTTTACGAAAATGTTGTGCAGCATCACCTACACCATTCAGGCTGTAGTATCATGTTAAAAAGATGCTGGAAATGGCATCAAGCAACAGTAGATCCACCTCCTACCTCTCCTTTTTCCCTGCTGGCATAACCCTTTTTTAGGGCCATGCTAGGAGGCAGGTGAAGAAAAGACATGATTTCTCTGAAAGCAACAGAAAAGTAGCAATAAAAAACTATAAAAGAATTAATTTTTTTCATCTTCTCTATATAGAGGAAAGCTTTTTTTTTTTTTTAAATGTATTCACCACAAAAATAAACAGCAGTTGTGGATTCCTTGTGCGTCAGAACTATTTCTAATAACCAAACTCTGGAAGAACATGCATTAATTTCTTACACTGGGAAAAAAACAGAAAATTACTCTGAGTCTCCAAAAGCAGCAGCACACGCAGCTGGTGGAACACCGTGCAGACAGTAACTGGGATCCACTGCTCACAACATACCAGAGGCAGCAACTGCCAACAGCGTGTCTGGATAGAGCAGAGACAAGATGAGCTGCCATAGCCCTGTTTTGAGGGAGAGGCTCACCACAAGCAGGCAGGAGGAACTACTGGTTACCTCTACTCAATGTGGACATCATGAGCTCCTCTCCAAGACATTACCCAACGCAGGAGCAAAGCAGCCTTAGGTTTCCTTAAGCCATGCAGTGTTGCTGGAGCTACAAGTCAGCGGCCGTAGCCCATCACCCAAGGAAGCAGCCAGCTGGACTGCAGCTCCTGCTGGGCACCTCCTTGGAGGAAGCTGGCACCGTGTCCTCCCCTGCAGAGTGCTCACGAAGGGAAGCGCCAATTAGCTCTTAAGTATGTGCTAGTTCCAAGGAACAGGAGATTTTCTGCAATATGACATGACTACAAAATTAGGATTACAGAATATTTTCAGTTAAAATGCTGATGAACATTCCTGCAAAGGGAATTTGTGATGCGGGCACAACAGTGTCTTCTGGAGGTTGAATATCTTGGCCGTAGAAATGCTGAAAGTGATTAAACAATAACATGAATTAATTTCTTGCTAGATCATAACTGCTTGATGTGTCCTACTGGTAAACTTCTATGGAGACAGGCTGAGAGAGTTGGGGCTGTTCAGCCTGGAGAAGAGAAGGCTCCAGGGTGACCTTCCAGCACCTTCCAGTGCCTAAAGGGGCTACAGGAAAGCTGGAGAGGGGCTTTGGACAAGGGCGTGTAGTGACAGGACAATGGGCAATGGATTTAAACTGAAAGAGGGGAGATTCAGATCAGATCTAAGGAAGAAATTCTTCCCTCTGAGGGTGGTGAGGCACTGGAACAGGTTGCCCAGAGAAGCTGTGGCTGCCCCATCCCTGGAAGTGTTCAAGGCCAGGCTGGATGAGGCTTTGGGCAACCTGGTGTAGTGGAGGGTGTCCCTGCCCGTGGCAGGGGCGTTGGAACTAGATGATCTTTGAGGTCCCTTCCAACCCAAACCATTCCATGATGATTCTATGTACTCATGTAACTCAAAGGATTTTCCCTTTTTTCTTAATTAAGGGAAGGGGCAAACCCTCTGATTTTAGGCTGGGAAAAGTTTGGTTTACGACAGAAGTGCTTTAAAACAAAAATGCATCACTGGAAGAATGAAATATTCCTTAAATATGAATAATCAATCATGCTTTACTCTAAAGTAGTATGTTATTAATTAAATATAGTACCTTCTCTATTTTTGTCAAAAAATGTGCTTTATACTGCAAAGATTACCCTAATACTTCCCAACTTCCTCAGCAAATATTCATAAATGCAAGGGTCTATGTTCATATGCATGGAGCTATTAAAAAATTTAGTGTATTAGTCCCTACTGTTAAGTCAGCATTTAATTTACAAATGCTACCCTACTCCATCGTTATGGGACCATAATAAACCGTCGTTAAACTCAAGTAGAACCAAAAATGAAAAAACATTCATGTGATCTGCTAAAACAAAGTGTCTCAGAATAAACGACGATTTCAAGATATATTTATTTGGCTTATTAAAAGCCAAGTATTTCACAGTTCTTCAGCGTAACATACCACCAAGATGTGCCAGAGGTATCTTTCCTTCCAATCAAACATTTACCCTTCGCCACTGGTGAAAGGCAACAAGATCTCTTTACAACGCCTCGTCTTTTTCAATAAATTTTGCATGAAAACATGTTACCCAAGCACAAAGTTGCCTGCTGTCGCATTGGAAGTACGATAAATGTTTAATGAAAACAACACCACACAGCTTGGTGTCAGACAACAGCTATCACACAGCCCTGCTTTGATCTGAACAGACACTTAAAAGGAGTTCTGAGCGCGCTTTGCACCACAGAACTCCATAACCTATATGCAAATCGGAGAAAATTACCATAAATGACTTCCTACTGCATAGCGTGGGAAGAGGTAAGGAAAAAAAACCCAACATGACAAGCTCCAGGAGTGTCTGACTGCTGTCAAACTCTGAGAAGTCCACTATTCCCAATTTACTTCTCACGTCTTCTGCCAAGCGTTGAGAAGCTCCTCAACAGCCATTTCTCACCCCAGCACCGGCCGCAGAACCTGCTGGGGCACTGCCAGGGCTGAGCACAGACAAATCCAACTCTGCAAGTGCTTTGGTTCAACGCCACCGAGACAGGGCTGCCAGGCAGAGGGACCTCAGCACATATCTGAAGACCTCACATACGGCATTGAAAGGAAAACTGAAGACTGTCTTTGAAAAATAAACTCTTCAGCTCCGTAATATGGCAAAGTATTTGAGAAGCTGTGAATCCATTAATGCAAAAATGTATCGACAGCCTTATTAGGGATCAGAAATTAAAACGGCCGTCAGGTTTGATTAATGGCACAACTCTTCTTTTTTTCGTAACATCTAAGAAGCTGCGCTTAATTTATTCCATTAAAAATTGTCAAAAACACTTAAAAAAGTAATCCGAAATTCTGCTACTAAGTAAGCTAGGGTGAAACCCATAAATCTAGTAAAAGTTATTTAAAGCTAACAAGTTTTCGTGTTTTTTTTTCTCCCTATTCAACAATGATCCTTATGAAAATCATGCCTCAGAATGCCAGAACGTGCATGTTTTTAAGCTAATCAAGACTTTAAACATCAAAATTCAACAGCGCACACACTCAGGTCAATGAAAACATGTATGCAAGGTGTTTTAAAACAAGTGAATTAAAAAAGCATAAATAAAAGATGAATGTAATGCTTTGATGAGCAAAAAATTTAGTGGAGAATTCTTGTAGTGGTGTAATTACGTGTTTAAGTAAATCAGTACAATAAACCACTTCACTTTTGAAGACTTTGACATCTGGAGATTACCAGTATGCAAAAGTTGCTGCTCTAAACACGGGATTTGGGAGTGGAAAGAAGAAATCCATCAGTGCCCGAGCTTTCCCAGCAGCCTGCAAGCCATGATTTGCAGCCACCAGGTCCACCGTGCGGAACGTGCCAGAAGCGTGTCGCACGAGGAGCAGCAGCACGCCCCATCCAGGGCCGAAAACCCAGCTCACCCTCCCTGGGAATGACGTGGCCATTTCAACAAAGCCTCGAGACACCTGACAACAAGTTTCACACGCCACTCTGATCTAGTCCTCAAGTCATGGTTTAACAGAACTGCCTACCATTATCTTTAGAAATACTAAAAATATAGGTATTTCATGGAATCATAGAATGGGTTGGAAGGGCCCTCAAAGATCATCTCGTTCCAAGCCCCCTGCCATGGGCAGGGACACCCTCCACTACACCAGGTTGCTCAAAGCCTCATCCAACCTGGCCTTGAACACCATACTATCTTAGAAGAAGACATGTTAGGAACAGTTACTTCTGTTGACAGCTTTAAAGCCCTACAGAAAACATCTCGTTGCACATAAGACAAAACTGCAGTGCCAGTACACTTGCCAAATCAGCTGCCTTACAACATTTAGAAAAACCATCTCACAACCCATAGTGCGTTTTTAAAAGGTCACTCATGTCCAGGACTCGGGATACATCCTAGCTAATACTGTATTAGCAATTCATATACCATACAACAAACAACAAAGCTTTCAAACCTGACTGCTGTATTAAGCTTTGAAGCCACAGAAACATGGGAGGGGAAGAGGGGTTGCTCTGTTTCATCGCAAGCAAATAATTGCTGCTTCCCAGTGAACACGATATATCATTTCTTAAAACAAGTGAAGGAAAAAGAAGGAAATAAAATACACGCCAGGTGCTGGAAATCTAAAAGACAGTGATAAAGAAGTACCCCATAGGTGTATAAAATGAAAATCCCATTCTGGGACTGGCTGGCAGCCTGCTTTAGTCTTATCTAAGGGGATGCCAGAATAAAAAAAACCATACATACACCAAAAAAAAGCCCGCTGAGATTGCTTCATCTTAGGGGGGCAATGGTACATGAGCCTAAGGCACCTGGAGACCTCACCAGGAAGGACCAGAAGGAACTGAAGCTTCTGCCTCTTCCAACCAGTCTTGATGTAGAGCTCAAGTAATGCTCATGGTGGTGTAACAAGAGAAAGCTGTTTTGCTTACCTGTAACTTATCTTTTCTAAATCTAGTACTTTCAATAAATTAGCATTTGATTGACAATCCAGACCGCATCTAGCACGTTGTTTTCCTATTTTGCTGTGACAGAATCTTTTCCAATAGGAAGAAAGGATTCTGTAATAAACACCCCACTGTCATTAGTTCAAATTGCATTTTTAAGCATGTGTTTCCTCTAGAAACCAGTGCAATTCAGCTTTACCAAAAAATCAACAAGACTTTATAATTTTTTTTTAAAGTCAGATTGATAGGACAAAGTATATCATCATACTTCCAGAAGGACTATCACTAATTTTCCCATAATCAATCAAAACCACACAGCGAGGGCCAACTACGAGAACTGCAATTCCCTTCTTGATAAACCATTGGAAATTAAACCCAACCTGTCCCATTCCTTTGATGCAGAGACAAGGCTCTTCCCTTTTTATTCTGTGACCTTTTCTGATCAATACTATCCAATTTTTTGTTTCAGCCCAGAGCGCATACCCTTACGTAAGATTCATTTTTGCAAGGGAAGAAAATGAAAAGAGAAGAAAAAACAGGAAATGAGACAGCCAAACGTAGGACCTGATAAACTACTTTGGTGGAACAAAGAACACTACAGTTTTGATTTTTTTCAAATAAACAAAGATTTAATAAAAGAAAACCACTAGACTAAAACTTATTGGTAAGAAGTAGACACCAGATGTCGACTATACATTATGAAGTTTTGCAGAGTGAACAGAAAATGATAATGCATCACAAAACGTATATTGGCCCTTATTTTATCAAGTCCATTTTATTTGTAACACTTCATAATAGATCAGTAGATATAGTGTGTTCTGTAAAAACGACGAAGGTGTGGTAACACCTCAACAGAGTGCTGGTCAGTTGAACTTTCACGAGCAGAGGACAGCCAGCCACGTGTGCGCTAATCACAAAGCGTGAGCACTGGTCGGGTTCCAGTATGCAGTAACAGTCCAAAGCCATAACACACTCAACATCACTCCTGCAGTCATGGCTCACAACTGGAGAACAATATTGTTACTGCAAACACAGAAATACGATTTGGAACTTGGCCTGGATGAAGAGCAAAGACTGCACGACCAAGCTTTTACTTGGGCAACGCTGGCAAGTTATTCAGAAAAAGCCATACTGTTTATTTATTCTTTTTTTAATATCCTTCCAGGCAATAAAGCTCCTTCTCCCATGCACTGCAACAGAAATACAAAACAAAAAGAGGGGGAACACAGTTCGAACAACTGCTATGAGATTAGGAGACCAAAGCAGCAAAAGCAAACCGGTGAGTTCAGATTACGCGCAAAACGGAAGGAAAATAAGTAGCACTGCAGAAGTTGAAAAGGAACTAGTTAGAAACATTTCTTGCTACCTGCTTGTCATCAGCTTCATTTTGCAAAGAGTTTTCACTGGAAATGAAATCATCCTGGTAATCTGAAAGATGGCTCATTCTTTTTTTTATGAATATTTAGGGTGTGCTGCTGGGACACCTTCTGAATTTGCACTGCTTTACCTTTTAAGTGAGCACAAAACTGTTTCAAAGCTTGACGGACTGCTCTTAACACCTTTTTTTTTTTTTCCACCAAGTACTGTCAGATGCTGTAAATGAGCTTTCCAACCCAAATTCAAAGCAGCTGTTGCCACGATCTCCCTCCGTAATGGTCGAACAAAGAGCATACCCCTTAAAACATTTCGGATTGTAAGAACAGAAGAGCTCAGCTGTTTTGCTATGACTGTAATACAGCCTGACTCCATGAAACAGCTGACACTTCTCCAGTGCTCAAGAAGTTCAGTGCTCAGCCTTAAAGAATCTTCACTGAAATGCAGAACGCCAAAGGACCATGACTGGATTATTACGGCACAATTTTTCACTCTTGAAATCTCTCAAGATGTTTACTGCGAAGACAAGACCTACTTTGAAAGAACCTAATGTTGCCCCAATTTGAAAACCAACCACAAGCCTTTCCCCCTCACAGCTACAAACATACACGAGCTAAGTGGAGAAAAGAAAATTATCAATAAGGTTTATAAGAGCCACAAACAAAACTATTCGCTCCTTCATTAGTGCAAAAATTGCATTTTAATTCTTCACTTCAGAGAAACAGTCGAGTCCCAAATATCCAACTACTCCTATCAGATAACTCGCGGTATTGATAAACTAAAATACCTTCTTTTACGTAAAGTCAACCAGCACTTGAGAATTTGTATTCCATCTTTTCACAATCTGGCTTTAGGATGATCTCTGTTATAGGTTTAAAGCAGCTATTTTCAATAAATACATTCCAAACCTACATGAGTTTAAACAGAAAACTAGATCCGGCCCTTGATGGAGTACCTGTAAGGATCTATTCCAAACACAGAGGGCAGAGGACTATGTTTTCCTCTACGAATCCCCTGCTGTAGGAGTTTCTAGCAAGGCTCTGTAGAATAATGTTACTTTCAGAGCTGATCTAGAATCTCCTTCACCTGGAGAGTCATCAACAACAGATCCCTCTCAGTGTTTCAAATCCAAAAGGACACCTGGCAGTCACTTGTGCTGCAGCAGACCAACAGCAGGTGCAGAATCTGCTAAGTCCCTCAGCCATGGAAGTAAGCTGTAACAGGAGGTATAATTCTAACCGTACCCACAAGAGGCCATCTGACACCATTAAAAGACAGAAATCTCAAATTATAATATATACTCTCAAAAAACATCAGCAAAAACAACTTGCTACCTTCTGCTGACCACAGCCAACTACAAAAGCCCTTATAGTTACTGGAAAACAAAAAATTCTATCTTAGTGCTTTCCTTGGAGATGAGCATCAAGACAGGACAAAAAAATGATTCAATCTTCCTGCTGCTGCAGAAAACAAAGGAACCAGAAGCCAATACAGGCAACAGGTTCACTCACTTTGCGTTGCACCCTCTTCCTTCCTACACGTCTATAAACTAAGGACAGGCGAGCTTCCTTGGCCAAGGACGTCCTTTCTTTGCCACGCTTTTCACCCAAAAAGAAAATAAATACATAAATAAATGATAGAGATGAAGAGAGCTGAGCACTTGGCAGGCTTGAGGAAGCCTCATACAGAAACTTAACTAGAAAACATCTTTCTTGGAGCAGACACAAGGCAAAGAGAAACTACACTAACCCTCTTTGTTGCTACACATACACGTTTAGGAAGGAAAAGCGCAGGTTCCCAATTCACTCTTACTGGGATCCATAACAGAATATTCCATAGGCACATAGTTGTGCAGTAATTGCAAACAGCAATCGCAGCAGAGAGCTCTGTCTTCTCTGGGTATCCAAATATGCTGCTTCATAAAGCCTGTAACAAACAATGACGTGATGCTGAGACAGTCTCAATCTTGGGAATGACAAATAACTGTAAAGGGAAAAAGCTCCTCAGATCCATATTCTCTGTACAGATATACTTTGATCACTACTTGATTAAACTGAAAAACACGTCGTCCCCCCTCAGAACTAAGTTTATGAAGCACAGATTATATCAACATCACCCTGGGTACATTTCATTTTGTAGTCTAATCATGCTCCCAGTAAGAAATCCTTGTACAAACCCTACCAGTCAGTACCTGAGCCCAGAGGAAAATGGGCTGATGTCATAAAATGTTTCTATTATCAATTTGTACTCTTTGTCCTAACTACCTTGGAAATGGCCCAAACAGGGCATTTGATTTCAAATTTAGCATAAGCAATTTTGTCAGTTATCAAAATACAAAGGTAAATTGCTTGCTTCCAAAAAAATTCTGGGTACTTCTGCGTTCTTCCTACAGTTATCTCATATTGATCCTTGTTATAAAAGGACATAAAGTCAGGCAGTAACCTAGCGGAGCACTGCTCTATACTCCAATATGATTTAAGATCTACTGCTTCTAGACAAAGTCCAGAAAACCTCTCACACCAAATGTTATGGGCTCAGTATGGATCCTTTCCCACTTTTCTCGTTCAATTAAAAAAAAAAAAAACACACAACAATTTTGGCTGGAACTCAAGTCTTCTAGAAGTATCAAAACATTTGAACTTCAGGTAAATGGGTAAAAGGCATCTTGTTCACAACTTCGCAGACCCACTGCAAACATCTCAGGGGCTCATTGAATGCTACTGATTGCTGAAAACATCCACAATGAGATGAGACAGATATCCCACGTGGTTCAGTAAAACGAGGAAAGCATCCCTTAAAACGAGTGGAAAACACCACTCGAAGTTCCCAGCAGCCTAAGTCACACACTGCAAATAAGAAAAAAAACATGCAAATAGCTAATCTTGAATGTTTACATAATCAATGCTATAAGCAGGGACAAGTAGGTGATGATATCTGAGGGGCTGAGAAACTCATATCACCGAGCCATAAAACCAGGGAGGTACTTGTGAGACACCTCCATGAACACGAGGATGCTACTCTAGAAATTCCCATTTAGCATTTCAGCAGGAATCCACCACAAGGAAATTACTGAGTGACACACCAGCGTCTTCCTTTTTGAAACTAATCACATAAACAGGGAAAAGATAAATATTACAGTGAAGGTTGCAGAGATCAAGATGTATAAAGCAGAGATAATGACATAAATTGTCCCTTCTGATGAAGGGTGGAGGTGAACAGTGAAGACCATCTCTTCATAGGAAATAGTCTTCATACTTTCCAATCATTCCTCATTTTTTCTTTAAATTGTGGTTATTATGTATTGGAAAAAATATTTATATTAATCAATTGAAGAAAGCTATTTAGCATATTTGCAAATCAAGGGGGGAAAAAAGAACTGTAAATTAAACCATTGTTTAGTTTGAAGTGTTGTCACATTCCAGAATTTTAAAATACTAAGAATCACACTATTAAAAGATCTTAAATAACTTCCACTTACTTTATATAAAACATCATGTACTATACAGCAAACCAACTACAAACAAAGCAAAACAACACTAAATTATTCCCTGTTTTTATTACAGTGACATTGTTTGTCATTTCACTTACCCATGCTTCGGGCCATATATCTCCTTCTCTTTTCCTTTGCCCTTCTCTTTTATTTTTTCTTTCTCTCTGCCTTTCCGCCGCTCTCTTTCACGAGACCCGCTATGAGTTCTCCTATGACTGGATCTTTCACTACTTCGACTACAAGAACGTTGACGAGGTCTTGATCGTGATCTACACAAAATCCATAGTATTAAAATTTAGCAGGCATACATTTTTCACTGTCACTCTATGTTACATTTGTTATATAGTCCAACTATTTGAAATACATTTTCAAATCATTCAGTAATTTAATACTTTTAGACAAAAACCTGCCAATTTATCAGCAGAAAAGTGATTGCTTCCACTC
The DNA here is from genome assembly GCF_009769465.1 of Tauraco erythrolophus. NCBI lineage: Eukaryota > Metazoa > Chordata > Aves > Musophagiformes > Musophagidae > Tauraco > Tauraco erythrolophus. The sequence continues at coordinate 28,195,421 of NC_141475.1, forward strand.
CAAAGGAAGAATGCAAAATAAGTTAATGGGTGAATACTAGGTAGCGTGGTTTAACGAAGTAATCTGGTATTACCAAAGTAATCTTTGGAGCTCTCAGAGACAGAAAGGAAATAAATTTTTTTCTTGAACATTAAATTCTTAAGTTCTGAATAATGTAGCTCAGCAAATAATCAAAGATTTTACAGCTGCTACTAAGTGCTTGTATTTACACACTCAATACATTACTACTAACAACAATGTACCAATAAAACCCAGAAAAACCAGCAGCGACGTGTCCCAACCCCTACCTTCAGCCTGCAGAGCTGACACTTGCACTCAGATTCTTAATATCAAATTGAGATTTGAAACACACTTTGCAGAAAACCTACGAACAGGCCAATCCTACGGGCCCAATAATGCAAGAAACTGAACACAGGTACAAGGGTTTGTGCACTTATTTGGCTCTTGGCTCCAAGTTCCTACCCGGCTATAGGATACTCTGTTCTCAATCACGTTATCCATTCCTCTCTAATAAATGTATTTTATTACTGATATACTTGAATGAAAAAAGATCAAGAAGTATTACAACATGACTGTTTCTATATGTATCAAAAAAAAAACCCTTTTCATTTTCCTGGATTTCTTTTAGATGATTTTCTAAATGTTAAATTTATAATTTATCATAGATCTTTACTGATGGTACATGAGTAGCTATAGACAAGGAATATTTAAGAAAACAGCAGTTCAAGCTTGCATTAGTTTCTGTTACAACACACATCTTCATAAAAGTTCTGGTGGCACCTCATTGAAAAGTTTCATTAAGTACTGAGAGGGTTGGGGAGGAAAGGCATTTTTTAAAACAGTATAAAAAAAATTATTTAGCACCTCTTGGAGCATAAAACTCCAAAGGCTTTTAAAAGCAGAATCACATACAAAAGATCACTCAATTTAAAAGGCAACAACTGTTTAATAAAACTCAACGATAGAATACGCAAAAGAAAATACTACATCCAGATGAAGCTATAAATTACATTTCGGAAGAATGTTGTTATTGAGTCTGGAATCTGTTCAGCATACTGGGGTCCACATACCTGCTCCTGCCACTGAGCCTTTCAGACTGGAGGTCAGAACCTCAGTCTTGCGTTACGTTCAGCAGATGGCATCTCTTGCAACACAATATCTCCTATTATCGGGCACACTATTAGCGCTAATACGATGGATCAAGTTACCACTTAAGTGGCATATTATGAACTATAGAGCGTTTTCCGTCCCGAAATGGATTTTTATTATGTCATCACAAATTCAAAAGCATCCGTTCATTCTTTAGTCCTCAGGTAGAGGAAGTTTTGACTTAAAAGAGCAATCTGGATAGGAGGTCTATTTTTTGGTTGGCACAAAGACATTGGTTTTACACTCACCATGAGGCAGACACAGCTTTACAGACCACTTCTCTACGGACATTCACTATTCAAAAGGTAATCATGATTTCTGAGAACTCTGCAAGTAAGGTGCAAAGTCAGAAACAGTAAAAAAAAAAAAAGGGCCCTGTAGCATCACGAATCACTTTCTTTTGATGCAAGGCCTTTCCTTACTTAATGGTGTAGTCCTTCGAGCAGAAATAACTGAGGAATCTAAAATATTTCCTGCTAGAGAGCTTACTTTCTCAGCTCAAATTTAAACTTGATTTCACATCTACCTTTCTCAGGTGCAAACTCAGCACAGATTAGTTGGATGCTCAAATCCTAAATTGCTGTTTGTTCACATGTCTCAGTAGAACAAACGGCAGGTATAATTCATACACAGAAAAACAGTTTTAAAAATTAAAAGTAGACTTGTTGCTTCAAATTTATACTTATAAAAGCACTGACAAACTGATAAATGTTTTCTTTACGGACACTGTCACTGTTCTTTCATTTGCTGTCCTTTGCACACATAAAATTCATTAGCCTAGAGTGATCCCTAATCATTATTTATCCTTAGGGGTTTACAATTATAGAAAATAGCTGATACAGCTTGTATTCCCTGTCCCAGCCACGCCGGCGAGGCAGGCAGATGACTATCAACGGGATATTACAGTGAAGATCGTAACAAAAACATGAAGTCCTACTCCACAGAAGCCATCTCTGCAGGACACGGCAGTTCAGTCAATCCTTCAACTATCAGAGCAGTTGATCTGGGCTGTGGATCAGCCCAGAGCACAGACACAGACAGTCCAGAATTGGCTTCACGCAGAGACAACTTCAGCTTGGTCGGACTTGTTAGCTCAGATCACAAGGTAGCGCACGTCGAAGGGTCTTCGGGGCAGCTCAGGGGTCAAGCCCGGCTGCCTTCATGGGCTGCAGACCCCCAGCCTAACCCAAACTGAGTGCAATGTCCTGTTTTAGGGGACCTACAGAGGGAACAGTACAGAAAAAAGCTGGCAAAGTGGAACTGGTGTATCCTGCTGCACCTCAATCAACTTGCAGCTCTCGTTGTAGCACCAGGTAGACACCAGCCACACTGACCTGCGATGGATCCACACATAGTCCAACCTCCTCCAAATATGAGTTTTCCTGGGTTTTCCAGCATTGTACAAAGCTCTTTGCAAACATTTCATTTTTCATTATTTTCCCTTAATGCCACAGAGCTACAGGCCTCCCAAAATAAACCTACCTCTGCCTGTCAAGTTCACTGTATTTATTTCTATTGATTAGAAACAGTTTTTATAAAGCACAGATAAAGCAACACAACTCCAGAAATACAGCAAGATGTACTAACCCCAGTCATGAACAGGGGTGAAGTAAATAAGGAAAATTGACACAAAGAAAAAAATGAACAGTCTAGCATGAACACTCCCTTCTATCCTGAATGCTCGTGGCACTTAGACTCCATTAATCATTTTTAAACTGGAGTAACTACTGTGTTTCGAAAGTTTCACAGCAATTAATATTTTTGAAAAAGCTTATCTTGTATTAACCTTTCTCCTTCACAACCTATCCAAAGTCAGAGCAATGGAGGACTATTAGAAAAACCACTAGGCAAACACGACACATAGTTTTATTAACAAATTTAAGCTGAATCTCAACTCTTGTTTAAGTCTTCTGTAGTCTGAAAAAAAAAAAAAAATCTTAGGGGCTTCTCACACAAGCAGAGAGGCATGAAAATTTTAAAATATAGTTAAGCAACTATCTGATTAACAGCTTAGTATATCATGAGTTAAGACACATTATGTAGTTGTACCACATTTTGATGAAACGAAGGAAGCATGGAGACTAAATACTTAAAGATAACAGACACAGGATGGCTAAAATAACAAACTTTGCAGTATAGTTCTCTAGAACAAGTTCGTCTTCCATGCTAAACTAAGTTCTGCCAGTAATATTTCTAAGACTGAACTGGAATTAACAGGAAACCAGCAATAAACCATGTAAGAACTGCTGAGCTTAGCCAGGTAAGACCACAATCTTCTTGATCTTTGCTAGTCCATGCCCTCTTAAGAGAGCTCTCAGTTTCTGTGAAGTGCCACGGGAAATGACAATTAGTAAAAGCCACAATTCCACTGATACACCGGGGGAATGCCACATCACTTCTGGAATGCATGAAAGTGTCTGTCCTTGGGCCACGAAAATGGACAACCACTGAAGTGCACAGGGACTCCACAGTGCACAAGACCAGCAGGAACTGCAAAACACTTGGGAAAATAAAAAAGGAATGGGTTTTGCCTACAAACAGGTTTTCCCTGCATTCATCAAAAAAGCAAAATATTTGCTAAGGCTTCTTTCTTCCCAAACTGAAAAGCTTAAGGAAGGGATTAACTAAACGAATAAGCAAAGAAGAGACTCACTTTATCTTTTATAAAAGGGACAATATGTAATCTTAAGGGGGGAAAAAAGTCAAGCATTTTAAATATAAGAACAAAAATGAGATTATTGACTGAAATTTAAGAAAACTTAAATAAATGAAGCTAAGGAGATTAGATTCATAGAAAGAAGGAAGTGAAAGGTATGCAACATCACATACCGAGGCAAAAAAAACTAAACAAACATATTCAGAAAGCAAAGAAATTATACAAAAGCATTTTAAAAAATACAAAGAAGGAAAAGCACAGCTTCCCACAAAGGATACAAAAGGGTGCACTTCATTTGTATGCAGATAGATGTTACTACTCTTCCTGGGATTTTATTTACTGGTAAGTACTCCCAAAACAAACCGCTACAGAAATTTTCCCTCTTCCATACAACTGCTCGAAGACCTCAATAACCAAATTTCACCTGATTCCCTCCAGCTCAGAGGGAAGCTCCAATCTTTCTTACATCCCAGGCTAATTAAAACCACCTGATAATTCAGGACTAATTCTACAACACCAAACACAAGCCTCAACCAAGCAGGTGACAAGAGGACTACTCAACGCAGAAGCCACATTTGCCCATTGAGCTTGGTCTTGTCTGAAACCACCAGGTCACAGCAAGTGACTATGAACAGACACCAGGACAGAATTAAGACAACATTTAAAATCAAGTCTGGAACATTGTAAGCTTTGTCTTTGCAAAGTCTTTGACTACTTAAGCTTTCTCTACTTAATTTCTATGCTGTTTCTTCCCCCTCCCTCTCTTCCTTTTAAAGAAGGAGGTAACATTCCATCTTTAGCATCCACTTTTCTGTGGCAACTGCAGAATTTCAACAACAAAACTTCAGAAATCTAGATCATGCTTTGACAACTTCAGGTAAGGCTACTGACCTTTCTCCAGTACACCAAGGCTGCAGGTAATTAAAAAATTAAGATCAAGACTAACAAGAAAAACGATGCTTCATGCCACCTGAAATACATTCAGTTCTCAGTAGCATCACCCCCCAGCAGCACGAGCAAGGGCCAACCTCAAACCAGGGGCCACCCTCAGCACCATCACAGTGCCAGGCTTAAGCATGCTGAGAAGTTGCACTTGATGCCACAGAACTTCATTCTACAGTATGTTACCGCGTTAATAAGACAGCTGCCTTTTTCCTTTGCCTGTAAGCCCCAAAATCCTAAAATATTTGCTTTAAGACCGCTTTACACAAAGTTCCATAAGGCCTGTATTAAATCCAAAATACGCAATAGGCTCCTGCCAGTGGAAGATGGTTTCACAAAGTGAACATTAAAAGAAGACTAAATTTGCTACTCAGAGTGTAACGAGCTGCGATACATTTTCATTTGCAGCATGAACGAATTCACCTGCATCTTACTATGAATTACTACTAAAATATCTTGTGATATATACAGAATAGGCAAGAAAGATGTAAGTTTATGAAATGGAGCTACAAGAAGTCGTCTGTGCCAAGACTTCATCAGTAAACCAGAACAAAAGTCCACAGATCAAGCAGAGAATAAAGATTTTTCTATTTTATTACTGTTGAAAAATAAAACCAAATCCCGATTATTCATATTAAAGCAAGCCCCAAAGCGTTCAAATTATAGTACTGGAGGGGAAAAAAAAAACAATATCAAGCTGGAGAGTAGACTGCCAGCATGCAGACCCCTTCCCCCCAAACCGACACGCACAAAACACCCACCCACCATGCCAAAGGTTAAGTCATTTAGTCAAGTTCAAAGATCTTCAAAGAGTTCTTAGATCCAGATAAGCCCATATGTTACCAAAATTCTGTGAAAAGCTATTACTTTCCAATCTGCTTTTCATGTCTAACTTACAGAACACACAGATGCTTGGCATCACTCAGTATCCCTAAATTCTCACACCAGATAATCAAGGCTCGCCAATAACTTTCCTATCTAAAATCCTAAGAAATGTCTTTATTCCATCAACGCTTAGTCCACTTGTAAAAAATTGAAAGTATCCATAAAAGCCCATTCGGTTACTGCACAATAAGTGTTAATTTGCTAATTTCTTCACAGGTAATCAATTAAAATGTAAAATATTGGATAAAATTAGTTGCACTAAATTTAACAGCTGCTCCATAAGCATAATTAGTTTCACAAGGGCCATATGTATTCTGAACAGAGACAGAGTTGAAACAAATAAGCAGATTTTAAAACAAGTTTGAGGAAATCTGCATTTAATTAGCAGGTGGGCACTACAACTGCATAATGTTTTTATACATTTATATTTATGAAGTGACAGAAGATCTAAAGGCTTTTTAAAATGGCGTTTATTGTTTGAATGGGAACTGTTTTGCTGCATGCTAAAGTGATTTAAATCCTTATAGCTCTGCTTTGAAAAAATCATAAATGGTGAAAGAAAACATGTGGAAAACTGTAAAACTAGAAAGAATTTGCGACAAAAAGCAGATACACATACCATAACCAAAAGGAAACTACACTTAATTAAAGGTACACTACATCTGGAATATCAGCCTAATAAAACGTGAAACTATTAATTTTCATTGTTCTAAGGGAAATGAGGTCAGTGTCGTTTAGTATTTCCCCAATTATATTGCACTAAAAGTATGGAACTATATCTTGCAGGTACGATCTAATCTTTTCAAAACACTACAATTTGAAAACAGGCACTGAGATAGACTTTTTTAAATAGAAAGAGGAATTAGAACACAAAAACAAGACAGCTCAAACAGGAAAAAAAAAAACACAAAAGCTCTTTCAGTGAAGGTAAGTTTTTTGCAAAAATAAGCTATTTTGTTGGCAAAAAGCAACCACCACTCAAAGGATTAAGTTTCTGAGATGTCAAGCTCTTGCCTGGCATTCTTCTAAGTATCTCTCAGCTGATACAATTCTTATTAGATTATTATTAGCTCAATAGCCACAAACAAAACCCAACAAATTCATGCCTCTCTAATACTTCAGCAATAAATCAAGAGTCTGGGAAAGAACAATGGAACACACTGCGTTGCATCAAACCTGGATGTTCATATTGGTAATAAAGACGTAGTGCAAACACACAACTAATTGAACAAAATGACATGTTCTCTTTCAAAGCACATTAAGAGAAAGTTTTTGTTCAATTCCACAAGAAAAAAAATCACTCCAAAAAGGGAAAAAAAAAAAAATAAATCACAGTACAAGTTCTCGGGGAAAATTATTTCAAGTATCAACTGCAGCTGTTCAGAGTGTGGAAATTACTAATACTACACTTTTTTTAATGCAAATACTGCTACTTCTACAAAACATTTCAGGTCACTATTAGTTTGCAACTTTAAAACATGCATTTGAGGAAGTTAAATATAGATAATATGTACGACAATACGGTTTATTGATTGTTAAATTGAGTGAAAATTAAATTGAGGGAAATTAATTGAGTGAAAATGAAACTGGGCAGAAGCAGAAAGTCAGCTCTTAAGTCTGAAATGAGACTGGTGGTAAGAGGAAGAAGTTTCAAGGCAGCAGTTTAGACAAAATCAAGGGATATTAAAGATAGTAACAGTATCATCCATAGTGCCAGAGAAAAGCAAGATGAAATATAAGCAGTAACCAGGAAAATAAAGAACCCTGTTCGCAGAACTGAGAAAATGGATTCACCAGATACAGACATCAACTTAGTTCAGCAATAAACAATTCTCCACCTATAAGCTACGTTAATTACATAATCAAACATTTGAAGAAACAATACTCAAAATTCCAGTAAGTTGTAACTATTAAAAAAAAAAAGTAGCTCCTGAAAACTTAGTTTGAACCGTACATAACTGCAGCTGGACAGAAGAACAGACACAGAAGACGCTACTTTAAGTTTTGTTTGTTCTAAAGCAGGTCGTGTGTTGTAAATCTAGTTCTCCAGGCTCAAACCTTCTGGCCTACCTCTTCTCACTTCCAAAGAAGACTCAAGCACCTTCTCAGCCACACCACCTTGACCATCCTACACAGAGTCTGCTTACAGCAGCTGAAAGACTCTAGATCCAGTGCCAACAATGACAGCGGTGATCTCCAGTTCAGCACGTCCCATCACCACAAAGGTGTTGGAAAACCTACAGGAGATCAACGACTGCGTGAAAATAATTTACTCTAGGAATACATGAAGTTTACTGAAATTGAGCTTTTGTGTCAGCAGTCCTTCACTCCAAGGATTGCTTCTCATGGAGCTCCTTGCCCAAGAAACGAGTGATAGAAGAGCAGCTGACGACAACCCTGCCAGCTGCAGGAGCACGCCGACAAAAGCCTTCACAGAAAACTAAACCCAGAAAATAAACTTTACTAAACATTATCTGAAAACCAGAAATAGAAATTAAGCAGCTGCAAATCAAGGCTGGAGATAAACCATTTGGTTTTGCTGATGTGCTTTTACAAAACACCTACCAAAGCCAGTTACACTAACCCATACGTAACTATGACTTGCTTCCTTCATCAAATGGCTCACTGGAGCATTCCCTTGCATGCCGAAGTGGGATCTGCTTGAGAAGGCCAGATGCACACTACAGATACGCATGGAAGTGCATCAACTAACTGCAGTGTTACTGGATACACATTATTTTTGCATTCGGCACAAAACACCATCCATACTATTTTTCAACAGGCTTTTCTATGCAGAGGCAGGATGGTGGGAGCAGCTGTGGGCAAAGGAGGTGTAACCAAGTGTGCTGGCTGGGATTTGGGAAGAGAGAGCAGCTGTGTGAACAGCTCCCACTGATCAATTGGAACTGGGAACTGCTCCACCCCGTGAGCCATGGCAGGAAGGGATTCTCTCCCTGCTTTATCCCTTTAGCTTACACAGAGGTCACTAATTGCCCGAGATATAACCGGTCCAAAGGGGCTGAGGATCTTCGGCCTCATCTTTATCAGTGGGGCAAACATGTTGCATCATTCATTTCCCTCGTTAATCTGTGTGAAGACTCCGAATGGCCTCTCTTCGCTAAGAATTCACTTCAAATTAGGACATCCATTTCAGAACACATCTGGTTTTACAAGAAGTGAATTTCTCTCACATCTTCCTTTTCTTAGCAACTGCCTCAAAACAGGACTTTTTTCTAACCCTACAGTCATAGAATCATAGAATGGTTTGGCTTGGAAGGGACCTTAAAGACCATCTAAGTTCCAACCCCCCTGCCATGGGCAGAGAAATCCTCCACTACACCAGGTTGCCCAAAGCCTCATCCAACCTGGCCTTGAACACTTCCAGGGATTCATAGATTTCTAGGTTGGAAAAGACCTTAGAGATCATCGAGTCCAACCATCCCTAATCCCCATTAAACCATATCCCTAAGTAGATCATCCACCCTATTCTTAAACACATCCAGGGATGGGGACTCAACCACCTCCCTGGGCAACCCAGTTGGGATGGGGCATCCACAACTTCTCTGAGCAGAAAAAGCTAGAATTTCATTCAAATAACCTTCATGTAAGGAAATAACAAAGAAACAGAAGTCAGTACACTGTCCTGGCTATTAAACAAACTAAGAAAAAAGCCACCCCTCCGATTCCCCATCATTCCTCATTCAAAGCAGTTCTAGCACTCCTGAAATTTTGGACTTCAAGGACATAAAAACACATACACCAACACAAATGTATGCAATACCCAGCTGCACATGTACTATATATAAACTTCCTTATAAAAATCAAAGTTAAGGTTGATAAGAAAAGTAATTATGATTCCAGTAATCTGATAACAAAAAAAAAGCATGCATCAGTTGAGAATATCCAGCTTGTTTTCTGCTCATATAAGAGTTTAAAAGCTACTCAACTGCAAGGCAGATGCAAAAGCAAAACAGTTGTTAGTTTGCCACACAAAGATACCAGCAAGAAGGATTCTTCCCTCTCCTAACCAAAGTCCAGAACTGTCACTGCTCAGCTTGAAGAAAAAGCAACCAGAAAAAAAAAAGGCTGCATGAAATTTCTGTTCCTTTAAATTGTCTAATCCTGCAGAAAAGACATTTTATGTCTTCTTTACACTCTTTTCAAAAAAAAAAAAAAGGAAAATTTGAATTACCTGTGAACGAACAAGGTAACATATTCTATTAGCAAGTAAATTCATCAGGCTTTGAAATTAATAAATTAATACACATGCAGTTATTTTATTCTTTATACAGCTGGAATCTATCTTAAAAAACAACAGTCCAGCTTGCTTTCAGGACTCTCAATAAATAAACCAAATTATTTGTTTCTACATCATGCAGGTATTAGCAACTCTGCATCTGCTATGACAGGAAAATCTGGATGTATCATACTGCAGCGAAAAAAGGTCAAATTCATTTTCCAGATGCAATCACTATCCAGGTGATTGTTTGCTGTAAATTTCACACCACCTCCGACATTATGTTAAAAAGTTAGGGAACGTAAATGAGAGTTTCGAGGTTGAATTTTTGGCTTCTCGAGTGCCTCTGAGAAGTTCAAATCATAGAATCACAGAATGGTTTGGGTTGGAAGGGACCTCAAAGGTCATTCAGTTCCAACCCCCCTGCCATGGGCAGGGACACCCTCCACTACACCAGGTTGCCCAAAGCCCCATCCAACCTGGCCTTGAACACTTCCAGGGATGGGGCAGCCACAGCTTCTCTGGGCAACCTGTCCCAGTTACAGGTAAGTGCTGCTCTTCGGTCTCTCTGACAAGATTGCTATTTTAATTTTAAAACATCTAAGATTGAAGCCTAAATCATAGTTCAAGCTTAAAGGTGCTGTAATATTTATGTATATTTACATCCACAAAGAGATGTTAGACAGCTGAACGAAGTCACCTGAACAGATCCTTGAAGTCAACTTACACCACGGAATGCTGACTGTTCTCAAACTGCAAAAAACCCACAACCCAACCAACCCAAAACCCACCACAGAGCATTACAGCACCGTCGTTGTCAGCAGACGGCACTCAAACCACCACGAAGTACCTGCGTGGATCCAAAACTGAACCAACAGGAAAAACAACATCTCAACATTCCTCATTCTTCAACACCGCAACAATTTGCAGAACCATTTAAAAGGCTCCAAAAAACTGCTTAAAGAAGATTAAAGCATATGCTTGTCCTTAGAAACAAATACTTCATTTAAAAAACTAGAACTATTGAGACACTCGATTCATGTGACACTCAAGTGACACTTTGGAAATAACACTTGGATGAAAAGCTGTGCATCTACTTATACTTGACTGGTAACAAATTTAACCATTACTCTGTGCTCACAATTAAGAAAAACAGAAACTTTTTTCTTCTTTTCTTCAATTCAGTGGTAACCAGACATTTTAGGTTTAAATTTTGTGAGATGTAGAAAGTTTGAGGTATTCCACCTATACTTTTATCACATCACATTACTCTATGAAGTATACAGAAAGACTGCTGGAATACAATTTTGTTTTCCCAAATTAAAAAAAAAAACAATAATTATCTTAACATATTTAATGAAAATAGCTGTAACTTTACTATAAGATCAAGACTCTGTAAATTAAGTCACAAAAGGGCTTCAGAAACTCCTGAAGTGTACACACAAAAAAAAGCAAAAACATATCACACCATACTGTCAAAATCTTTTGAAGACACAACATCAACAGTTTGTATATTTTATTACTATTTTTCAATACACATTCCATAACTGCAAAGATAATTTTCTAATTTACATGCAAGTTAGATGCATCTTACTTTAATATTTTGTATTTTACAAACACAGAGGAGATAGAGGAAAGCATGGTCTTTTTCCAATATTCTCCTAGATGAACAGTGAACAGCTTATTTGCTGGAGACTGATGAAGAGTACAGAGCTGACAGGCTTATCGCATGCAAAATCTACTTTACTGGAAGTTATCACCTATAATCCTGATGCATCTTTCCCAAACCCCAACTCTAATGACTAATTAAAAACTCCAAGGAAGGGGCAGGAAAGCAACTCTGAAAAATCTCACTCAGTATTCCAAAAAAAAAAAAAGTGTTTTCATCATGAAACCTGCAACTATTAAATATAATATTGTAAAATAAAACATATCAAAAGGAGAAACAACAAATATTAATCACTTTAAAAATACATAAAGCAACAAAACTACTTGATTATTATACTTCAAAATTTATTACGACTGTTCTGATCATTTGATGACACAGATCACAAACTACTCGCTATTAGTCCCAATTTAGAGGGTAATATCGATTAATCAAAATGTCATTTCAACATACCTATCCCTTTGTTTAAAAAAAAAAAAATCTGTTTTACTACAAAAATCTCTTTTAATCTTTGCCTTTTAATAACAAAACCTCAAAAAAACCCAGCAAAACCATGAAATAATTACAGACCAGCACTGCACAGCCTTCCTGAATCCGCACGAAGCCTGCAACAGCAATTTTGTGCTACGCTCATCTCGATTGGGAAACCCAAAGGCAAGAATTTAAAATATAAACTGTTATTTCCATCACTGAGAATATTACCAAAATTATGCAGTTAACAAGATGACTCCAAAAATAAAACACTACCTATTGAGTCCCTCAAAAGCTTCAACAATTCCCTTCCCAACAGCTCCCTTGTAGCTCCCAGACTATTAACACCTTTATGGGGAAGTTGGGTGGTGGGGAAGGAATTGGAACACAATGAGATTTCAAAACTGAACAGTGTAACATATATTAACACCACACTAAGCAAGGAAAACTTGCCTGCCACCCCTCTGCCACCTCCCAATGCCTCTTCAGCCATCACTGATGCCCCCGTGCCTACGACACCACTAGCTGCCTGCGGCTCATTGTGCGGGCAGACAGTTGGTTTACTGGTGTGTATTTCTCATGCCTCTCCAACTTTGTCTTTCCCCACACCTATTGTTGCCTGCTACAAATCAAATTACAAAGTCTTTGGGGATGAAATTCTATTTTGAATACTCACCGGTACTGCAGACAGCACACTAAGAGCTTGATCCTTGTCTGGCACTTTCCTGTTGTAAGTACTACCAGTGTATGCTGACTAACCACAGGCAATCAAGATATTACCATTCCTCAGATGAGATGGTATCATCTCCAACAATCTGTTGTACCTCGCAGTTGCAACATACTACAAAGTTGATAAATCTGATCACCGAGCTTCAGTTTTGTAAGATGCACCCATCTTGTACCAGCTTACTGTAAGATAAGTTCTGAAATAAGGGCAAGACTTCATTGTATTATTCAGATAATTCGATCTTTTTAATTTAGCTGAAGCATGGGAATACTCCATAATTCATCTGGAAAGCTTTCATCAGAATACTTGAGAGAAGAGGAGGCTCCGGGGTGACCTTATAGCGGTCTTCCAGTACCTCAAGGGGGCCTACAAGAAAGATGGGGAGAGGCTGTTCAGGAGGGTCTGTTGTGATAGGACAAGGGGTAATGGTTTTAAAATAGAGGGAGGTAGATTCAGGTTGGATATTAGGAAAAAATTTTTTACCATGAGAGTTGTAGAACACTGGAACAGGTTGCCCAGAGAGGTGGTGGATGCTCCATCCCTGGAGACGTTCAAGGCCAGGTTGGACGAGGCCCTGAGCAACTTGATCTAGTTGGAGATATCCCTGTTCCTTGCAGGGGGGTTGGACTAGATGACCTTTGAAGGTCCCTTCCAGCCCTAACCATTCTATGATTCTATGATCCTGTGGCCTGATCCACAACATTCAGACTTCTCATGCTCCTTTCAGGCTCAGGGTGAGTAGCAACACATCCAAACCACCCCTAATTAGCACCCGTGTGGGTAAGTGGCTCTGCTGACTTGGACTCAAGATTAGAGTTGCAATCTAGCACACTTTTGCAGTCTGCAGCTGGAAAAATGTTGATATACTCCAATTCTAGCCAATGCTTGCCCATTGGGTGCGGCAAACAGGGCAAGCAATGGTGTAAGGTGTGTGTAACTCCACAGATTTTGTCTTTATCATAGAATCATAGAATGGTTAGAGTTGGAAGGGACCTCAAAGATCATCTAGTTCCAACTCCCCTGCCATGGGCAGGGACATCTTCCACTACACCAGGTTGCCCAAAGCCTCATCCAACCTGGCCTGGAACGCTGCCAGGGATGGGGCAGCCACAACTTCTCTGGGCAACCTGTTCCAGTACCTCACCACCCTCAGAGGGAAAAATTTCTTCCATAGATCACATCTAAATCTCCCCTCTTTCAGTCTAAATCCATTGCCCCTTGTCCTATCACTACACGCCTTTGTAAAAAGTCCCTCTCCAGCTTTCCTGTAGCCCCTTTAGGTACTGGAAGGCTGCAATAAGATCACCCTGGAGCCTTCTCTTCTCCAGGCTGAACAGCCCCAACTCTCTCAGCCTGTCCCCACAGCAGAGGTGCTCCAGCCCTCAGATCATCTTTGTGGCCTCCTCTGGACCCACTCCAGCAGCTCCATGTCCTTCTTGTGCTGGGGACTCCAGAGCTGAATGCAGTATTCCAGGTGGGGTGTCATGCTGTAAATCAGGTATAACTAAGGACCCCACGGGGACAGGTCGCTGTTTTACTTCTCAGCGAGTGGCTGAGCCCTGTAACAGCACTGACACACGCTCCTTCTTTTCTCTGTATTCGAGTTTATTCTACTCTTCATCTCGATATACAGGTTTTCACAAGTAAATTTCAGAGTGGACTGTAATCGTAAAAAAGAGGATCCTTGTATTCTAATTTGATAGTTAAAATTCTTGATGTCGGAGACTTAAGGAAGAATATCCAGCTGACTTGAAATTAATAACAGAGAATCAACAGAATTTAAAATGAAGGCTTGCTTCAACTTCACCTACATTTCCCATTTCTCAGATATATTCCCTCTTTGCTAATCCAGCCCCCAATCCAGCAGCTGTTGTCTGCCTCCCCATTGGAAAATAAGACACAAAGTAACATTATGAACAAAAAAACATGTACATTTTCGGTACATTCAGCTTGAGGAATGGACAGTTTTAAAAAGAAAAACAAACAAACAAAAAACCAAACCGAAACCAAACAAAAAAACACCAGTCTTTGAACTTTTCACAGACAAACAAACAAAGCATAAGATTCAGGGCAAGAATAGTATTAACAACTCCTTGTTTGTTCTATTATTATTTGTTTTATTGATTATTTGTGAGTTGTAGAGTCTAGCACAACGCTTGGACGGGACGGAGCGTAAGCAGCAGCAGTGGGTGATAACACCACTTGGCCACTTTCAACTCATTTTAAGAGGGGGGGAAAAGCAAACAAACCAAGAGTTACTTAACATTCCCTAACTCAAACTTTAAGGAAAACAAGAGATATTGATTCCTTGGCAAGGAATTACTCTCACCTGTGAAAGGGGCATGACCAATTTGCTCAGTGTATGGAATTTTTATTTAGTGCTTCTGTTTAGCCGTTTACTTGAAAAATATGAAATTTCTCTTCTCTAGTTCAATAGGAGAGCCAGATCCAGAAATACTCTGGAAGCTCTCACCAGAAAGGCAATAGATCTACCTAAAATGAAACCAAGTTGTTTACTAAATTCTTTTGTAATGTGCATTTTCTTTTGAAATATGCCACAAAAGATTTATAAAACCTTGACAAAAAATCCTTTCCCAACCTGTTTTCTTTGTTTGCACTCCTCAGCTGCCGTAACAGTACAATCTCTAATTGTACACCACATTTTTGTTGTAGGATAAAGCATCTTTACTGAAACTGTTTAAATAAAGCACATTATTAAAGAGTTCACAAAAGATGAATGACTTTCAGCTATCAAAAAAATGCATTTTGCTGGTCAAAAATGAGATACAAATTTAAAAACTACATGGCAATGAAAACAAGTCAGTCATATTTTCTTCCAACATACAGGAAAAAAAAATAAATTATCTAGTCCACACGTGCTGTGAATTTCACACAGCGTAACACTATTTACCAGTGCCTCAGTGTCAGGTAGTCTGCAGAGAGGTAGTAGAAGGTCCATACAGCACCACAAATTCAGGTTATACTGGAAAATACGACTGCTTCGAGACACAGAAAAGTCCAGAGGAATGGGAGGTACTGGCCTGAGCTGCTCATCGTTTCGTTTCACAGCAAACAGAAGGTCCCTGACAGCAATGCTGTAACAAAACCCATGGAATACAAGGTGATCCTCCAAAGCAAATCCCTAAAGGACAGCAGAAAGGATCTCCTGTCCTCAGGGAGGAGGAGATTTGCTACAGGGAGAGGCTCCATACAGCAAAGTTTGCAACGGGGTCCACTCAGAACCCCCAAATTCAACACAAACAGATGTTGAAATGTGGTAATTACATAAATACACATTTAAAGATCTCACTGTGAGCACTTCTGTAACGAACACGATAGCGACATTTACGTGATTCTCATTGCACTGCGGTATTACAAAGACAAACATACTCATCAGTCCTTACAATTTTGACTAACACCAGAATTTCCAACACAACCCTTCAGAAAGCTCAAAGGCCAATCAAAACTGTTGTTCCATTCTAAAATGTATTTCCTAGTAATAGTTTTGATAATCTGCAGAGCAGCATTCCCATTACCACATATTTGATGAGATTTCATAAAATAAAATTCCTAATAAGTATCAATAAGAAAGGTTATTTGTATTTCATGTAGTTTTTCTGTCTTGAATATTTGCTCACAAAAGTGATCTCAAAGATTACCACTATGAAAGTCTCAAAATTAAAACTTCTTTTTTTTTGTAATTCTGCAGTTTTCCTTAAGCATTATTTTACATTTTAGTTTATGCTACAACAATTCACTTGCGTTAGCCCCTTATCGGTTATTTGAACTAATATTTCGTGAATAAATAACATTTTTTGGTTTTTTGAAATGAACAACTATTTTAAATCAATCTTACACTTTAACCATGATCTCAACAATTATTTTTTAAACTCATGTTTTAACATTAAATTACTAGAACGGCATTTTTTGCAGCAAAAATGGCACAGCTGACCTTTATTTTATTAGCCTACAATTTGCTCACCGGTGTTTTCTTAAGCTCTACGAATGGCTTATGTTCGCCGCCGACGTCCCGCAGATGGTTCTGATTACGTTCGACGGGACAACGCGCTCATTGGAAACCTTCACAGACGCTTACCTAATGGGATGTCACATTAAATCTGACACAGTAAGATAAAATAACCACACACTAATTATAACATCTCAAAAAGGTCGTTTGCAAACGACGTTCACAACGCTTGCAATGTCATTATTGACAGAACCGGCGCACTAACGTTCACGTAAGAACGAGTTTTTAAACGAGCGAGATTATTACGTCCCTTTCTTCTACCAGAAGATGTCCTTGAATACACGTAGCTGTCAGCATCTTGGAAATAGATGCCCCTAACTACAAAACTCTGGGAAACGTCACAATTCGATTTGACTACTACTTGCTTCCTCCCTTAATGCTTAATGACTAATTCCTCAGAGATACCCTTAAAAGCCCTAAAATGTTGTCCTTGGGTAGAAACTTTCACTCAGCAATCAATCGGGAGCAAATTAGATGATTGTGTTGAAATGTACTGCACTGTTTAAGCTAACAAATGGATGAAGAAAGGTAGGATATGGGAACATATGCCACTGCACTGAAGTTGCTAAAAGGGTCTGTTGGAAGAATATTCGGTTTCCAGTGAAGCTAATATGCTATAAGAAGGGACGGTGATGAAAGAATACCAAGTCATATGGAAATCCAAATATAGTGACAGACACAATTATTTTACTAATTGCTAATGAATACAGTCAAGTGGCTTCAAAAAGCAAAACTTTGCTTGGACTACTTCAGGTTTTGACCTCCGCGTGAGCAAATGCATTTCAAACTGAAGCCCACCAAAATTGATTAACGGCGCCAGCCAAGGCCAGCGTGTAGTTGAAGCTTTTTTCCATCTATCACATGGCCCCAAGGATAGTTAAATGAACCTTAAAATGGCTACAAACAGCTCAATGACTACACAGACTCCTGCCAATTAGAAATAATTAGGCAGTCATTTTGGTGGTAAGTCTTTTTAAGTGCATACATAATGATGCAATGATGCTTATTAGCGATCTCACATGAGCTATGCTCAAACAGCCTGGAATAATTATGCAACTATCACAAAGCCTTGCACATCTCTGTACTTCACCTTAATGCATTTAAAAATCCACTTCATTACCTCCAGTAATTAATCCTCCATTAATTGCAGGAAAAGCCCAGTTTACCGTGCTTCGTTTCTAATTATCTTATAAATAGTTATGGTTCTAATTAATGTGTTCATTAAGCTGAATATCTTTCTCAAAGCCATGCTCAGAGCAAAGGTTCTGCTTTTGAGAGAAAAAGCCTAACTAGCCATAAGGTGAGGCCATTTTGGTTGTATTTGCTTTTATTTTAGTATATTCAACCTCCTAATTGGCATTTAAAATCTAATTTGGAAGAACTTCAAGAAGACTATACAGTAGAAAAATAGGAAAAGGATTTTTTTTCCCCCCCCTCATTCTCCAATCAAGAAGCTCAGAGCTTTAACAGGAAAACTTTCAGAATATCTTTTTGATACAGACTGGTAACAGATTTTCAGTGCTATGCTACAGATTAATTTAAATTCTATTACAGTTTAGCTTACCCCTGCGTGTTTCCACAGAAGAGAAGCAAAAACTATAGAAGAAAAATAGATATCTAACAGTATATGCATAATATAAACAAACATACTACTGCCCTTGACTTCATTTCTAGGATATAAATCAGCAGCACGGAATTACAAAAAAATTGAAATCAGTTATTCAAGCTGAGCATAATATAACCATTTAAAGTCAATGAGCGTTTTTCAGTTTGCCTTACTAGGAGTTGATATGATCCCATGAAAACCGCAACCTAAGAATATTTTAAAATAATATTTATGGATAAAGAAACTCCACATTGAAAGCATATGTTTCACAGCATTTTGGAGGTATGCATGTATCAATCTGCAGAAAATGTAGATTCAAAATTTTAAAATTCTACAAAAGTACATCCAAAACATTGAGTTACAGTTAATATTAAGGTATAGATATTAACTTATCTTTTCCTATATTTCTTTTAAAAAATAGACATTTAAATACATCTTTCTCCAGTTACACTATGCAAAAGCTAATCAAAGTTTTCACATTTTTTCCGTACGTGATCAAATTTAACATAAAATAAGTTGCTCAGCTAGTTACTTAAACACTATTTTAACAGTAAAAATACAAGTGTTCTACACCTGCCTGAAATTATCAAATGTGTTTTGGTAATCTTTTCTTCCTACAACATCACACCTAGGTAAAAATCTGGAATCACTGAAGTCATCGGCTCCGTTAGGGCCAAAGTTTTAAACCAATAAAACTATATTAGGACCAGATGAAGCATTATCATCCATATATATATTCTTGCTCTTGCATTTCAGGGAGATGTGGTGCCTTGCCTTCAAAACTGGCAACTTTCCCTGTTCCCAGTGCCTTACTCCAGCTTTCAAATTGCCTCTCACCTGATCTCAACTTGAAAAATCCAGGCTTGACCCTTTTTTGCCCAACCCACATTCTCCATGTGCGGGTGTTTCACCTCCTTCTCTTGCTCCTCACTAAAGGAGAGCAAGAGAGAGCTTTCAGAGCAGTGCACTGGGCTACCTTGGAGCACAGATGCAGGAGAAGAACAGGCACTAAAGGATGAAGGGACTGTCAGGAAAGTGTCACAGTACCCCGACTTTAATCAGCTTAATCTGGCATGAACTTGCTCCCAAAGCAGGCTTTGATCACATCAACAAAAACTGCCAGCTGCCTATCTGGATTTTGAAGTATGATTGATTTATTTGGGATAAAATTTGTTTGTACAAAGGTACCAAAAATACTGCATGCAGCAGCTACTGTCCTACTCAGGAAGAGAGTAAAGCCCTGCTACTGAGCAACAGCTTCAGCTGAAATCTTGGACAAAAGCAACCACCAAAGAATTCCAGGGCATGAATGCTGATTTGTACAGAAGAGCAATGACCTCTAAAAACCAAAACAACAACAAATCCTCTACAGCAAAAGTCAGCAACTACCATCTCTGCCACAAAGCTGGATTTTGAATGGCACACAGCACAGCTAGGAGCAAAGAACCACAACACCTTGAGAAAAACAGCTAAGAAAAGCAGTGGCTCCCACGAAGTTCCAGACTAGCTTCCAGCCACAGAGGCAAGACGTTACTGACGAATAACATCTTACCTCTCTGCTAATTAATTTATCCCAGGACCTGATATATTTCTAGCAACATATTTAACCACAGCATACTTCAAATGCTGCTGACCCCTGATCCAAGGTGCCTGGTTGTAAGAACAGAAGTCTTGTTATAACTGCCCCTCATGTAACTTGAACAAAACAACACAAGAGTAACACACGAAAATAATCGAGAAGGACTATGGTAACCAATCCATTAATACATAAAGCAAACACGGCAAGGAATCCGTGGAAGAAACAGCAATCCATCATCAAAACCATCGTGAACAGGGAAGCTGAATTAAGGTTGTACATACAATCTTAACTCTGGCACATACAGCTTCAGCAAGGTTGACTTCAGGACATTCAACAAAATTCAGGTTGAACTGATGAAATACATGGGGTTGACAGCTACTTGTATTCTACCGTTACAGGGTAACTGTTACTTTTCCTAAGGTTTTTTTACATTCTGATGAGTCCCATAGAAAAGATACAGTCAAATGCTTTTCAGCAGAAATACCTGGTTTTTGCCTGCATCTTTTTAAACTAGCTTGTTACTGTCATATGTTATTAGAATTAGAAAGAATGAAAGATAGGAATAAACAGTAAAGTGTTTCTACCAAATTCTACAATTCTGTGATTCTGTGACTCTGATAATCACGTTCTAGAAACTAGCACTGGAAACAGCAGCAATGGTCTTATATTACCAATGCATCTTTAAGACATCTGCTATACGTTGGTTTGCATAGCTGCCTCTAGAAACATGAGCTCTTCAGCAAAAAATAACAGATTCTATCTCATGGCCAGAGCTTTGGTAGCAGAGAAAAAGAGGATTAAAAAAATAAATAAATAAAAATACATAGTAGTTTAGAATGTAGACACACTGAAATCAAAAAGCCAATTCGCCACTAAGAGGAATCATATTCTTCTTGTCTTCTTGAGTACCTTTTCCTAAACAGAAAACTGAAGCATTAAAAAAAAAAAAACCACAGACACAAAAAAAAACCAGCAACTTACAAATACACCTTTTCCCAAAGGGAGGAATAAAAGGTTTTAGAAAAAGAAGAAGCTATACTTAAAACGCATTCTGTGTACATAACACCTGGACAGCTTTAGGAAAAAAAGTTTACACGCAATTAGACTCAATACTTAGCTCTAAATGAACAGCACTTATGCATTCATATCTTTTTAAGGCTGTTTTTTTATACCAATGAAAGGCATCAAAGCGACTGTCACTAGCAGCTATCTGGCCTTATTGATAACTTAAGGGCCCTTGGCATTGCCTTGTGAAGTTTAATTTCCCAAAGCGGTCAATTAGATCTCGGTAATGTGCTCATTGGTGGGTTATTGCTCCAGGATATCTCCAGTGCTACTTCTTCACCTCTATTTTTCCCAGTACAGTCCTGTAGACAAACTGTTAAGTTTGAAAAAAGTCAGTTATTATAGCTAAAAAAAATATTTTTGGAGGCGATTAGTGATACAACCTGCAATGCAACAAGATCCTAAATAAAAACTGCAGGTTTTGATTTACTGGGGGGGGAAAAGAAATATAACCTGACATTATCATCCACAGAAAAACTAAAAATCACATGAGCAAACTCAGTAATCTGAATTTCACTAGTTCTTCCCTGCCCCGAGCCTTTATTTGAAGTTTAATGAAAGAAATACTACAATATCTTAATTAAATATACATTCTAATGGACCAAAGACTCCAAACTTCCTCTTCCCTACCAGTAAGAGAGACAAGTATGTAATATTTACACAGATTCCCTATGTAATTATGTGGGTCTGTACTGCTAGTTGCACGTGAGTGTGTTAATTTGCATGGCAAGGGCAGAAGAAGAATGTACCCTAGGCAGCAGATCAAAACTTTAAAAGAATCATAATTCCAGTGGCTACTACTAGGCAAAAAAATAAAGAACTAATGAAACATTTCAAAAGAAATATTCTGATTAAATAGCACTGCTTGATTTCTTATAGAACTTTTATCTGCTTCTCTTTGGAAAATTCTTGGATCCATTTCCAAAGGAGGCATTTCCAAAGCATTTTGATAGATTAAGACAGGTTTTCAACCCTGTCTGACAATACGCGCCCAACCTCGTTCTTCACAGTTGTCTCGTCATTTCTTGTTTCTTCCAGCAAACACACAGGAAGAGCTGTGCTTGCACCCTCTCCCCACACAGCCATCTCATTGCTCTAAGTCAATCCTGCTATTGTTAGTCAAACTTCACTTCCTAATTCCTTCCATCTCCTTCCCATCGGGCAATAAAACTCAGATTGTCTGATGTCTGTAGGATGGTCAATTCAGAAACCCCCCCAATTTCTTTCCTAAGCCTTTCCTCTCCCCAGGGCAGCTAGTATCACCTACGTTAACACTTACTCCCACAGGCAAGACCTCTACTCTTCAACTGAAACCAACTTCAACTTGAATCCATACATCTGCATCATATCTAAATTCAGCCTTTCTTCATAACATTCTTAAAAATCAGTCTTCTAAGTCCACACAAATGCAATTCATCTTATCTGTGGGATGATCTTTGCCCACTACTTGAGCCATTCCATCCTCTTCTCTTTTGCTTTTAATTAATCACTCCTCTACCTCCTCCTGCTCCTCCATAAACTCTCATTTGCAAGGTCCCTCACGGTTTTGCTCTTTGTTTACCTGCCATTCTCTCTTCTACTAGGCATTGCTGCTGACATTAACATCTACCTCAAAACATCCATCCCTTTTATCTTCCTCTCTCTTAAGAACCTTGATTTTCTTTTCAGGCCAATGCTGTTCTAGAAAATCCTTCCTGAACCTGTTCACAATTAAAACTCTACATTGTAATCTATTAGAAGCTCCCTGTTAACGTGTGCTAACCAGAACAGATACTGCCCGTAGCTAAAAGGAAGTCCTGACCATAAATTGGTATGGATTATGTCTTGACCCAATGCTCGTTAGCTGTAAGATCTGACAGGCCAGGGTTTTAATTTGGAAAGACTCTAACATTAATACCACCACACTAAAATAATACGACGCACGGAACTGAAGGCAGACCCATTCCTATTCACTACTCCAAGTAATGCAAATACAAAAGCATGCGATGGTAATACTGTTTACATCTTCAAAAAGTCTTACAAACACCATTTCACTGTGCAACATCAAGTCTTTAGTAAAATATTTGCTAGTAATGGTTTGGATTTATTTTTAAGACGACATTAAAAAAGGAAATTCTCAAAGACTAAAAAAAAACATCATGCAAAAGTCAACTGACCCTTGCCAGTACTAAAAACTGAAACCTGCAAAAATCTTAAAGATCCTCCCTATACAGTGGCACACTAAAAGAACACAGGTGAACAACTGATACATAGCAAGGATTTACAGCTTGCTCCAGCCACCAATAAGTGTCTGAAAAAAGCTACGACCTTTTTGAGAACAGACCAAAGCCAGTGGAAGAATCTTTAACTTCAAGGTAAGCGTTGTCCAGTGTTGTATTTGTGTTTGAAGCAGCAGTGTTGAAAATGCATTCAAAAAGGGGCAGAGGGGGAAATCTTTTCTTCTAAGTCCATCATCACCGTGTGTCATAAACCAGGCAATGCAAATTACATGATCTTTAGAGCTCACTAAGTTTGTGCACCTGACTATTCAGTATGTATACCAACACAGCACTATTTTAAAGAAATCTGTGGGGGTTTACTATTATTATTACTATTAATTACTATTATTATTACTATTAATGACCCTTTTCACACTGTATTTCTCTAGAAATGACTCGAGGACCTTATTCTTAAATATTGCAAGCTATAAATGCTAAATGTGAAGAATTCTGGCAAGCTGTGAGGGTTGAACCTAAGTTAATTCTAGTTGATATTGCTAGGATAACAGCAACTTCAGTCAACCATGTTTTTTTTAAACAAAAAAAACCCAAACAAGTCTACTTCTTATGGGTGGCTTTGGAATAGCTGGCCCCACCACTGGACTGCAGTAAGATGCACACGTTTCAGTGTTAAACCAATTAGACTGGAAGGATGGTAAAGAAGTAAAATGTAACCATGTAATCCCACGGACACTGAAAAACAAAAAAAAAAAAAAACAAAAAAACAACACATTGATCAAACACTTCCTTCAGTGCCAGTCCAAAGTGATCAATTTACAAATGGGATTACTGCACCCACGATATTTTCTCTTCTTGGGTATGAAGAGATGCACTGGCTGCTATTGTGGCAATCTTTAAGTCGAACTGTGATAACGACATTTCAAGGCAGAAGTTTTCAGTTTAACGCAAAGGGAAAAGCCAAAACCACTTGGCAGACAATAAAAACAAACTTGTATATTTAAAGGCAATTACAGTGAAATACTCTATAAATCACGGAATTGTAGGAAATCAAGGAATAAAGATGAACGTCTTTTGGTTAATTCTCTTTAAAGCTACATGAATTAAAAGATTTGCATTACGAGTTCCGATGTAAAGTAAGTGGTTTCATACACGATTAACTTGCAGAGCAACTGCAGTGAAAACTCTAAAAATATTAGCAAGACTCTATCCACACAGAAATTATATGAAATCTGAGTTTCTCCATTCCAGGGAAGCATAATATTCTAATAAGAACTATCCTAATCTTCGCCCAGCAATAATTTCGAGATGATATTATTATTCTCATTTCCTTGAATAATATCCATACTCCAGGGCCATTTTCCTTCTCATATTCAATATCATGCATGCTTGTATCAAGATTCCTTTCTTCATATCCTGTCACAGTATCAATCACTGCCTCCTGTCCACTCAATCCACTTTTGATTTATCAGCCGCCGTCTTTCTGGACTCCATAACTCGACCCAAACCATTTTAGCAAGACATTGACAAATAGCACCCAGTATCACATCAACCTGTTCCACTTAGTAAACTAAGAAACAGTAACTGTGACATCTCTGCATAAGTATTCCATTCTATTCCCCAGACTGATGTATATTAATGAGGAGATGGTATTTGAAATGCTTCTTCCACATCAGCATCTAATATGATCAAATTAGGAAATGGGATGATTTATTAAATTCCGCGGAGCTGAAATATTTCTTTATATCACTCTATGTGTGGTTTCAGAAAGTGAGCTGTTGCTTTCAATTTTTCTACCGAGGATGTGCCTGCATTTCACAGACGAATTATTGTCTTTAAAAAGATTGCAAGAAGGCGAAATGTTATTAAGCAAATGCTCAGTAAAACAAACTAAATCGGTTTTAAAATTCCTAATTTAATGTAAATCTTGGTTGTTTTGCTGAAATTCAGTTTGTGATCTTATTAAGTCCTATTTGCATTGTACTATCTTGCTGTAGGACAGCTTTAAATTTATAGCATTACTAGGAGGCCCCAGTTTTTCGACTCTAAAAAATGCACCTAAAGTAAAACAGTTGTAATAGGCACAAGTTTTATTATATTCTAAAACAAAGCACAAAACCCCAATCTTTTATGTTACAAACAGTCCCTACTCAAAATATTTTTTAAATATGTCATTATAAAAATCTAACTTTTCAAATTAAAACTTGACATTTCAGTATTTTACACAGTTGGAGCTCTGTAAATCATTCACTCAAATAAAATGTCTATGTTAGACAAGTTATTTTCAAAAATTACATTACGGTCACAAATACTTTTACCAACATTTTCACTACCTTGAAAAATAAACTATCTTAATTTGATGGGGGACTGTGGAGAAAAGACATTATGGGATACAGAATTTGTGCCATCTGCGTAACTTATACCAAAAACAAACCCAGTGTTTTTGGTATAAGTAGAATCCTAGAATGGTTTGGGTTGGAAGGGACCTCAAAGATCATCCAGTTCCAACCCCCCTGCCATGGGCAGGGACACCCTCCACTACACCAGGTTGCCCAAAGCCCCATCCAACCTGGCCTTGAACACTTCCAGGGATGGGGCAGCCACAGCTTCTCTGGGCAACCTGTGCCAGTGCCTCACCACCCTCAGAGGGAAGAATTTCTTCCCCATATCTCATCGAAATCTGCCCTCTTTCAATTTAAATCCATTGCCCCTTGCCCTATCACTCCATGCCCTTGTAAAAAGTCCCTCTCCAGGTTTCCTGCAGGCCCCCTTTAAGTACTGGAAGCACTGCAGATAAGTGCTTAAGATAATTAAGCCATGCAGATAAGATCATCATCATATAAGATACTATGTAATGGATCTTAACTTCCAGCATGAAACTAGTTTTCTAGTGTCTGTCCCATTCCCATTGGGGAAAAAGTAAAATCAAATCATTACAGTTGCTCAGGCCCTAAAAGCAGTACCCTGAAGGTACAGCAGCCACGTTCCCAACACAAGCAGCACAGAGATGATCCTCCCTTTATTGCTGCGTCTCATATTGCTGCTTTCCAGGTGGGTCAGTGGATTTTACTCCCTGCCACTGGCAATTCAGGAGTCCGAGATCAACACGAACACCGCAGTGGGTAACACACTCTCTCCTACGCCAACGCACGGTGACTGCCCAAGGTACTTCTGATAACTTCATTAGCTGGTTCACATAAGTGTTTTCTTCACTACTTACCTTTAAAAGTCACATGAAAATAAGCTGCCCCACGCCAAGCAAAAGTTTAATGAATTACACGTGCCACACATTTTTCTTACGAAAATTCTACTTCAGTGCTACAAATACATACGTTTCCTAATACAAATATTGACTCTCTGAATTTAACAGCTTTGAAGGGATTTTTCTTGTCTGACCGCTTTTTTAACTCATTTCAACTTCTGGTATCCACAAGCTCCATCAGCAAGGGCTTCCACAGCTGGATTATGCAATATGCAAGAACCACCTCCTTTTGTTTGACTGGGATCTGCCACCAGCTGACTTCGCTCACTTGATGCCTGCCCCAGGTCTTACACTGGAGGAGGCAGGAAACACTCATTTCTTAATCATCTTTTCATGACATTAATTTTTTTTTATTTTTATTTTTTAATACCCCTCCATCACATTCCTTCTTTCCCCCACGATCCCTTTTCCAGCCTGAAGAATCACAACGTACTCACTCCTCTTAGGCAAGCGGTTCGTACCTTCGGTCGGGTGCACACGACAGATTTTGAGATAGCAAAGAAAGGAATTATTTAGCATCACTACGACTGCCTCAGCACTAGGAAACAGGGAAAACACAGGCCTCTAGTAGCAGCTGTCTGCAACCTGTTTAACTCCTCTCCAGAAATGAGACTAACCCATGGCTTCCCTGTGTAGCATTACAGCAGGGAGCAGACTTGAAAAAAATTACAATAAAGGATTCAACGTGCCCTGTTGGGTTCAGTTTTATGCTTTTAACATTTTAGTTTTATGCTTTTAACACACCAAAAGACTCTTCTGTTATAATTTAGGATGTTATTTATAAACATTTTCCCTGCAGAACCATGTCTGTGAATAGTAACATTATTTAAAGTGATGTGCAGCTATACCTTCATAGCTATCGTACTGAAAAGCTAGTATATTTTATACATAGAATATTTTACACACATAACTTCCTAGCACAAAATTAAATAAACAGTAGTCATGTTTTTAAAGTTTTTAGGTGCATAATTTTCATATATTGCAATGACAATAGAATTGCAGTAAACTCCTTGGAAAAGATGACCATCAGACCATGTCTAATGAGATCTGCAATTTATACTCACTACAATAAAACCACAAGCTTTAAATCAAGTTATCACATTTCCTAATGTTGAGTATCTGACATACTGGAAAACACCTTCATTTTCAGCTTATTCTTTTGAGGGTTCATTGTTTTAAAACGGATTTTGTTAGCAGAACAGTGGGTATTTGCAGAAATGTTTCTGTGCACAGCGCAGTAGCTTATCTGGGGTCTACAGCTCAGGTGTAAGTATACTCAAAGAGAGATCAGACAGTTTAAATAATCAAATTGCTACTACAAAGGCACTGGAGCAATAAGTGCCCAGGCAACTATTATAATGAACAGCTGTGAAAAAGTCAGGAGAGAATACAAATAAGAGAAAGCGAAACGTTCACGTCTTTCAACAGCAATTTTTCAACACTTATATGCAACAGCTCCATCGATTTGGTACATGAAAATAACATGTTTTACTAAATTCTTGGTGCAGGTACACAAAATTACCTGGCTGAAGAGCCTTAAACAGATACTGAAAAAGCTTTGATCTGCCTGATACACTCAATAATTAATTTAAATTCAGTAGAAAATGCTAACAGTAATTCTGATATCCGAGGATAGACTTTATTTAAACTCGTTAACTGAAAAATACACACACGCAAAAATTCAGCTTCTTTTAACTACAAAACTATATAGCAGATTTTATAATGCAATTTGCAACATCTGATTAAGATTTAAATATTTAAATTATGTTTATTATTGAAATAATAATAATTGTCACAATCCAGTTTATCAAAAATTTCAGCACCATAGATATCTTCAAATATTAAGAAATATTTGCATAACTAAATACTCATCTCTTTCCAAAGGAAACACAGATGAGAAAATAACAGTTTAGTCTGATCTTCAGGGAGCCAGAGTTATGGAAAGGAGTTACGGAAATCAGTAATCCAAAAAAACTCCACAAGAAGTTTTCAGATGATTACAGTTAAACCAAGGTGACTTTATGTATGTTTTTTGCACTTGGTCAAATGCAAAATACATAACCTATCTTCAAAACCAACTGTTCCACCAGTGTAATTTAAAGGTACACCAAAAGCACAGCACACAGATTTCAAATTAGGAAAAGTTTCAAGTGACACATCGTTTAGATGATCACTTGCAGCCAGTTTTTCTGGTATATTCCAAACTCAGTAACTATACGGAGATTTTAAATGAATGTTGTTACAGTAGAAATAATAATTCTTTTTCCTACAAAAGAGTCTTACCTTCTTGTTCTACTTTTGGATCTCGATCTTTGAGCCCTGTAGGATTTGCCTCTGCCCCTTGATCGGCTACGACTGCGTTTTCTTCTGGAACCATATGAAGAACTACTGCTTGATCTGTGTCTGCGTCTGAAACAAAACCACGCTATCAGTATGCTCCTGCTTTGAAAAAACAAACAACCACCACCAAAAAAACAAACAGGACCAAAAAACCTAACCATTTGCTGAAAAGGGACATACAAACTTATGGGTTTTGTATCGTAACATGTAGAAGCCCCAAATACCACTAGTCCACGGTACTAAGTAATTCACATCGAGCTTAGATTCTAAAGTATACATCTGAAGACAGAAAAAGGGCAGAAGGAGAAACAAAAGTCAACTGATTTGCCCCAAATCGTGCAATACCTCAAGGGCAAAGCCAGGAACACAACCCAGCTCTCAACTGGTTTTAGTCCCACGACCAGCTCACTCTCTCTTTGCCAAATCTAGGGTTGAAGAAACACTTGGACCTACACTCTCAGCAGGATTTACGCAGAAATGGCATAAGGGGTATAACTCCAGCACTAAGTATGAAATTCATAAAACGTTATTTCTGCATTGCTGCTCTACACAATTATTTCGAGACATACTATGTACATTCATAAAACAAACACAAAAATGTATTTTAAATTATGGACACCTAAAAATATTTTACATATCTCTCCATATATAAATTTATAGATGTGTTATCTCAACTTTCTTTTCTTTGATGCAAGCAGTTCCCTCTCTCTTTTTTGGTTTGTTTTGTTGTTTTGGTTTTTTTTTTAAGTACAATTTGTAATCAAATAATCAATATTAATTTATTCCATCTGAGCTTGGAAGTTTTCTCCCGAGTTCAGTCATGAGTCAGAACGGTCTCTTCCTTTCCCTCTCCCTTCCAACCTCCCCATTTCATTCATTCAAACAATAAATTCTTACACATGTAGGAGAAAGGTGAAAGAACACATACATAGTAGACACATGAATTAAACCAACTAACCCCAAAACTGTGGGAGGGATGCTTTCCAATTCTTCATATTTTGCCAAGTTTCCTCTCAGTATCCACCTCCCTGACAGCTACCCAATTAACAATTACAGTCCTTACGAGAACCTCCCTATTCCTGGTCTTTCTTACGTTTGAGTAATATTGAAATACACCACCTAAGAAAGATTTCTGTAATTCAGGATGTAGTCGATGCGACACGTGCTTCCCTAGCAGAAGGGAAAAGGTGCTGGATCACATACAAGTAGTGCTGCAATAATCCAAATTGGATATATGGGTTAACTATTAAAGAACAGGTCTCCATCTGAGGAAGGAATGCAATCATAGAATCACAGACTGGTTTGGGTTGGAAGGGACCTCAAAGATCATCCAGTTCCAACCTCCCTGCCATGGGCAGGGAAGCCCTCCACTACACCAGGTTGTCCAAAGCCTCATCCAACTTGGCCTTGAACGCTTCCAGGGATGGGGCATCTACAACTTCTCTGGGCAACCTGGTCCAGTGCCTCACCACCCTCAGAGCGAAAAGTTTCTTCCTTCTATCTAATCTAAATCTCCCCTCTTTCAGTTTAAAGCCATTGCCCCTTGTCCTATCACTACATGCCCTTGTAAAAAGCCCCTCTCCAGCTTTCCTGTAGGCTCCCTTTACGCACTGGCAGGCTGCAATAAGATCACCCGGAGACCTCTCTTCTCCAGGCTGAATGAAGATGAAGCACAGTAATTGTAGAGACTGCTGCTTTTGATTTTTAAGGGTCAGGGATAAATCCAGCAGGACTCCAGCACGTAATACTGACTTAACTGCCAGAAGCAAATGCCCTAAACTAAGGGCAAAGCAAGGTGCCAGCCAGATCCTAAAAGCAGACACTTTCGTCTTTTCTGGATTCAATTTAAATCAACTGGTCTTCGTCCAGACTCTAATCTCCCTTCAAGCTCTGTTTTTATCTGTGAGATAGCCATGCCTGCACTGGACTAAAGAGATTCATAAAGCTGCATGTCATCGGAATATTGTTGGCATCGACGCCCATGTCATCTCCCTGTGTCCCCTAAGGGCTGCGTGTAGACGCTAAGCAGGAACAGAAGAAAGGGGGGGATGGAAATAAACAAATAACAAACCCCCCAACAACCAGCCAACCTGCCCTCATTGACACACTCTTCTGCCAGCTAAAGACAGGTTTGTCATGAACAGTTCCTAATATAGCTACAGTGCAGCTAGACACAATGGACATCTCCCAGCTCCACTTAATAATAAGTTGACCACCACCCGTTCAGTTTGACTCCAGGATCACCACAAGTCAGACTGAGAGACAACCAGGATATCCAAAAACATCAGGTACTGAAAGGGGTCTCTGACGAAGGAATTACAGTGTTAGGTCAAGAAAAAAATTGGTATATACAGCCACAGGAGCTGTGTTCTAAACACCTGTGACTATTCTATACACATAAAAACCAGCAAAAATAACGGTGACAACTAGCTGTTACAGCAAATTTATAGACCTGCTGTAAAAACACCCCAAGTCTTTCTATTGAGAAAGTCTACTTTGTTGCCTGGAAAGACCTACTTGGTTTATCAAAACAGAAAAAGGTAACACAGAATAGTACATAATAGTTGAATGAAACGACTTTTCAAACTGACACTAACATATAAACGATTATATTTCCAAAAAGAGATTAGAAAATTAATATTAAGGAGGAGAAAGAAAAAGTTCTTTTAGTTGGTTGGTTTTTTGATTGTTTTAATAAGGAAGTTACCTTTGGATCTGCGTATACACTGGGTTTGTGTTCTTGGAGGAGGGGAAGGAGTTTGGTTTTTTTTTGGTGGTGGTGGTTTTGTTTTTTTTCTTTAAATGTGAATAAAAATATTGCCACATCTTCCAAGATTCAGAGCAAACTTTGCTATAAAATTCCAACCTAGAACTGACTACATATTGGATTCAAACACTTCCAGCTTTGTACAATAATATGAAACAGCCCAATCTGTAAACAACTGCAACAGATAGTAAATTACTACAGACGCACCTTTTCTCGTAAGAATGTGAACGAGACTGGAGATCTCGAGACCGCGACGTCGACCTCGATTTCCTTCCTGATTTTTTACGGTTGTACGTTCTGCTGTCTGAAGAGCTACTCGAAGACGAACGCCTGCGGTGTTTCTTCTTCCTCCTGCTTCTGTTCTCTTCTTCTGTGTCCGAGGAGCGACGTCCCATTTTTAAACTGTGTAAAACCAAAAATTCTCAACTGTAAGAAAGCCTCGTGTCTACATTACATTGTTACATAAACAAAACATATAGGTGTGTGCATATATAAATATATCATTGTACCATTTTGAAGGTTATCACGTGAATAGAAAGTTTGGTTTGCATGCAAACATAAAAAAAAAAAAAATCAAGATTTTAATACAAGACGTCAACAAATTCATGTTACCAAGTAACTTGAAATTTACAGTCAGCAAATTTGAAATCATTTATTGTAGTATCAAATATTTGTTGTAAATTTTCACAAAAGATATTTCACAACCATTTAAACAGATAAAATCATTTCTACATCAGAACGTATTTTCATTTTAGCTTATTTTTTACATTTTTGCCTTAGATGGTAATTTTTCCGAAACTCAGGGAATAATGCGTAAGATGCTTCCAATATCTGATATTTCACTGTAAGCTGCTATGTAATCAGTAATGCAGCATCTTTAATATGTTTAATTTACAGTTGTAAAAGATCCATAAAACTTACACAACCGACAGAATAGTCGATTGATTTCAGTTACTGATGTGACTCGCTTCATGTGTTTTTAGACTGTGCAATTAAAATTATGATTTTATCCAATGTTTTATAATTAAAATATGCATTGTGAAAAAAAAAATAATCTATATTTTTAAACTCATTTAAACTAGAGGTAGGTTGACTTTGGCCCTCAGATTAGATCCACTCAGCTTTAAATCACTTTATTCCAAAAATCAGAGGTATAAATACCAAATTTATTTGGTAAATAAATTCTTGATGGCCAATGTATTTACTTGGACAAAGTTTACAGATTTTGATAAAAGATTTGAAAAAACGAGGGGTGGGGAAGCCTGCCATTCATTTAATTGTTGCAGAGACTATCATCTTCATTTGGAAGACCTAAGAGATCAGTTTCATTGCTTCACAATAAAAGAAACGTCGTATTTCTTGACTTTTTGGGCTACAAAAAGTGCATAAAACTATTTTTCTGTCCCAGCAGTATCAGCTCCATCCACCCAAGACTTCAATCCCCTCTTCACACACACTTCAGCTCACGGCAGGCAGTAAGAGCCCTCCTGCCCGAGAACAAGCAGCCATTTCACGGCTCCATAGCTACTTCTGCCCTGGGAAAACAGGAATTCCTAATTCCTTAACATTCATACCAACAGCCAGATCACGGATATATTTTGCCACAATACCACCCGACTAACCAACACCGAAATATTACAGGTCCTCATATTTCTGGCACAACCAGGTTGAACTTGTTTGTTTTCTCCATACAAACTTTCACCCTTCCTCACACCTTGTATCACCTACGTGGGCAGCAGACCCTAATCACCAGGGCAGAGACTGGAAACAGAACAAAAGAGAAATTCACCATATAAGTACGTTTGTGCTTAAATTCACACGAGGTCTGGATGCAAATATAAATCTTGATGATGCTAGGCCTTTTGGTCAAAATGCATGGTTGAGAAGAAAAAAAAATATATATATAAATAGTTCCACAGACAAAGTCTCTTAGACATTTTCACCCTCTGGTTCCCAAAAAAGTTGAAACTGTTTCGCACACAATCCCACTCCTACCCTGCTACAAACACCCAAGCAGAGATGGGATTTGCAAAGCCAGCGTACCACGACCAGCCTTCCCGCGGGAGCCTCCCGGGTCACTCCGAAGCACAATAAATACACAGACAACGCTGCGTTTGACACAATTTGAAGGCTGTGTCAGAGATGCAGGTTTGCTCGGAGCATTGAGCCACACTGCTGAAGCTCATCCGAAGGACTGCCAGGACCCCGGAGCCAGGGCGAGGAAGCTACGGCAAGCACAAGTCAGGAGCCAAAGGAACATCCTCCTGGAAAGGGCCAACTTCTAGACCCGGCGTCTGCTTCAAGGAGAGATTCTGTATTTTACCCAACAGTTGTTTAATGCAAAATACAAGACAGTCCCTTAAGTACCCAGATCTTCTTTGATGCTCACTGGAGTTCATTTATGCCACAATCAAAACAGCAGCTATGTAAACTCATTCCTACGTAGGCAGATCCCTGTGGATTGCAGACGGCTCTTCGGCACACAACCCGGAGCTGGCAGTCCCACTCCTGCAGCCAGGAGTGCCTATAAATTGGCCATCACTCAGCTTTGCTGCAGGAAATCCCTCTGTATCCGTACCTCACCTCTCACAGTTTCTGTTCTCAGCACTTCACAATTGGTCCTTCAGCTAACAGTCTAAAGGGGCTACAGGAGAGTTGGAGAGGGACTTTTTGCAAGGGCATGGAGTGACAGGACAAGGGACAATGGCTTTAAACTGAAAGAGGGGAGATTTAGATTGGATATAAGGAAGAAATTATTCACTCAGAGGGTGGTGAGGCACTGGAACAGGTTGCCCAGAGAAGTTGTGGCTGCCCCATCCCTGGCAGTGTTCAAGGCCAGGTTGGATGAGGCTTTGGGCAACCTGGTGCAGTGGAGGGTGTCCCTGCCCATGGCAGGGGAGTTGGAACTGGGTGATCTTTGAGGTCCCTTCCAACCCAAACTATTCTAGAAAAGCATTTTTGAAATATTCAACTTAAACCAGCAAATCTCCAAGCACAGCAGAATTTTTGGAGGATGAACTGCTAGAAGAGAATTTCTTTTTTAAATGAAGATATTTCTACCATCTTACTAAATTTATTCCACGCAGATTTTGAAAAAGACAGAGGCAGTACTTTATAGACCATTTTATCTCATTTAAGGAACTATGACTTCAATTTACAATGCTGGAGAGGAACGCCAATTTATATCAACACACCATCTTGTGCAGTCATTTTATTTTCTTCCCCTCATAGCAGAAGATTTACAGAGCTCCAAGGTACTAACAGTTATTCAACAGTAAAATAAAGCTCTTCAAATATATACTGATAGAAGAGTCTTCCAATGAATACGAAGCTGCATCTCAAAATAAGCAGAACTGCTCAGAAAGATGAAACTACAACACACAGATTTTAAGTTAAAAGCTCAGAGACCACAGCTCGCGACAGCAAGATTAATGAAAGAGAAACAGAGCACAAAAGACATTTCTGCCAAGATACTCGCCACTTGATGTGGATATCGTTACGAGCCAGAACACTGCACTTCAACATACATCTCCTCTGTTGTTTAACTTCCTTTTTCTGCCATCAGCTTTCTTCCCCGTTTGGACATAGAACTGGATTAAGCAGCACACAAAACTAATGAAACATATGATGTAAATCTCAATTTTGTGTCTTCAGGACCAAAGATGACCTACATGCATGGCCCTTCTCTATTACAGGACAAGCCCTTCACCACATGTGCACGTACTGGAGAGCCTCAGGAGCTGCAGAAGCACTGGGTTTACCATGGATGAGCCACAGGACAAAGTCACACGGATGACTGATGCCCTGAACGTTCTAGAGCTTCCACGGGAGGAGACGTTGCCAGAAGCAGAAGCAGACTGTTGATCCTGCAACAATTTGTGCAGTCAAGTCCTTGTAGCTGTCTCCTACGGGAATATCTTGGAAGTACACAGGCAACAGACAACTTTGACAGGCACTATCTTTCATTGGGGTCTTCAGATCATCCCTTCTGTACCTGACACACATTCTCCTGCAAAGACACCTCTCAAATATAGCACTTGAGAGCAGTCAATTATCAAGACCTGTAAGAAGTTAGCATTCTCCCTGACTACTGCCTACTCCCTCCGTACTCCTGAACAGACCTGGGAAAAGGGATTGCCAGCACTGGTTGATCACACCAGCTGAAGCCTGATGGACAGAAGAGTTGTACTGGTGAGACAGCAGTGGTCCCTATACCATTTCCAAAAACATAACTGTATAATAGCACCTACAGATTGCAGAGAAGAACTAAGATCACGCAGGGAACCTTAATTAGCACAATAATGAGAGGGGGAAGAAAAGGCAAACAGAAAAAAATTAAGACTCATTACATGGCATCATATGCTGAATCTCATGGTGTTTTCCCACCTGTCTGCTTCCGTATGAAGTCTGTAGATCCACCACAAAGACTTGTACAATGGACTTAACAGAGTGATGTAAGAGACTTCACCCTTACATCTGCGGGGAAATCCTATTTTCAAGGCTCCTTACTCTCACTTCTTAGGCAGAAGCGTTAAGCCATCTGTATTTGCAGAAGGAGATACGCTTCTGCCAAACTCTCTTTATTTGTTGGCACTGCGGAAGATACGGCTCTCAACGTCTGGCGAGACACAAGAGGCTTTTATCCTGACTATGGAGAGATACTAAGAGGAGAAGAGGAGGAAGGAAAGGCACATCAACAAGCACCAACAGCAAACGAACAGTTTCACACGAACATAGAACCTGGGTTCCATCCCAGACATTCATGTGGAGACAGTCTCCTGACCATCACACCAGCAAGGCTCATGCTTTGCCATCACTCAGCCCCAACCTTCCCCCTGCGTGGTTCTCATCCACTCTCAACATATTCCCTCACCCGCTTCTGAAATCAGATCGAACTAGTCCAGTCAAACAGCAAAGGAACACTGAGAAGTCAGAAGATGCCATCTCAAGATCTGAGGACCCACAGCACCGACACGGAAACTCATGCTGAAGCCTGAGCTGGAACATAACACCATTGAATTCATCAGCTACTTAAGTATTTTTGAAGGCTCTAGTGAATGTCTGAACTTCAACACTCTGAAGGCTTGCAATTTGTCTGAAGTTGAACAGCTTTCCAATAGGATGACTAACAGCTGGACCTGATAAATGTTAAGTCCCCGTTCCAGAGCACAGGCACGTTGGAGTATCTCAAAGATATGCCTCCAGGCCTTTGATTTTTTAATAGTTAATTTTTGTTCAAGTCTTGTTTCTGAAAACTGACGCTGCAACACTTCATTTGAAATGAAAACAAAGTGCACACTCTCATACACGCCTTTTGCCAAGAGAAACACCAACATCAAAAATTTCAAGCCAACTACTTGTGTCTGGCAAAGTTATAAACAGTGCTATGGAGCTCACCTGCAAACAGCTAAGTAACCTCCCACCCTGCATTTAAAAACATAAAGAAAACAGATGACACAGGAAACAGACAGACTTCTCCAGAAAAACCTACTCAAAGAGAGTAAGGTGTACTTGAAAGGTAGTGAGAAGCATACACTCATCAATCTGACGTTGCTCAATCTTGTTTCATAGATGCTAGAATTATTTCAAGTGTGCAATACGTATTTTCAAACATGAGTTTCGAATTATTACTCTATTTTCTGTAGATTATAAGGAAATAATAGTTTTGTTGGTTTTAATCAGTACCCAGTAAACACCACTGCAGACGATGGCACCTTGAGCACAGCATCCAATTAAACAATGCAATCTTTAGTTACCATAATCAGCCACAAGGGATGAAGACAAAATAACCTCCATGTTTGTTCAGCATCAAATCCAAACAATTTATAGAATCATAGAATGGTTTGGGTTGGAAGGGACCTCAAAGATCATCTCGTTCCAACCCCCCTGCCATGGGCAGGGACACCTTCCACTACACCAGGTTGCTTAAAGCCCCATCCAACCTGGCCTTGAACGCTTCCAGTGATGGGGCAGCCACAACTTCTCTGGGCAACCTGTTCCAGTGCCTCACCACCCTCAGAGGGAAGAATTTCTTCCTTATTTCCAATCAAAATCTCCCCTCTTTCAGTTTAAATCCATTGTCCCTTGTCCTGTCACTACACGCCCTTGGAAAAAGTCCCTCTCCAGCTTTCCTGTAGGCCCCCTTTAGGCACTGGAAGGCTGCAATAAGATCACCCTGGAGCCTTCTCTTCTCCAGGCTGAACAGCCCCAACTCTCTCAGCCTGTCTCCATAGCAGAGGTGCTCCAGCCCTCGGGGCACCTTCACGGCCTCCTCCGGACAAACTCCAGCAGCTCCATGTCCTTCTTGTGTCCTCACCAAACACGCTCACTAGCTAGTAAGTAGGAGTCACAGTGCTACTAACAGCAATGCTGCTCCCCAAAAAAGGGAAACCACAAACAGGCAGAGGGTAGAAGTTCCTCTCCGACAATTTCTGGATGTGTAGAGACCAAAGACTGTCTTTGTACCTACCTCCACCAAGCTGGTAGTTAAGTGGAAACTGTCCCTGTTCTACAATTCAGAAAAACTGATCTCAGTAGCGGAAGAGATGTGACTAGAAAAGACAATAAGATGGCTGTTCTGAGGGCAGCAACCTGAATTGTTGTTGCGGATTTTATATACTTTTCCAGTGGTGCTTCTTTCCCTTAGCCAAGTTTCCAGATCGCTACAGGAAAACACCTGAATTGCATCTACCAAGACAGTTATCACAACCAGTTACCTCAGAAGAAAGTCTAGAGATCAAAGAATCACATGAATTCTGTTGCTTTTTTACAATCTCTCCCATGAGAACAAGAAGACACCAAACACACCAGAACACTGTTTTCCAGTTACATAAAAGATGTCCTCTTGGACAATTACATCAGCAGTATTCAAAATCATTAATTTTGAACTTGAAGAAAGTTTGCCTCAATTTGAAATCACAAACGAACAATTTATGTACAGTAACAGTATTCCTTACTTCAGCTTCAAATCTTTAGATTTCTAAGTGTGAGAAAAGTTAATGGCTTTAAACTGAAAGAGGGGAGACTTAGATGAGAGATAAGGAAGAAATTCTTCCCTCTTAGGGTGGTGAGGCACTGGAACAGGTTGCCCAGAGAAGTTGTAGATGCCCCATCCCTGGAAGTGTTCAAGGCCAGGTTGGATGAGGCTTTGAGCAACCTGGTGTAGTGGAGGGTGTCCCTGCCCATAGCAGGGGAGTTGGAACTAGATGATCTTTGAGGTCCCTTCCAACCCAAACCAGTCTATGATTCTACATCACATGCCTACGGTCATCCAGGACACCAACGGCAAAGTGCAGAAACAAGGCCTCAAACCCCAGTATAACACTCAACTACTACGAGACCACCTCCACAGGCCACCTCTTGACCAATAATTCTTGATTCCACAAACTGAACTTCCACCACATAACTACTACATTTTCCATACTTGAAGGCTACTACAAGCATCCCTATTTCAGGTCAACCCAAGTACATCCACCACGGGCATTAATTCATCAGCATTTCTTCCAAGTAACCAACTTCCAGAATAGACTTACAGATCAACTAAGTTTATCTGAGCTTTATCATACTGCTTTTGGTATTTCTTTCAAATCAAGTTCTAAACACCTTCCTCACTCATGGGGCATAAGATATGCTAAATCACTAAAAATAACGTGCTTAAAATTTGTCCCAGATCATTAGAACAGATAAAAAGTTAAAAAAAAAAAAGTTTCATTCATACTTGAAAAAAGCAGCACCCAGAATTGCATTTAGCTGAAACATAAAATTAAAACAGCCAGAACAACGGCTGCTAGAAACAAGATGCAGGGAAAACGCAATGGCACATCTTCCTTACTCCTGCTTCCACGGACAGAGCCGGAAAAGTGAGATTCCAGGCAAATAATTTCCTTTTTTCATCCTAGGAACTGAAACGTAACGTGGATTCCAAGGGCAGGTGCCGGGGACAGCACCATCCATCACAGATACTGCGCGCTCCCTAGGACAGATAGATACTAGATACTACACTCCCCTACTACACGCTCACTCCCATCACCTCGGCGCTGCTACTACACAGCAAGAGGAAAGAGACTTGCAAAAGACTGGGAAGAGCGCAATTCCCAGTTCTCCGTACTAGTTTCCACTGGGAAAGCTCAGAGAAACGGACTCCGGGCTGGCTCTGCTCGTCAGCCGGCAGCTCCTCTTCGGCCGCGCTGCTCCTGCTCTTCCCCACACGCACCTTACGGGCTCCCCTGCCCCGCACACGCACGTTATGGGTTCCCCTGCCCCGCACACACGCGTTGCGGGCTCCCCCGCCCCGCACACACGCACCACACTACTCCCTGCAGACATGGACGCGCTCACGGCCGCGGTTATCACACACACACCCCCCACCCTCCTCACCCCCCCGCGCCCCGGAGCGCACAGCAGCGCCAGACCGCCGGGAAACCGAGCCCTTCACCGGCAGAGACCCCGCAGCCGCGGCGGGAGGCCCGGGGAGAGGGGGGGAGAAACGACCCGCAGCGCTTCCACGCCCGGAGCCGCAGGACGCGGCGGCCGAGCCCCGTAGCCCCGCCGCGGCAGGAGGCGGCCAGGCACGCCCCCGGGGGTGCCCCGGCGTCGTCACGGCAACACCGGGCAGTCCCGGCCCGGCTCCACCCCGCCACCCCCCGAGGCCCGGGCAGCGAGAGCCACAGCAGCAGGCCGCAGGGCGCGCCCGGCCCCCGCGGCGGCGGCCCGCAGCGCTCCGCCGTGTCCCTGCCGGCGGCGGGCTCGCTGCCGGGGCTCCGCGCGGTACCTGAGCGGCGGAGCGGCCGGGCCCGACCGGGCCGGGCCGCGGGAGCGATGCCGGGGCCGCGCTGCGGCTGCCGGTTTGAGCTCAGCGCCTTCCTGGGCGGCTGGCAGGCAGCACCAAGCCACCGCCGAGCTCATCCAGGCGGCCAGGCAGCGCCGCCGAGCGCCGAGCCATCGATGCGGCGCGCTCGCCGCACCGGCGGGGCGAACCCCCCACGCACCGCGGGTGTGACGGGCAGCGGCCAGTGCCCGGGTCGGGGTCCCCGCTGCCCACGGGCGGCTGCGGCAGCCCACGGGGCGCTGTCCGCACCGGGTGTGGCGAGGTGACAGCCGCCACGACTTACCGGCACGCCGCCGCGGCGCGCTGCGGTCCGCCTCCCCCGCGGGTGACGGGCTCCGCGGCGGGGAGCGGAGCGGGGACAGCGGTGCGGAGGGTCTCTCGTTTCAGCTCGAAGTGATTAACGAGGGTCGGTGTTTCCTGGCACTGACAACCCCCCCCGTGACCGAAGGGGCAGCGCTCCCCCCGCGGTGCGGGCACCGCACCGGGGCCGGGCTGTGCCCCGGGGAAGGGAGAACCCCGGCCGCGGGATGAGCACGTCCTGGGCCACGACCCGCCGCGCCGGGCCGAGCTCAGCCTCCGCCGGGCAACGGC
Organism: Tauraco erythrolophus; assembly: GCF_009769465.1. Classification (NCBI taxonomy): domain Eukaryota; kingdom Metazoa; phylum Chordata; class Aves; order Musophagiformes; family Musophagidae; genus Tauraco; species Tauraco erythrolophus. The sequence goes on from NC_141475.1 coordinate 28,236,434, forward strand.
GAGAAACGCAACGAAACGATTTAATCCCTACACTCAATTCTGTCTTTTGACGAAATTTGGCTAGTTTAACGCGAGTTTCCGAGCACGCGCTCCGCGTCACGGGAATTGCGAAGTGCTGCGTGAGGATAAACGAAACGTGAGGATGGAGGAGCCGCTGACCATCGTCTTCCCGGTCGGCAGCACGGGGCCGGTCTGTTCCCGTCGGGACTCCGGGGTCCGATTCCCGCGTATCGAAAATGCCACCCGGGACGGAGCGGGGACGGGCGGGACCGGTTCACCGGCGGCGGGACCCGCTCTGCCGCCTGAAACGGAGTAACAGTAAATCGTTGCCTATCGCGGCTGAGGCGCGTGTAATTAGATCTGAAGAAACGCTAATTCCATCCTCGATACCGTACCTGCTCGAGTAAATAAACGCTCTTTTATGTAAAGTCATCTTTCCAAAGGTCAAATGAAAAATCAATACATAAGCGAGAGTTAAACAATTTTGAATAATTTATTAGAATTCTAGCAAAGGTGTAAAAGAGAAGACTTCTGTCAACAAAAGTGCTCTCTTAATGGGATTTAAGCAACAAAGGAAAAACAATATTAGCAATAAATAGCGTAATTCGCTCTAATCTGATGCCTCGATTCGCCGTATGAGAAAACGTTAATGATACGGCTGTATTTGTCACTGCCAATTAGCCGGAAATTTATTCGGTGGATTTGGGCGTCCACGGAGGAACTTTTCCGCCTCTCCCGCCGCTCGCCCGGGGCCGGTTCCGCGGTTCCAGGGCGCTGCCCGGCGCCGCGTACCGGGCAGGCTCCCGCCGGGGCAGCGCCCCCCGCCTCTGCCCCGCAGGGCTGCGCGGGGGCGGCCCCGCACCCCCTCTCCGCACCCCACCGGGGCCGCTCCGAGCCTCGCGGGGCGGTGCGCGGGCGCGGAGCCTGCGCGCCACCCCCACACCCCCACACCCCCCCCCCCCCCCCGCCGCCTCCCGCCTTGGCCACTCCCCCGCAGCTCCGGCCCCTCTCCCGCGCCGCGCTCGCCCGGGACCTCGCGCACGGGCCCGCGCCTAATTAAATTAATTAGGGTGCAGCACGCGGCGGGCGGGCGGGCTGGCGGCACCCTGGCCGCAGTGCCCCGCGGCGGGCGGCGCGGCGCGGCCGGGCGGCGGAGAAGGGGGTCCATTCAGAGCTCCGAGGGGAGGTAATTCGCCGGGAACAAGGGGCAGGCTTTGCAAAGTATAAATAGTGCCACTTCAATCGCGACGTCGCTATCAGACCCCGAGAGCCCTGCACGTCGGGCGGCACGGCTGGGCTCGGCTCTGCTCGGCACGGTACGGCACGGCCCGGGGCGCCGCCACCCCGCCCCGTGGATGCCCGCCCGGGGAACCGGGGCAGCGCGCCCCTGAGCCGCGGCCATGGAGGAGCTGACAGCGTTTGTCTCCAAGTCGTTTGACCCCAAAGCGAAGGAGAAGAAGGAGCTCATCACCTACCGCGAGGTGCTGGAGAGCGGGCCCCTGCGCGGCGGCGGACCGCGGGAGACCGGCGGAACCGCGGCGGAACCGGGCCGCGACGAGGCGGGCAGCCCCGCGGCGCGGGCGGGCGGCGGGCGGTCCCCGCCGCGGGAGCCCGACGCCGCCGCCGCCGAGAGAGCCGCCGAGGCGGCCACCCCCAAGCTCAGCGACGGTAACGGCGGCACCGGGGGCTCCCCTCTTCTTTCCTTCCCCTTTCCCCCCGTCGGGGTCGGCACGCGCGGAACGGAGGCGGGAGCGGGCGATGGCCGCGCACCGGGCGAGACGGACGGCGGGTGGAAGGGGCTCGGGAGCGGCAGCGACCGTGGGGAGGAAGGCTGCGATGGGCGTTAATGAGCGGCTTTCCATCTTTTCCCAATTAGGGGAAATATGCGGCCAGCTCCGAAGTTTATATTAAAATATTTAAACAAGCATTTAACTTGCTCATAACACGATCTGTTCCCGTTTAGCATCCCACGGGAAGCCGCGCTGCCAACGAAAGCCCGGACCCGCGGGCCCGTTCGTTCTCCCGCGGGTCTCGGCGGTACGGGCTGCGCGGCCGCGGACGCGCGCGGGGCCGGGCCGCGCTGCCGCCGCTCATCCCCGGCTCCGCGCCCCGGCCCTGCCAGGCGGCTTTCTTTAGAAATGCCCCGCGGTTATTCCGCCCGTTTTCCGCGCCGGGGCGATGGCCGCGGTGCCCGTAGCGGGGCCGCCTGCCGCTCTCGGCGGATGCGGGAAGGCAGCCGGGCCGCGCCGGCGGGGCAGGGCCCGTTCCCCTCGCTGCGCGGGGACCCGCGGATCGCTGCCGCCCTTTTGTTCGGACAGGCGTTCCCGGCGGAGCGCAGCGCGGCCGGGAGCATCCCCGGCAAGGGCTAATTAACCGATCCGCGCTAAGGAGCGCGGCGCGGGGGGAGCCGGCAGCCGGGGCAGGGCCGGGCGGTCAGCCCCGCGGCGCGCAGGTCCCGCGGGGGTCCGCGCAGGGACCCCCGCGCTCCGGTCTAGGGCTCGTCTCTGGCAGAAAATTAAACAACGAAAACAAAAATTCCCAGGAGACGGCGGACTCGGGCGCGGAGCGGGCGCGGTGGTCGGCGGAGCGCACCGGCGACCTGTTGCTGCGCTTCCCCAGGGCGGGCAGCGGGGCTGGGGACCTCCCGGGGGCCGTCGCGGTGGGCTCGGTGCGGTCCCTCCGGGCGGCGGCCGGGGCGCGGGAGGCAGCCCGCCGGGCCCCGCTCCCGGCCGCCAGCGGTTACCGGAGCCGAGCGGCGGGGCCCGGAAAGGCAGCGGCCGAGGCGGGCCTAGCGGGGCCCTGGCACACAGGCCCCGCTCCCGGCTGCCCGGTTTCCCCGGGAGCGGCGGGCCGGGGGATGGATGAGCTCCGGCGTCCTTGCCGCCTGCCCCCCCCCCGCACCCCCGGCCGGCCCCGCGGTCCCCCGTCCCGGCCGCCCCGCCTGTCTGACTGCCTGTGTCGTGCCCAGTGTCCCCGGAGCTGAAGGACCGCAAGGAGGATGCGAAAGCGATGGAAGACGAAGGGCAGACGAAAATCAAGCAGAGGAGGAGCCGGACGAATTTCACCCTGGAGCAGCTGAACGAGCTGGAAAGGCTTTTCGATGAGACCCACTACCCGGACGCCTTCATGCGGGAGGAGCTGAGCCAGCGGCTGGGGCTGTCCGAGGCCAGGGTGCAGGTAGCCAAGCCGTGCCCGGGTGCGGGGGTGCCTGCGTGGGTGCGGATGCTCGGTGGAAGGGGCCTCTCAGCACCACCCGGCCGTGCCCTGGCCCCGGGCCCCCGTGTCCGAGAGAGGAGAGGGGCTCCCCGCGCCGGGTTGCACCCAGCTAGGTCTGTAGAATCACCTGGCGGGGTATTTTGGGGTTTGAACTCCTCGCGAGTCCCCTGGCCCTCGCTCTGCCGCGTTTTATTTATTTTTATATTTTTATCTCTGCGTTTGTTTCATCTCTGCCTCGGCAAGAGCTACAATTTTTTGTTGGCGTGGGCTGCGGTCCCTCTCCGCGCTGCTCCTGGCGCTGGGCTTACCGGGCGGACGTACCAATTAACTTTACAGATGTAGTGACCATAAACTAAATTAGAAACTGCTAAGTGCAAAAAAAAAAAAAAAAATTTACGGTCCGTTTCTCGTCATAGCTCTCAAATCTTGAGGGGAGCGGCACGAAAACTGAGTGCACAGACCGGCTTTGTTCGGATTTCTGAAATACAAAAGTCTGGAATAAAACCAGGCTATTTTAGGCTTTCTGCCGTACCGAGAAGCCGCAGCTTCCTTTGATTTAACCTGCGCGTTTAACCTCGGGCTGCCCTCCCAAAGTTTTTCCAAATCGGTTTCTGGGCTCGTTTCTGCGAGTTTCATCGCGATGAGAGGAAGAGTGAGGAAGGCTCCGGGCTCTGCCCGGCTGGGGAGGAAGGGAACTCCTCAAACGAGAACAAATGTAGCTGCTCCGGTGTGTTTCCGTTCTGATAATAAAAGAAGAGAAAATGATGGTCATTATTTCTTTGAACACATGGAGTAGTTTTAGGCCCCGAACATCTGCAGCTGTTCCAAAGTACTGCTGTAACAGATACTCCCCCTCAATCTTTGTGCTCCTAGGCCACCATCTGCACCCAACTACGTGCACAGTCCTTGTGGGGTTTCCCTGCATCGAGTCGGAGGGGAAAGGACAGAAACAGAGCGGTCACGTCGAACCGAAAAACTCAGAATAAGCAGCTTCCGTCATCACAAAAAAAAAAAAAAAAAATTTCTTCGTTTCCCTCTTCCTTGTTTTTCCGCCCAGCAAATCTTAACAAAACCGACGCAAACAAAGTTGCAGGGCTTCAACTTGGCTATGAAAAATGGCAAAGGGAGGTGCTTCCTTCTGCTGGCTGCGCGCTCCACAAAGAGCGCGGCCGGCGGCGCGTAATCCGCGCTCCCTTTTATGCCAAATCGCAGGGTGCATAATAACGTGTAGAGATTTACATAGATTAAACCCGTTGCCTTTAAATCGTTCCGGAAAAACGCTTTGCACTAATATTTCGCCTCGCATCTGCGCTGATTTGTAAATTACGGAATGCGCGTTTCCGCGGGAGGCTGAGGGCGAATGCGGCTGTTGGGCAGATTTTGCTCGGCTGAAGTAAATGACAGGGCGGGAGGAATTCGCGTTTATATTCGTCTCTTCAAGTAAGACCTCAAAAAAAGGATTTATTTTATTTTTTTTTTCCCGGCCGTTGGGAAAGGATTGTTCGGTCGATGTGGCTGCTGGGATGCGGAGCAGAGGGCTGCCTTTAAACGGGAATGTTTTAAGACACGTTCTCCCTCCCCTCTTCTCTCTAGGCGAGCAGAACTTTATTCTCGAAATTTATTTCAACAATTCCGTTTCCAGTATTAAAAAGTATGTTCTTGTCTACCGCGCAGCTTTTTCTGGGGAAGCAAATTAGATTATCATGATAATGAGACAATTATTCCGCTTCTGTGCTACACTTCGCTGCACAGAGGAACAGAGAAATGCTAAACTTCTTTGTAGAGGAGCTTTTATGACAGTAATTACTTCTTCTTCCCCCCTCCCCCCCCCAAAAAAAAAAAAGTCATTAAACTCTGGTGTTTAGTTTTTCTTGAGGATAAAGCTAATTAATTTATTTATTAATGAGCACGGTCTTCTCAGGCCTGACGGTGCAAACATCAAAACCCATTATCGCCAATCAGTATTAGAAATCAGGGGGCGATTTAAGTCTTTTGGGACCCCGATGAGGGAAGGCGAAAGCGGGGCTCAGAAAGTCGTTTCTCTGGGACCAGCACCCTGCGAACGTCGATTTTCTGTATATTTTGACTCTTTCCCCCCGATCCCCTCGCCCTTTGCGTTTCGGCGCTCATGAGAGGGGGCTGCCCGGGAGGAGGGAGCCCAGCCCGCGCCGCAGCCGCTTTTCTTTGTCTGTCGGGTTTTTTATTCTCGGTGGGTTTATTTTTATTTTATTTTATTTTTTTACGCTTCTCCTCTCCCCCGCGGCGGCAGCAGCGCGGCCGTGACACCCGCCTGTGTGCGTGTCTCTCCCCTCCCCATCCTCTCCCCGCAGGTCTGGTTCCAGAACCGAAGAGCCAAATGCCGAAAACAAGAAAACCAACTCCACAAAGGTACTGGTGGAAGCGGTGGGGGGGGATGTTGCGGAGTGCCGCGGACACGCGTGGAGTGGGGAATGGGGGTGTGGGAAGGTGCCGGCCGCGCTGACCCCCGCCGCTGCCTCCCGCAGGGGTGCTGATCGGCGCCGCCAGCCAGTTCGAAGCCTGCCGGGTGGCCCCGTACGTGAACGTGGGCGCGCTGCGGATGCCCTTCCAGCAGGCAAGTGGGCATGCGGGGTGGGGTGGTGGTGGTGGTGTGGGGGGGGGCCCGGACCCCCACGCGTGTGCCCGCGGGCCGCCGTCACGCACCGCCCTTCTCGCCCCAGGTGCAGGCGCAGCTGCAGCTCGACAGCGCCGTGGCCCACGCGCACCACCACCTCCACCCGCACTTGGCCCACGCACCCTACATGATGTTCCCCGCACCCCCCTTCGGGCTGCCGCTGGCCACCCTGGCCGAGTCCGCCTCCGCCGCCTCCGTGGTGGCCGCCGCCGCCGCCGCCAAGACCACCAGCAAGAACTCCAGCATCGCCGACCTCCGCCTGAAGGCCAAGAAACACGCCGCCGCCCTGGGGCTGTGACCGGCCGCGCTCGCTTTTTCTTTTTTTTTTTTAAAAAAAAAAGAGAAAAGGGGAAAAAAGAAAAAAAAAGGCAAAAAAAGACGAGGGAGAGGAGAAACTGACGGGAGATATATACTTATTTAAAGAATTAGAGGAACTAGACGCGCAGCTGGGAAGTTCACAGGTTTTGAAACTGACCTTTTTCTGCGAAGTTCACTTTAATACAAGAAATTTGATAAGAGAGGCGGGCCTCCTTTCACGTTGCATCAGATACTTGAGTTTAACAGCCACGTCTGGAATAGCGACAAAAAGAAGAGAGAAAGACGACGACGAAGGAAAAAAAAAAAAAAAAGACCAAAAAAAATTAAAAAAAAAGACAATGATTTCTCTGCGAATTTCTAGTGGGAAACTGTCCGGGATACTTCCTCCAGCAGCATTCCGGGTTGCATGTATTTGTATTTCATTGATGGAGTCCTTTGATTCACTTGCACTTCACCCTCATCTTCAGTAGCAACCAAACCAAACCAAACGTGGCTGGGCGCTTTCTCTTTTAATCTTGGAGGGAAGCAGAAAGAGCGAGGGAGATCAAGCGCTGCCTTTCCTGCTCTTCAATCTTTGGTGGTCGTTCGCTGTCCCACCTCTGAAATAAAAGGGAGCGGGAAGCACCAGGAGAGCGGAGCGTGCCTCCCTTCGCTGGGTCTCTCTTGTCCTGAGGGCGAAAACAAAAGGAAAAAAAAAAAAAAAAGAAGAAAAATATTAAAAAAAAAAAATATTTAATTCCCAACCACCACTTTACACAACGGCAAATTCCAATAAGAGGTACTGGGTACATGTAAAATATGTTGATACACACGAACAAAGTTTATTTTGGCTATAACTTGTGAATTGATAGTTGACTGTCAAACATTTACATTTTATCTCATAAAGGTGTATCTATTCACGTAACCTTGTGATTATTTTTTTTTTTTAATTATTATTATTTGAAGAGACGTATAGCTATTTAACCTGGGGTACCTTCCAGTCGGTGATTGTTATCCCAGTTTGCCATCAGACCCTCACGCTTATTGCCATGAAGGAGGGAAAGCTCTTCTACGCGAACTTTGGTATGGACGGGCTTTGTATCTATTTGTTCTCCATGAAAACAAAATTATTTATATTGACCATATTTTTTCTAGTGTATTTTAAGTTATTTTAAAAAGAAAAAAAAAAGAAAAAAAAGAGATGCTGTTATTTCATTACATTTGTTGTCAGTACAATATATTTTGTTTCACTCAGGTTTGCTTCACCTTTTTTAATCCATTTTCGACGTCACGAATTTCAATAAGTGCCAAGTAATGAATTTAAGACACTTTGCGACCTATTGACCTTTTAGCGGACGGTTTCACGTCACCTCTGGTACTGTTAATATTAAATCATCGGTGATATTCTTTCTCTTTTTTTTTTTTTTTTTTTGTGTGTGTGTTTACACCTTCTGTAGAGCTCGCACGTTTCTTTCTGCTCCGTAGATATCGCGACAAACCGATAGCGCCCGGCAGGACGAGGAAGCACCGCTCAGCTCTGCGCATCTCGTCACCACTTTGTGTCCGTTTTTCCTGAGTTTCGGCTTCTCCAAACTCACCGCGGCGTTTTGATTTGGGTTTCTGTTGAAGAAAAATAGACCGGTGGAAGTTACATAGCAATTGTGTCTTTACAAGTTCTGTCAAGTTCCCTCAGGTAATAAAATCGAGGAAAGTCCAACGGCTCCAAATATTTTCCAGGGAATTTGCACCGTGCGAGATTCGCACCTCCCTCCTCGCCCCCCGCGGCGGGGTGGCCCCGGCCCCGGTTCTGCTCCGAGCTCCGCTCCCGGGACCGCCCAGCCCCGCCGCAGCGCCCCGCTCCCCGCCGGCAGCCGCCCGCCAGCCCCGTTCCCCCCGCCATGTCCGGCGGCGCGGGGTCCCGCCGGGACGCCTCGCTCCTTCCGAGGGCTCCGTGAGGGGCGAGCGCCGGCCCCGGGCGCGGCTGCGGCGGAGGCACCGTTGTGAGGCGCAGGCGCCCGCCGTGGGGGTCCCTGTGAGGGGAAGGTGCCCGCCATGGGGGTCCCTGTGAGGCGCAGGCGCCCGCCATGGGAGTCTCTGTGAGGGGAAGGTGCCCGCCATGGGGATCCCTGTGAGGCGCAGGCGCTCGCCATGGGGGTCTCTGTGAGGAGAAGGCGCCCGCCATGGGGATCCCTGTGAGGCGCAGGCGCCCGCCATGGGGATCCCTGTGAGGCGCAGGCGCCCGCCATGGGGGTCTCTGTGAGGAGAAGGCGCCCGCCATGGGGATCCCTGTGAGAAAGCGCCCGCCATTGGAGTCTCTGTGAGGAGAAGGCGCCCGCCATGGGGATCCCTGTGAGAAAGCGCCCGCCATGGGAGTCTCTGTGAGGAGAAGGCGCCCGCCATGGGTGTCCCTGTGAGGGGAAGGCCCCCGCCATGGGGATCCCTGTAAAAAAGCGCCCGCCATGGGGGTCTCTGTGAGGAGAAGGCTCCCTCCACGGTGCACCCCGCACCCAGGCGCCTGCGGGAAGGGGCTCGCCCCGGCGCGGCTGGGGCTGCTCGGTGGCTACGCCCGGCGGGGCGCGGAGGCCGGTGAGGCGCAGCCCGCGGCGCCCCCTCGCCCCCGCCGCGCCCCTCGCCGGGGAAGCGGTGTCCTCCGGCGAGCCGTGCCCGCTCTCCGCGGGGAAGCGCTCCGCCGGGCCCGGCTGCAGCGGGGAGAGCCGGCGGCGCCGCGGGGTGCCGGGCGGCCGCGGAGGCTGCGGGATGGCGGGGGCGAGCCCGGGCTGTCCCCGGGAGCGGGCGGGGGGCGCGGGCAGCGTGTACCCCCCTCAGCGGGGGGATCCCTCCCGGAGAGGGCTGCGAGGAGGAAGGGCGAAATCAGCTAATAACGGGTGGAAAACGATGGATTTGATGTGAGGTAAACCAGCTTCATTCGAGCAAAAAGTAAGGTAGTGCTAATTATAAAGTCAATAAAACTGACGGTGGTGTCGATTGATCCCCGAATAGAGAAGTTAATTAATATGTGCGCGAGCGGCTGATATTGCATCTCGGTCATCTCGCGCCCCAAGTCAAGCGTCGGGGATTCGCAGTCTGCTCCGAATAAACTCGTCACGTCTTACCTGCTCCCTATAAAATACAACTGGTTTAAATGCAGTTGTCTAACAGTCTGGTGCAGGTTATGGATGTACGTAACGTAAACCGTGGCGGGTACGTACGGCGTGAGTTTCAGATCTTTGCAATACGCTCAGATATTGGCATGTCTGTCTTCAAGACGATGGTAATAAAACCCAGGAAAAATGTACTTTCGTCGTAACAGGGAGGGGCGATTGGATGGTGTAAGAGGACTCTGTATTTTTTGTGATTAAAATAAAATAGTCTTAACGGGATGTTTTTGGACAGGAGTACTTAGATTCCTGTATTCCTTGGACTGGAATACCTCGTAAGTCTCTAGGCCGACAGAAGTTGGCCAGAACTCTACTATTTTATTTCGTGGAGTGGCTGAACCTATATAAAAACCCATATGTTTTGTGAAATTTAATTATGCATATTTCACGACCCAGCCAGTGCACATACAATATATGCTTTCTGCAGATAAAATTTTAGCATGGGATTTACATGGAGATGTCCTGGCCAGAGAAGGGGATTTAGAGAAGAGATCCAATAAATCACGCAGGAAGGAGTAAACACCTGTTTCTCTCCTCGTAGAGCCGATGGCACGTTCGCAGCAGGAACTTAGGCAGATTCTCACTCTGCGAAGCAGCAGTTTCCACATTTTGTTCGCTCTCTACAGCAGCATGACGTTCGGTGGGCAGCGAAGTGCGATGGCAGCCGGCTGTCTTACAGAACACTCCCCTGATCCTACCATCTACTCCAGTTCTCCGTACAAGATCTCTTAAAAGGAGAAAGAAAGAAAACACTGGGTTTGCCCGGTGCATAAAAGCGCACGAAAACGTGCTAAATACCGTGTATAAAATTGACGTGTCTCATTTTGTTCGTTAGCAGCTCAGCTTTATTGCAGGCAAAGCTTTTAACCAGCGCTCTTAAACTTGCCTTTCAGGAAAGCAGCAGCAGAAGAGCACTCGAGCCTCTGCGGTCTCCAGCTGCTGGTTCTGCGCAGCGGCAGCGCGCCCTGACGCGTGCAGCCGTCCTTCGAGTGAGCCGTGGCTGAATGCTCAAGGAATAAATGATGTGTTTTCTGTAACAGTACACACTGTCCTAACTCCTGCCCAGTAAATATTGATACTTGTCCAATTCTGTGGCTGTTCCCATTTCGTTCGCCCTTCAGTTTTCGGTTTCTCGCCATTTCTGAGCCTGTTCGCCCTTCCTGGGAAGTACCAGGAGGTGAAAGTGCACCTTAAAGGTCATCTGCTACATATATTTACAAAATAAAAGAACCAGATCTGTATCACTGTTGCATTTTTCAGGTGAGCAACGAAGTTCTGAAAGGAACTGGAAAAATTGTGCCCATTTTTAACCTTTCCTACAGTTAAGCTGCAACTGCCCCTGGTTTTGATGGAGGATCTAATAAGTGTTCTCAGAAACGTGAGTTGTCACGACTCACACTTTACGCGAGTGGCCAGTCTTCCCTCCAGATGTTCTTTAGGCAATTAAGTTAGTGCGAATGAAGAAAATCCTCAGTATTTTCTTCACCACGAATCCCTCTAGTCCGGTTGCAGAGTACAGCTTTTGGGATGCATTTACGCCGTTCTGCCGGTTGTTGCTAATTTTACTGACTGGGCAAAAGCTAAATTTCTAATGGAAAAACCAGCAGAGCCCTCAATGCCCGTCACCTTTCTTGGCGGCGTGGGAACAGCGTGCTTTCTCTTGACCAAGAAAAGTAACGAGCGACACAAACCCAACCCCTGCCCGAGCGGGGGTTGATTTTTGCCATTCCTTGCCCGTACTCTGCGCGTGCCGACGCTGTGCCGACGCTGTGCCGACGTACGGCTCTTGTTTTGTGCTGCAGAAGGCAGCCTCTTTCTCAGCAGTCATGTTTTGCGCTCATGTGAGAGCCTCGACTTTTCCTAGAGAGGGAAGGTGAGAGGAAAAAATAAGGAAGGAAAAACTGCGGCTTTACTCCAGAGGCTAACGCTGCGTAACCAGCCTACTCCTGCGGTCGCCGGAAGCAGGAAATTTGGACTCTGGTGTCCCTTTTTCTGTCGCCCTGGCCCCAAGCCGCTAGCTCTTTCTGTAAGATCATGGGAAAAAATATGTATGCAGAGGGGATTTGCATCACGTTTTGCGAGCCCATCTGCTTACTCCTCTTCTCTGTGTTTGACTTTTTAATATTGAAGCTACGAGAGATGTTTGAGAACGTTTTCCTTCATAGCAAAGGTTTTATGTGGCCTTTGCATGTCAGACATGCTGATCGTTAGATACTGCTGTGATATCAGGTAGGAAACTCATGGCATCCTTTTACACAGGTAAAAATCACTCAGGGAGAAAATCCTGAGAGAGAATTCCGAGATGGAGAGGTACAAAACGCACTCGTCATGGGCCAACGCTCCGAACAACGGCTGGTTTGACCTTGTCAGCTGCTGCATCCATCCTGAAACCGCCGAGGGTGTCAACCCGTGGTTGACACCACGCAGTACCAAAGTAGTCTAATCTTTTATGAACATCTTCCTCGAGTTAATTTAGAGAAGGAAGATAACGGCTTTAACGATGCATTAAGAAAATGCGGCTGCGCCGCTGTTCAGGCTGACATTCCATGTGGTACAGGCTAACGCCACAGAGATGCTCCACATGCGTTTCCTACCATGATCCTGGAAGTGTGTCTACAGGACCCTAATGGCTCGTGCCGCTGGGTGGCCGTAGGCTCCATCAGCAGGTGCCCACCCTTCCTCCTCTCTCTGCCAGCACCCTTTGAAAAGGTCACCCTGGCTTCTGCATCTTCTGGAAAAGGCAGCAAGCACACACAAGCTCACCAACAGTCACTCCTGTCCGGTTGACGAGCTGGCCAGCAGTTGTTTTCGGCCAACCTTCAGCAGTTTGAACACTCCGTTCACTAGTGTCCCCTGCACCTGTATGGACACTCAAGCTTTTTGGCTTCCTGGGTTTGCGTGGAGTGATCTCATACCACTGTGAAATGGTAAACGCTGGCAATTCTGCTCAGGACTTAGTGGCTGTGGGGTCACACTGACTTCACGGTTCCTGCACTCTGCGAAACCCAACTGTTTTAATTCTCCAGCAAGATGTTAACGTGCTCCGCACGCTCTGTAACGGGGGAAACATTATGTCACTCCGATGTTAGGTGGCCATTCCTATTTCCCTCAGAATGATTTAGACCTACTATTTTATTTTCCTTACAGGAGAAGAACGTGTCCCGCTAGTCACCGATGATGAGAGCACCAGATGCAGCATAGACAAGATGGTGGAGTTAACCCATGTTTGGACAGCTCACGCTAGAAAAAGCGTTTGGAAAAATACGAATCGGCCACGTTATTAGAAAACATCTGAACTTTGGATGTAACCAGAAAGAGGCACCACAGCTTTTCTTGGAGGGCGTTTTAGCGTAGTGATTAAAACAGTTTTTCTGGTGAGAGCTGGCACTGAGCGAGCACCCCTCTCCACGTGCAGGAGGGTCACAGAGGGTGCTTTAGCCCTTAGACCGCGCGCCATACCACGGCAGAGGCGGCAGTGTGCAAATTGTTAGTGTTAACAACACGCTTACAAATCTCTTAGTTGTCCTTTGAGTAAATATTGAAGCAGCGCAAACCTGGCTAACGCTTAGCAAGGCAGATAATCTGCTGAAAATTAAGGTACTGCCTGTAGACGGTTACAAAATAGCTGTGAATATGCAGAACATCATCTATGCCGTTCTTTCACTTAACGCGTATACATTATTTATTATGCAGATTCTCTTTTATGAAATATTTAGATTTGGAAGTGTTTTGACATGTGGTAATCTTTAGGAAGAAGGTAAACATATTCTTTTTTAAAGAAAATGTAAATAAAAGTATTCCCCCAGAATGTCTTTGAGAGGTTAAATGCAGGACAATGGAAACCACGTGTAAATGGACCTGCTGTCCCTGTGCAGGAGCTTTCCTACGTATTTCCATTGACTTTGTTGGCTGCAGCAAAAATTCTACTTGGGTGAAGACCACAGTACTGAACTTATCAGAAAAATAAAACAATAGGCTAACGAATTAACTGGGTTTGATACGTTTTAAATATCTGGTTTAGATTACCATAACGACTTGAACAGCCATTAATTCAAAGACATACTGTTGCTACAACATTCATCCTTACTATGGAAAGGAATGCTGGCTAATCCGTATGCTTTCTGGTAATTTTTTAGATAATTTTTCTGCTTGTCCAGGTCCCTCAGCTGGGATTTTGGTTATTCTTATACTACTGCAACTGCAAGGCAGCGGGAGAGGATTCCCTCATCGGTTCCGTTGGCTTTAAGGACCAGATTCTTACCTGGTGTAAACAGTGGCAGCTCTATCTTACACTCATTGCAGCAGGAAAAGATCTGACCCTTAGTGGGTTTTGTCCTTGTTTCATGCAGCTGACAAACAGCTTTATAATATGAAGCAGATGAACATTTTTACATGTGTAATCAGTTTAATTACAGAAATAGTTTACATTATTTTCCTATCTAGGCAAAGGATTTTGTATTAATTTCAAAAGTAATTTAGCCATAGTAATATTTCTAAAAGAAAGATAAACATTTACGATTCATAAATTATTTTAGGTTCAGATGTAATTAGTTTAGATTAATTTCTAATGGACTCGTTTTGCCTGTAATCAAGAACTTATTTCCATGGGCCGGGGAAATGCCTGTGAATTTTCCCTCCGAGCTTTCTTTCATAACATCTGCACTGAGACTTCTCAGTTAAACAATGGAAGGGCAGGATTTACAGAGTGTCAGCTCGCTGTTCTCTTCCTGGAGAAAGATGAATTAAGCCTTCTGTTATAAATGGAGCAGATATACTTCAAAACAATTGTTATTAGCCAAGATATGACCAGGGTCAGGCCAAGTTACGTATGATGTATTCCTACGAGTAATTTATCTTTACGGCCATCTAAAATGTGAATGCATTTGAAATTTTTCAAGCTTGTGCATACATTTTGTAAGTGTCCCACTTAGTTTTTGGAAAAATTAAAATTAACATTAGCCAGGAGTTGCATTGCTTTTTAGCTATTTCCTGCGTGCTCATCCACTCGTCGTTCTTCACCACAGGGAAAGGTGGTGGTTCGGTGTGCTTCGAGTGGTGTCAGTAAGGAAACGGTGAATTTGGTCTTGTCTGACTTCAGAAAACTTGAAGCAGTAGCTTGCAGATACGGGGGTCAATGTCAAGGGCTCAGGCACGCAAAGATAATAACTGAGGCAGAAAGAAGAATTTTAGTTCTGCTGTTGCTAGTCGAAAAAGCCATCTATGTTTAAAAATGCTTGCACTTTCGTGTTTTAACAGCTATAAAATTGGGATGGTCAAGTTTAAATAGGGAATTGAATCTGCAAAAACTTAAAGAAATTCTCAAAGCTATCCTCAAATCTGCACTGGCTTCTCCTTGCCTTGGGTGTCTCTGCGGGCAGCACCACTATTCCTGTCCTCTGGTTTCTGTATCGCAGTCCTCCGCTCCCACATCGGTCCAGACTGGATAGACCCTGTACTGCTACTGACTTCAGCAGCACATACCTGGCACTTGGGAAACAACCTTTTATTATAAAAGTACTAATTATCTTCTCCACACGTTGCTTATTTCCTCAAAGTTCTCAATTAAGCTAAAAAACAGCTAAGAAAAAAATCACCCAACACTCTATAGCCACATTTACCATCCTCCAAATTCCTCAGCCATCGCTGTGCCCGGATGGGTAGCGAGGAAGTTTATGGTAAGTTTTGGTGAGTTCTGAAGTCACGAGATCAGTTTTAAAATCCCTCAGCTCATATAAATAACCGTGGATGGACTAAACATAACCTCAGAGGAGATCTTACCCACTACCTGGTTCTGGGTGTCTTAAGGGGAGCTGCAACACAGATGAAGCATCTCCATCTAGTACCCCATGTAACCACTCCTAACTTCTTGCCTGGTTTTGCATGTGGTTTTCCCCTCTCCATGCTGACTTCCACGTCTCTTCTTTGCCACTGTCTCTCATGTTATCCCAGTCTTCCTCCAAAATACCCTCAGTCTCTTGCTCTGCATTTCCTCTTGCCCACCAGCCTGTATGATGCATTCCTGTGGCATCTGCCTCTTCCTGGTAGCCTTTTGCTGTGCTCCTCACCCCAGCCCTCCAAATATAGAATCATAGAATCACAGAATGGTTTGGGTTGGAAGGGACCTCAAAGACCATCTAGTTCCAGCCTCCCTGCCATGGACAGGGACACCCTCCACTACACCAGGTTGCCCAAAGCCTCATCCAACCTGGCCTGGAACACCTTCAGGGATGGGGCCTCCACAACTTCTCTGGGCAACCTGTTCCAGTACCTATGTTCTTTCTTGTCCTCATTTCTCTTTGCTGACGGTCCTTTCTCCTGGACGCAGCCCGGAGCCCGTTTAAAATGCCGTAGGGAGACGAGTGAGCTGGTCCGAGGGTGGCTGGAGAACAGCGAGAGGCCCCAGCTGCGTTTAGTAAGGCAAGGTAAAACCATGCAAAAAGAGCTGAGCTCCTCTGACATCACATCAGCTACGTCAAAATGGCCCGAAATCCCTGGCACTGCCTCAGCCGCCGCTGCCAGGGTGATGTGGAAGGATTTTTGCGCTGATCAGCGGCACAGTTTGGGTGCCCGACAGTTGCAGGGGAGCACCAGGGTTACCCACCCGTCAGACCCTGCGAGGGGAAAGGTTCCCTTCCACACACCGTGCCATCCTGCGGTGGCCTTTGGAGAGCACTGCACAATGGAGAGGTGCAGGGCTTGCGGGGCAGGTCTGCATGCTGCAGCAGGTCTTCTCTTGAAAACCCGAGGGCTGGCACCCACGGGCATCCTTTCCCTGTCTCCTCTTCTACTGAGAGCCTTGCTCCTGCTCACACCTGCCCGGCAAGTGGCTGGTGGATGAGCATTGCTGCTCCTCCATCATCTTCCCCTCCCTGATAGGTGTCCTTCTCTTCCTTGCTAGAAAAGGAGATAAGATGCTCTGCGAATGTGAGGACATTTTCCATCTAACCCTTGTCTTTACAGAGGGCAGGTGCCGTGGAGAGCGCCCCTCCGTCTCAGATCTTAAGCTGCTGCCTGCAGCAGCCGATGCTCTCCCGCTCCCCTCCACTGCTGGGGTTGCTGCTTGCAGCATCGTTTTCCTGGGAAGATGTGAGAGCTCCCTGGGGACAGTCAAAGACCTGGGAAAAACGTGCGCTCACAAGCATCCCAGGACAGTCAATAATACTGGGAAAATAGAGCAAGATGGCATGTTTGTTAATTTAGTTTGTCCAGCCAGGATATTGTGGTCCCAGGACATCGTTCCACAAGCTCAGACTGGGGTGGGAATGGACCTTCCTGGCAGCTGGAGGCTGAGGGAGCTCCAGCCACGCCGTGCCCAGGGTCCAGGCTCCCGTATTTACAGTCTTGCCGTTTGCAAGGGGAGTTGTGGTAGGTCTTTGGTGCAAAGACAGCCCTCTGAAGCGTGGCTTTGCAGTTTCTACTGCCACAGAGCAGGACACAGCTTCTGGAAGGAAGCCATGAGCTGGGCTTTCCAGAAAAGGTGCTGCAAAATGTAAATGAAGAAAATCGGGGTTGTGCACAGAAGAAACGCTTTGTCCACAAATTGCATTTTTCCTTGACTTCTTCTCTACAACTTTGTTTAGTTTAAAAGATCTAAGAAAATTGTAGCCTAGGGCTCTTGGCTAGTGTCTGAGTGTTGCTCTTACCATTGAATTCCTGGGGAATAATTTAAGACCAAATGTCCATCGCGACTCTCTCACTCAATACTACCGACGGTTTGCCCTGGGACACCAAGGAAGGTGTCAAATGTGGACAGGCTTTAGAAGAGACTCCCATTAAAAATGTATAAAAATTATTAAGTACAGCTACAGCTCCTGCAGTGAAGCAACAAGCTTGTAACACCGCTTATTTTCAAGCGGTCATAAGCACTAATGTGAAAAGTATTGAATCTCCATGAAGCTAGACTAGATCAGCCAAATAAATAAACCGAAAACACCTCTTTGAAGCAAACTGCCATCGACCCTCGGATTACAACTTCCAGGCAATGGCACAATTAGTTAATTCTATAAAGCAATCTTATATCTAAGACCCTGTGTGTCCGTTGTGCGGTGATAGCATCGAGTCCGGTGATACTGGAGGTGGAGGATGCAATCCCCAAGCTTCACTGCAGATGGGTATAGGAAATGATAGAGCTTCCTTATGTAATGAGATGGCCAAAACTGTAGAAGCCATTCCCTGAGTGTAGGCAGAAACCAAGATGAGTCATGGATTAGGAGCGAGTGGGTGGAGAGCATCCTCACGGTGCAGTGATGGGCACGGAGGAGAGACCTGGACGCTGTGTCTCTGCGTGTGCGACAGTGTTGCAGGGAAAACAGGAGAGAAGCAGAGAGGAGCAGCGAGAGGAGGTGAAGGATCCAGAGCAGAACACGATGCTGGGGAGATGCGCAGTTTGTTTATTGTGGCTGCGGAGAGAGGGTGGGAGCCATGGAGAAAGAGAGGAGCATCTCCTGGTCAGTTGGTTGCCTGTTCAGGGAAACTGGACTTGGTGCATCGGTTGTAAATAAACATTGATGTATTTGAAAATTATTTGAAAATTGAAATATTTTACCCACTCATCAATTTCTTTTCCTAAATTAAAACAGCCCGAAGGAGCCTGAACAGTAAGTTGATGACACACAGGCCAACAGTACTTTCCATCTGGCTGGATCTGCTCTCGTGACCAAGTGAAATCATAAGGAAAAGGGTGGAAGTGAATACCCACAATTTGGCCCTTCAAATACCATTATCTCGTGCACGTTTATGTCCCTACAGAAAGACCAGAATCACAGAGCATAACCAGGAAATTAAATTTTCTGATATCCATTAATCCATCATCCATTACTGGCCGCTGTCTCTCCATAATTCCCAGTGGCAGGGAAGCCAAAACGCCTTCATCAGGGGAGCTGGAGGCTCCCTGCACGGTTGGGAGGCAGAGGCAGCGTCGCGGGGTGAAGGACATGGAGATAGTCACCCTCATCACCAAGTGTCCTTCTGGCCTCAGACCTGCTCAGAACGAGGTAGTTCTTGGTGCGAGGGGTTACCCTGCTGGAAAGGGTATGTGCAGCAACAAAAAGGAGGATGGAAGACTACTAAGCCTCTACGTAGTATTTTTTTCCCCCCCATCAGATTTTGTACAAATAGGCATGTGAACAGCCAGTCTCATCCTGGCTATCAGCAAACCACTATCCTTTAAATGCAATTAATGCCAAATATGATTTAATTGTAACTTGTCTTCCCTCGTTTGCACCGAATGGACAATGTTTCCATGGGTTGTGACCAAACGGGGCGTCTCATGACTTTCTGCGGCTAAGATCTGTCGGCGTCCATGTACCTTCACAAAGTGTAACCTTGTTTTTTGAGATCCATTTTAAAGAAAATTTAAATCTAAGTAACGACTTAGGTCTAAGTCCTCAGCAAAGTCCTTCAGTACCCAAAATAAACTGTTATTTTAAACTTTCTGTGTATGCGAACCCATCTACATCTTTTTGTAGAGAAAGAAGTTGCATTGCAGTTTACATTTAAAACTCCATCTGAGCGCTGTGAAAAGTGCCTCCCTGGGTATTTAAATAGTGTGTGTTTGCATGCGGCTCCGCTGCCAAATAATCAGAGTGCCCTTGGCTCCGGCGCCTCGCGGCCCGCAGCGCCTTTGTAGGCTGAAATTGGGTTTTCAGAGGGGAAAACATTCTTGAATTAGTCATTTTTCAATGTCTTCGTTTTATACTCCGAGTGGAGAGCAACGAAACAGATTCTGTTCAAACTGATTTAAAGAGGGGTTTCCAACTGAGATGATGCTTTGTGATCTCCAGCCTAGCGCCGGAGCGGCTTCTTGCTGGCGGGCGAGCAGAGGGCATGCGGAGCCGGCTGTGCCGCGCGCATCCCAGTGCTCCACCTCCTCCTCTGCTTACAGAAGAGAGCAGAGAGCTTCCATGCCTCCGAAGAGACCTCCACCTACACCCATCGACCTCCCGCAGCGTTTTTCCCGACCCGTGGCTTGGGAGCGAGCCAGGAGGTTGATAAGTGTAAATAAAACTTAACACCGGTTGCGCGTGTAAATGCTGGCAGCGCCGGAATTCAGCGTGTACAAGGATTGCAGGAGCAGGCTGTGTTTCCAAACTGAACCAAAAATGATCTCGTGTTCTTAAGACGCTCCCCACTGGTTAGATACTTGGCATATTTTATGTAAAGTCAACGGTATTTGATAAAGTATGTTTAAAGTGAAAAATATTGGTTCAATATCAAAGAGAAAAGGGCGACTACTCTGGTTACATTTCCATGATCACTTCTATCAACTTTTTTAATAGGATTTATTATTTGGACTCAAAAAAAAAAAAATGAGCTGCCAGAAAAAAAACTACCTTCTTAAGGAGGGCTGTCACATGGCAGATTTTAGCTGATGTTGGTTTTATGCTCCAGTGAAAATAGAGCAAATTATTGACAGTTTTTGTCTGATATTGGGTTGATCTTTAAAACACGTACTTCATCGGGTGTTTGTCTTTTCCTGTGTCTGCTGTCTGCAAATGCTTTAGCAGACACAGATAGCTGTGGGAACACTGACCACAACAGCATATTTTATTTGTTGAAAATCAGTTTTGTATTGTAATAAAGAATATTTGCTGTGGCAGCCTGGGTTTGTTTTTTGGGTTTTTTTTTGAGACTGATTTATACCTGTCCAGACAGCTAAAGAAAAATGCCTTAAGACTTCAATGCACAATTCTATTATCCTAAGTATGGAGTATCAAATTCTTATAGTGAACTGACTGTGAATTTCTAGATTAAAACTGAATGCTGATTAATTTAAAGTAACAAAGAAACAAAAGGAAAACCATGAGCTGTGCTGCTACGTGACAAATTGGAAGGGAATGGCCTGGCGTGGATGCAGGCTTGCAATAGCTCTGGTCTGTGCTGGAGCCAAGCTGGGTTCCCTGGCAGGTGTGGTCAGGGTTTGATAAGGTAAGAAGGAAAGTCTACAGTGATAACATCATGGAAAGCATCTTCCTAAACTGTCGTCTTGAAGATGTTTTTACTAGGAGATGGTCTACAAGTCCATAAGTAGGAGCTCAGCTAGCCTCCACGGCTAAGCTCGGTGATGAGAAGCAGATATGCCAAATATAATAGCACGAGGAGAAGGTGGTGGGAGGACTCCTTGCTTTCCTTGGGCTTGTAGTAGACCCCTGCCCTCACCCTCTCCCTCGGCGTGATTTGAGGCATGGGAGCCCTTTTGGGGTTGTGGGTTCATACGAGGTTGGTACCTTCACTGAAGCAGTACCGTGATGTTACTTAAGCTAAGAATCATACAAGTAAGGAAAGGGACAATAATCAATTATACATTAAAACCAGGAAAACATTAAAAGCACACATGACCCTGGACACAGGCTGTGTTAACAACCAACATTTGTCATCTTTTTGCTTTACCTTATTTGTAATGAGGATGGTATGGGAAAAACAAGTGGTGGAAATTGAGAAAGGTGACTCACACAGGCAACGTTCATTAAAAAATAGTCCTCAAACCCCTTTTTTTAAAAATAATTTCTAATTTTTTAATATAAACTAGTCATTTCTAATTATTTTAGATACAACCACTCTTTTTTTCTGATTTGAAACAGTTATAATTTTCTCTTCACAAACCAAATGAGTCCCTAAAGCGGTTCCAGATGCCAGACATGTACGTATGTAACATTCCTACTGGAGGAATAACTTTTGATATTTAATCGAAAGAAACAAGTTTAACAAACAACACACTAACACATGAAAAGATAACATGGTGAGAAAAAAAATCTAGGCTATAAAATCTAGATGATACTTTTCCGACTCGTAAAGAGGCTTTTGCAAACTAACCAACAGTAAGACTCAGAAATTAAACCTGAAAAAAGTAGGAAATAACTGATTTCAGGAGACGACAATAAAAATGGAAGGAAGAGGAAACAGAAGAGAATAAAAACAGTCAGCAGACAAACGGGGACTTAAAATGCAAAGAAGAAAACAGAAAGAAATACCAAGAAAGAATATTTGCAACAAGACAAGAATAATAAATTGAGTTGTACGAGGAAAAGTGAAAGAAATACCACGAGTGACAATATTTTAAAGAAAACAAAACTCTGAAAATACACAGGAGAAAAAAGAAAATATAAAAAACCTCATTTTGTATTAATTGTGTTCCCCTTCAAACCGCACATTTCAATGCTGGAAAAACTCCTGTAATTAGATTATTGTTTACAGCAGGTTATTGCTCAACTGGTTCCGATTTAGGCTGTCTGTATTTGGTCCAGTTCTGTCAGACCTTACGGTGAAGCCATCGAGGTGCTACCTGAAAATAAAGACTTCATCGTGTGAATGTATTTGGGACCAAAATTCTCATTATAACACCATTTTTCCTAAAGGCCTGGTGTGATGGAAGTGTGATTAAGCAGAGCTCAGGCTGCAGCTCTCCCACTTGTAGCCAATAACAATATATTGACGTTTGGGGGTTAGGTTATTTCTCGACCTTGAGTAGCTTGGGCATTATTGTAGGAATCACCAAGAATTTCACCTTCAGTGCAGTGCCAAGAAATAAATAGAACATAAACACAGTCCGAATATTAACACGCCAGAAGAAACTCCGGTCCATTATATAGGTCGTTGATAATTTGCTGCCCTCACAGAACGGCAAATCACTCTACTTTTGGGGAAAAGAACATTGGAAAATAGCCTTAAACAAACAAACAAGCAACTAGATCTACCTAAATTGACCCAAGGCTCTGCCAAACAAGCAAGTGGAAAATGTTGTATGTAGATGTCGTTAGAGAGGAAATTTTTACGACGCATTTTAAACAACGAGGTTACCACAAGTTTCATGTCACGGCACTATTGTATTAGACACTAAAATGGGGTTTTAACCTACTTTTAAATGTTCTTCCTTTCCCTTCGTTCCAAGGTTTGAAACTGTCAGTGGTGTTACCATTCTCTTGGCTTCCACTGTTTCTTTTAACTACTTTGCAATTATAATAGCTCGCTAATAGACCGTATCATTGATAAACTTCCTCGTTAAGGAGAACCTAGGACAAAAAATGATACTGGTTCTTTAAAAGTTTATCCCTATGGCACCATCATGTAAGCATACATATGGGACAGTAAAAATGGAAGACGACACATTAAATGACATTATTATAAAATGCAATACTCTTGGAATGATCCCTTATTAAATTAGGCTCTATGATCTGAGATGAATTTCCCCGATCCCTAATCCATCACAAGAGAAATATTAAAAGATAGGTCTCAACTGGTATTAGAATCGCACTCAGTCTCTACTTTCATTATTTTGAATTAGGGTGCTACTGGGGGGAAGCCTCTTAATGAGAATTAGAGTGATTCACTGGCCTTCTTTTGGATTTTGACAAGTAAAATATTAACTCTTCAGTCACAGCTGTCGGAATTAAAATACTTGGCAGCCACAGATGCACAAATTAAATTGGCCTTTATGTTTCCATATTGCTGACCTCCTTAGAGGCAAAAACATCAAACCCAACAATAACAGAAAGCCCACAGTATGTCATTTCTTGGAAGAAAATATATTTATTGAAGTTTTTATATTTGTTTCAGTTTTAAACACATAATTGAACAAATACAGACCGTTTTTACAGAAGAACTATGATTGTAATTTTGCATTCGGTAAAACTTCAGCTACAAATCAGTTACTCTGAACCATTAATCAGGCAATAAAATAATAAATGAAGTTATTTGGGGGATTTCTTAACTGTTTAAACCAACATAAATCAGATTTACGTGCGGTGCATCAGTGAAAACATCTTAATGGCTTTGACTGGCATTTTTAAGGGGTCTTTTTTCTGTAAACAATAGATTCTCTTTCTTAGAAACAGTATATGGAAATGCATAATTATTGCAGAAGCACAAGACTTTTTATTACCCGAGCTCCAGTTTGTAACAGCAAAACAAGCTGAAGTTTAGCAACGTCGAGAAAACATCCTTTCTGATCCTTTCCCCTCCTTTTTAATTTACTGCTACGGTAGTGGCGGTGGAATTTCAATTAGTCTCAATTAAGTGAATCTCAATTAAGTGTATTTCAATTATAATAAGTGTTTCCAAAGTGGAACTTGTAGCATGTAAGAGACTCAACTAAGAGAATGATGCAGAAGTGGCTTTTTTTTTTTTCAAAGCTGTCCTTAAATTACATGACCCATCGTATCGAAGCCAGCGTAGGGGTTTGTTATTCTTTTATCTGTCTCTGGTCACCTCCAGCATCTCTCCCTCCTCCCTGATGGTCACTCATTGATCTCAACTTGTGATCAGTTGAGAACTCCGTGGAGAGGGACGTTGATGGATGACTTTGAACCATTTTACCCTTCGCGTCCAATCCCGCGATGAACTCCCCGGATCCGTGGCACGGTCGCGGGGGGCAGAGCTGGGGGCTGTGGCGATTGTAGGCGTTTGGGGGATGAGTTTTGGCTCCGAGTAGGCACGTCCTTCTTGGAAGAGGCTCTTTTTGTGTCTAGGTGATTGCAAACCCCCTCTGCGTAATTTCTTGTAACGCGTGTCGGGTTTTTTCGGCGCTGGTGTGGAACGGAGAGACTGCAATGCTGACGTTATGAAGCACGTTATATTTATGTTAGGGAATTGAATTTATTACCTGCTTTCTGGTTTTTCATTTTTTACCGTACTTCGCAAGGGGAAATCTGTGCCTTTTCTGCTTGTGACAATGGAGTTTTAGAGCAGATAACGCAGCACAATTGTGTATCTAAAATAATCCAGCTCCGGAGCCTTAATATTTTGCAATACCTTGTTACTCACTGGCAGGGACCTCGTCGGACGTGTTTGCACTGCAGCACGCTTGTCACCTCTCTCAGCAGGCTGCGGCGAGATGGCAGCAGGTACGGGAACATCTCGTTAGTGTCATCTGAGGCACGTTTGTGGTACTTTATTCCAATCCCCGAGCTCCCACGTCCTGAGCAGAGTCCCCTCCTGGCCTTCTCCAGGAGGAGCTGCCCCCAGAGCGGGGTTTGGGGAAGCCCCTGCTCCCGTGGAGGTTGTCCTGGTGGCCCTGACAATGTGGGGCTGCGACATCCACCTCGGTGCTGTGCAGAGGCACCACCATGCCCGGCCGTGCTGGCAGGGCACACAGCATTACCCAACGCCGAGCGACCCCGGATCTGGGTTCCCGTGCTGCTCTCTGCCATACTTCACCTTTCCCGACGTGCGGAGCTACGCCTCGGGTGTGGGGAAAGCATTCAGTGCAGGAAATCTACAGCTTTCCTGGAACTGCTTCTCCCTTATTTTCATCCTTCTCATTACATTATCTCAGCTCGTTGCGTGGGAATAAG
Source organism: Tauraco erythrolophus (assembly GCF_009769465.1). Lineage (NCBI taxonomy): Eukaryota > Metazoa > Chordata > Aves > Musophagiformes > Musophagidae > Tauraco > Tauraco erythrolophus. Next base: position 28,261,045 of record NC_141475.1, read on the forward strand.
GCTTTTCCTATGAGCTCTTACTCCATCTTTCCTCCTCGCCGCATCCCCGTTCGGCGATGGAACAAGAGCCCAACAGCCCTCCCTGCCTTGGAGCACGGCGTCAGCTCCTGTCTCGGTCAGGATTTTCACACCTGGATCGGGGCTACTAACCCGCACAGACAGTTTTCCAGGTTCCGCCGTTTTTTCACCGGTTTCTCGGCCGGCCGGGCACCCGTTGGAGCCGGGAACGCCGCGGCATTATGCAGGTGGACGGCGGGAGCAGCCGGCTCGGCATGTGAATTAGTTCTGCGCAGAACTACTTAATACATCTTCCCTGGAATTAAATGTGCGCCGAGAGCTGCCATAGGGCACGCCGCGGGGTGGTTTAATTTCTTTTTTAGAAGACATTAGCAGAACTCGATAAAGGGTCAAGTAATTTCATCCAAGTTGCCACTAGTTAGTTAAGAGAAAGCGACAGGGCTGGAGCCTGACGCTGTTGCGTTCCCGCAAATATATTTTATAAAACGGGAGTTTTAAAATTTCATTTTTTTTTTTTTTTTCCAAAAGAGTGATTGCTGGAGGAACGCTTCTTAGCTTTAAAAGATTACCTGGCCGGTAGCTAAATAGGGCGTTTTGATTAATATTTGCCGTTTGGCGAGCGGGCTGAGACCCGGAATGAGATGGTTACTTTTGCGACGGGAGCGCCTTCGGTGCGGGGCTCGCCGAGCTCCCAGGGAGGCTGCCCGGGGAGTAATTCCGGCGAATTGTAAGCGGACAGTGAGTCCGCGGGGAGCGCTGGCAATCATGGCGGAAACAATGTTTGCATCGATCAGCTGTCACGGTGATTTATGGCTTCATTTTGCTGTAATGGAGAATTAGTGGAAAGATTATCAGGGACTCAACACTTTGGCTTGTTACCCATGTCCAGACGAGCAATTTGTCTCCCTGAAGCAGTGAAATACTTGTGACAGCTCCAACACTTGCCCTAATTCAATCAAGAGAAAATGTTGGAATTAATTTGTTACAAGAAAATTTAAATATGTTCAGCAAACAGTAACCGCAGAGCAGCAGGCTGATTTATTGTGCTCGGCAAGATATCGATCCGCTTCGATCTGGCCCATGTTGAGGTTTTAATGTGTAATAATTTCCAATTTAAAGCTCCTTTTCAAGATCACGGGTTTAAAGAGAGGGCAGGCTAGGTCTCAAGACCTGATTAGGAGCCTGTTGCAATGGCTTTGTCAAAAGCCTGTTTGAATGTAAATTCATAGTTATCTTTTGCACTATCTTTAATATTCTTGACATGAATTTTATTGTGTGTCAAACCTCAGGCCAGCTGCCTGCCACAACCATTAATGAAACATCTTAGGAAATAAATCTCAGTCTTTATACAATATTTTTAAAAACCTGAAACATTAGATGTCAGTGAAGAAGGTTTAACAGCATCCTTTTTTTTTTCCCCCGCACAGTAAACCATCAGAGATATAGCAGTTTTACAGCTTGCCTACACAATTAGATTGAATTATCGTGCAAATGCTATTATGCCATAAGCTTAAATTCCAAAGTCTGCATGAATATTTTAGGTGCATGTACATATCTGTTACCTTCATCGAAGGTGTGACAGTTTATTCTCCCTATAGATATATAAAATTTCTAAGGTTCTCAGTATTAAAATGCTCTTCCCTTATGTGTATAGGATAACACCACTCAAGAAGGTGGCCAAGGCATTAGAAATTTAGCCCCTTATAACTCACAGAGCAGCCGTGGTGGTCTGCAGAGCCGTGTCGCTCCACACCAGGCTCCTCCGCCACCCAACTACAGCAAAATGGTGAGCAAAATGAAGTGTGCTCAATTAGTCCTTTAAACCAACTTATTATGATTGATTAAAAGGGAAATCCTGGCCTCCAGTGCTAAAAAGCTTGTATAATAACCTCCCATGTAGCTCCAATTGCAAGTTTTCTCTAACGTTTTTAGAGCATCAGTGGCTCACATAATTAGAGAGCAATCCTGTTCAACCTAATCAATAAAAAGTCATCACCCACCGTTGGACGCAGCCCTACCGAAGCATTTTTTTGCTCATTAGCAGAGCTCAGGCATTAGTTTACTTTAGTTATTCTTAGTTTTGCTACCATACCCCTAGAGCAAGCACTGAAAAATAAGCTCTCTTTACTAAGATAATGTTTCTGAAAAACTTTTGACTGGCATCTGGGCTGTCAAAAGTAGTTTAGACATCATCACTCGGTCAGCGGAGCTGTGGAAGTGTGGGCAACGTTGTGATCTGCTGGCGCGAGGCCTCCCAGGTCCTCTGAGAAGAGCCATGCTGGGCACCTAGATTTTTCTGAAATGGCTTTGGAGTCATCTGTTGGGCAACGGGAGAGGTGTTGCAAACACCTCGACTCCGTGTATAATGCCAGAGGGTCTTCGCGCCTTCCTAGCACTAGAGAAAGGACCAATGTGACCAAAGCTATGGACAATCAGAGATCATTAGCTCCTCTAGCCATCAAGCCCCCTGCTAGCCTGGCAACAAATATCTCTATCCATAAGTGCATTTAAAATACTGTTTTGAAAGATGAAAATTATCCTGAAAAACATTAACTTCTTGCGTGGCAGCTGGAGTGATAGAAGCCACTTTCTGAATGCTTGACTTTGAGGCATTTGGAGACGTCAGAACTTCTCGTAGAAGAGAAATTTGGCTCTGTAGGAGACAAAATGTGGAAAATTCGTGGCCCTACACCCAGTTCTGACTGGATGCAAATGACCAGAGGTCAAACCAGGATCGCATTTGCTCATTGGGTAACAGATTAAAAATGAGGCAAATCTGGATAAAACAAGGACATGTTGCTCCCTGCAGAAGCTCTGGTGCAGGGGTGATGAGCTGCACCAAACCAAGGGATTTTGGTGGCCCGGCAGCATGGTGTCCCCTGCCAGTGTCCCCAGTGAGGGGACAGGACACCGACCATGGGACGGCGTGGTTGCTGTGGTGGGACACACCACTCAGACGTGCCTTGCCCCTGCCTTGGCCTTCTGAAGGACTAGCCTTTGCAGGGTTATCTACTGTGTCCTTTGCCACCACATTTCCCAACAGGCCTTTCACCAATTCCTCAGCAGGAGAAGACGTCGTCTTTTGAGAAGTCAAAGGACTGCGTTGATCTCTGTTGATGTCTCTTGTCCGAGGTCTTAATGTTGTAGTCTTTGCTTGATCTTTGAGGTCCCTTCCAACCCTAACCATTCTATGATTCTATGATGGACGTGTTCCCATCTCACGCCTCTCTGTGAGGAAATCTAATGTCTTCACCCCTTTCTGAGAAATTATATATCCTTTCACATGTGTGCACTCAAATGCCTTTGGAAAAACAAATACAATTTTTTTTTTTTTTCATGAGTTAGATCATAAAAAAAAGGAGTCTGGACATGTTGTATAAGCTTTATGAAGTGAGGTGTCCCTGTATTGTTGAGATGCACGTTGACTGGGGGCTTTAGTGTTGGGAATTAGCATTTTTTTGCAAACGCTGTGATGATATTGTACTCACGCTTCTGCAAACCCATAATTATAATTCAGTTTCTCATTACAAACTATAAACATAAGTATTGCTGTGGCCATTGATGGAATTTAACTTCTGCAGCAAGTAATACCTACACATATGTTTCCTATCTTGTTCTTAGCTGTGTAATAACATGCGTGCTACAGCCAGTAAAATATTATTACAAAACTCCCTTTGCTGCACATCTTGACCAAAAAATATAGAGTTTGCTATCGAACGTACGTTCCTGGGAGTTCATGGGAGTCAGCGGGGTCCATGTGGTGTGGAGGGCCATGGCAGTTGAGGTGTGCAACCTCGTCCTTGCATGTACGTGTCTTCAGCTGGTGTCAACGGGGGTGTCCCACCAATGGGCTCCACTGCTTTGTACCTCCTTTTCCTCCCCGATTTGGGGGAGGCCAGGCTGGTGCTGGCTGGCTCCGCGAGCTGGGGCTCTCCGGAGGCTGGCGAGTCCGCAGCCCCCACACAGGGCAGGGCTGAGCGTCCCACGGCTCCGCGGCCCGGCAGGGACCTCGGTGGGAGGAAGGCTGACACCACTTCAACATGAATTGGAGGACAATCAGGCCTTGACATTTAAAACCGAATTAGACTGATATTTAAAACTGAGATAAACTGACATTTAAAATAGTCCCATGCTCTTTTGTTTCATTTTTATTCTTTTTCTTTGTCTGTTTTCCATTTTTCATGGACCGAGGCTCCACCACGTTGGAAGTTGCTCATGGCGGGGGGCTTGATGCTGGGTCGTGAGCGGTGGGGACCCTGTTTCTGAGGACTTGTGGTTATTTTGCCAGCACTTGCAAGCAAGGAGCTCAAGCCTCCTGGCTGGTCCCAGTGAGATGCAGTACGTCCTCAGCCGTTAATGTGTCAAAACAACAACGCCAACCCAGCTTGCGACAGCAGCCGGGGAAAAAGTCAATGTTCCGGAGCCGTCAGGAGCAGCGCCAGGTTAAATTGTATTTAAAACAACTACTACTTTGGTTAACAATGCTAAAAGGCAGTATTGTCCATGAATAATTCCGAGAGACATTTAGAAACCTCATCTAATTTTCGGAGCCACACGCTTTGTTTGCTTTTCTCATTCTCTGCTCGAACAGCCACGAACTGGTTTGGTTCACTTCTGCTCCGCGGCGTGCCTGGAGAAACGCGCTTTTCCAGCTCCCACTCATCAGTGTCCCCCTGCAGCCCTGGGCTGCAGATCCCACTGGGGGAGGTTTATTTGTTGGTTGTTTGTTGTTTTTTTTTTTTTTCAAAAACATCCTATCAGGATTTGGAACCGCTTTCTGCAATTGTCTTTTTTTTGCTCGAATAAAAGTTCAGGGGCTGTTCGTGACTGCAAACGTAAACGTCGGTAGAGGTCCGAAGGAATGGCATTCCTTTCAAGTCAGATTTGCAGAAAGCAAAAAAAAAAAAAAAAAATCTGAAGAAAAACAATCTTTAAATAAGTTACCAATTGCGAACTTTATAACGGTGCCAGCTGTTAACAATAGACCCGTTTGGGGTGGGTTTTTCTCCCTTCCCATAAAAATTTCTGCTTTCTACAAGGTCATTTTAGGTCTTCAGCCTCAATAATCATCTGCTGTGTGAGCCATTGTAGACAGAGCTGTCTTCAGCCTCTCGGCTCGGAGGGAGAAATCCGATCGTGCCCTGGGATCCTTCCTAAATCTCTGCAAACCAAAAAATGTCTTTATTTCGCCTGGAATAAGGATGCTGGCGGGCCGGGGAGGCTCCGCAAGGCTCTGGCATCTCTCGGGCACCGTGTCCTGCTCGACGCAGAGTCGTGGCCTGGGAGTTGGTGGGAAGGAGCTTGGTCTTCTTTCGGGGTGAAGCCCTGGCCGGGCTTTTCCAGCGTTCCCATTGTTGCACAGCTGAATCCAATCACCGCTATTTGTTTTTCAGAACAGGGCTCAGCTCCCTGTTGCTGGATGATATTTTCATCCGCTGACATTTAACCGAGCTATTTCAAAACGAGCCGAGAACGCTTCTAGAATTCCTTTATTTTTAAAGTTTTATATAAATCAGCTTTTAATTGTCTGTTAGGAAACATTGTTAGTAAACAGCTCCATTTGCAGAGATGCGCACAACGCCTGTGCCTGCTCCGGGGGCCGTGTTCTCACCGGACCTGTGAAAACCAGCTATAAACCGTTCTACACACCACACATTTTGGAAAATAATATTATTTTTCCAAAACCACAGAGCCATCGGATAACGTTCAAGCCCGCGTGCTGCATCTCAGACGACACTTCTGGGATTAACTGTTTCCTCCAACTTCTGAATCGTGGTTTCTCTCTAGAATAAAGGTAGAGCAAAGCTGGGACAGAGTTAGTTCTTCTTTTTAGAGAACATTATCAAAGAAAGAAATAGCCTCTTCCTTGGAAATGGGCAGCCAGGCTCTCCTGCCTGGGGGGAGCTCTCAGCAGGATGAGACTTCAGGAATTTCTGGGCATCCTGTTGTGATGGAGGGTCATTATGTGGGATGTATGTTTTGAAGATTGGGAAATTAGTTTTGTTTGATTACGGTTATGACTTTCTTCAAATGATCTGCCAGGACTTCAAAATGCCGAGGAAGAAAGGGGATAAGAAATTAAGATCTTCAAAATATTACTTTGGCCTGCTGTGCTGTTGTGTCTCCCTGCCCCCACTGCAAAGGGCTACCAGATGCTGCTCTTTCATTTTCAGAAGTGTTTCATTAATTTACATTCTCATGAAAATGAGAAGTCAAAAGACAGAGGTTGACCCATGTCTGCATGTCTGCAGCCATGGGCCGTGCCGGCGTGCCCAGACCCATCACCACGCTCAGCACTACAATGACCAGCTAATCCATAAATTCTCAGGAAGTGGAGTTTAGTCCTTATGTCTGTACTGGCAGTTCACAATTCAGTTAATTCACTCCCAACCTAAGCCTGGCTTGACTTGGGTGTAGGCTGGCTCTGGGGCATTTCTCTCTGGAAGAAGACAACCCGTGCACCTGGGCCAGAAGGAAAGGCTTGCCAAAACGTCCCAAGGTTCCTTGTAGTAAAGGAACCTACAGGAACAACTTTCGGTAAAGCGTAAGTCCATACCCCGACAGCAGGGCCTGGATGAGATGATGAAATTTGGATACTCACTTTCTGATGAATAAGGAAGTTTTGAAACGCCCCTGACCTCAGGAGAGGCGGGATACGGAGCCTTCCTTGCTGTAATATCTCAGGATTGCAAAGCTTTTAGCATTTTTTTTTTTTAAATCTGCAGGAATTTGCCTATCCTGGTACCAAGGGCACATTTAGAAGTAAGATGACTGTTTAACTCCCATCTGGCAGAGCCAAGCTAATCAATTTACCTTATCAAGCTCCAACGTCTAATTAGAGGCTCTCCTGACATCATTCCCAAGCTGGGTTCAGCTCATCCTGGAGGCAGTGTAGCCTTTTTATTACTTTCTACAACTTAATCACTCTGTTTTAAAGACATTTTCTCTGAATTGCGCAAAGGTTAGCCCCTCTGTCAATTTAAGTCAATATCCTCTTCTTTTCAAAATTAATTGCTATTAATTAATCACTATCTGAAGCAGTTTATTGGTATTGATTTGCTCCCTTTTGTATGTTTCTATGAGATCTCTTATTGGTCTTCCTCACTGCATTTGTTTTTCACCCGGGCTACAAAGCCCATATAGGTGAGTGTTGGTGGACAGCCAGGTCCAGATGAACATTTGAATCTCAATAATAATCTTTCTGACAAAGGATAGCCACGGCGTATGTGTCTCCCATTTTTATGATATTCTCACTTTCTGAAATTCCTGATTCACTTAAAACCAGAATAGCACAGCCATGAGTTCAGACCTATTCTTAGCATTTGGAAAATGATTCCTGGTTTCGAGTTCCTGGCATCATTTTTCCTGTGTGCGATTGAGGAGCCCCATCGACTGTCCTAGCACCCACATTTCAGTGGTCTGGCCTTTGGGCATGTCAAAATTGTAAATATTTAAACAAGACAAGATCATGCTGGCAGTGATAACCTTTCACTACTTCACGTGCAGTAGGAAGGAGGAGTCATCACCTCAATGTCTTCTCTGCATGATGCCCTGCACCCATTGCTCTTCTGCACTGGCGGGAGGTGGAACTGTGATGATGGAAAAGCATTAATTTGCTTTCAAGTTTTGCATCATTATTGGCATTTTCTGTCCGACCTTTTTCCTGGTGTAATCAAATAGCTACGATCAATACATTAAAAGCCAGATTTTCTTACTGGCTTCTTCGTGCAGCCATCAGCGGTCAACACGTAGCGATCAGTGCAGCATCCTCTTCTGATTCAATCTTACAAAACTGCAGTTTTGTGAGGTTTAAAGAAGACATCCCATGCCGTGTTGTACGTGGCAGGGCTGAGCGTGGCGGGGAAGACCAGTGGGGAGTGAAGATGGTGGCGTGGGAGGAGGTCACAAGCTGAAGGAGATGCTGCAGGGTAACGTGCTTTTCATAGAATGCTTGTGGACACAGAACAAGGAGCCATTTAAATGCATCTTAGTCTTGAGATTAGTTTTATTCCAACAGACTAGTCAGCAGTAGGACTGGGATACTTCAGATCTCATCTCCTTAGGACGGTTTAGACGTCACACCTCTTACACCTGAGAGGAGAAGCAAGCCACGTTTCTCACCCAGTTAGCAGGACCCACCTCATTTCCTTCCATGAGGATGAACGAGAAGCGCTTTCTAAAGCAGAACTTCCCACCAGCTTCCTCCGGACCATCGCACCGTGAGAAATAAGTGATGGTGTTTCTGGCTGACCGGTCCCTCTGGTTGGTGACACCACGTGGCGGTCACGAGCTCGTGGCATCAGCACCGTCACGCTGCGTTTGATCCGGGACTCCGTCAGACGCGTTGCAGGCTGCCGGGCGCTCTCATTTTTCAGCCTCGGAAAAGATGTAATTTCTCCTCTCGAAAGCTTCGGGAGGTCCCCAGGGATGTTGTCAGCTGCTTTCACCGCCTTGAAAAAAATGTCATTTTCTTTTTAAAGAGTGCTACAATTATTATCACCAGGCCTCGGGGCACTTCACCCCAAATCACACAATGCTATTTCGGGTCTCTCTTTTACCGCAAATGTTCAAAACCAGCTGCTTAAATTCGGTTTTCAAAAGTGAATCAGGCATTTAGCAGCCTGAGAGTCTTTTTGGTGCCTCTGAGACGTGGCAGCAGCTCTCCAGCCAGCCAGGAGCACCCGGAGGCTTCATCCCGAGACCGTGGACCATGTCAGGAGCATCCTTCTGGGGTCCTATGGGGGGACTTGGCTTTGCTGAAACTTTCCTCCTTGCCCTGCTCTTTGGGATGCCCAGATGTGACCGAGCGGCACCCAGCTGTGCAGTGCCTGGTCAGACAGGGTCATGTTCACTCGCCTGCTCAGCTCCGCTGAAAAAATGGATTATATTTTATATATAAGGCTTCGTGGGATTAAACATTGCGGAATTTGAAAGGCTAATTACTTCTCAGGCAGGGCCCACAGGATCTTGTTCCCTCTGAAGTCTCTAATGACCATGTTTATGGGTAGGTTTCCCTGCGTACCTCCAAGACTGAAAGCTTTTTTTATGAGACAGATGGAGATGTTCTTTCCGAGAGTGAGTAATATTTAACCTTAAGCGCTTTCAAATCCGGCCTCAGGAATATTGAGATGAAAGCCTCGTGGCACTAAGCTTCTTTCAAATGGATATTACGGAAAAGCTGCCTGGACATTTGTCTCCCCGAACCTTCGCTCTGTTTAGTATGCTGCCCGTGTGCCTGTTTTCCTCGAGGAGGTCCGAGCAGAATAAATACTTGTCTTTCGGATTTCATTTTCGGCGGCGGCTCTGCTCTTGCTATTGTATTTCTTTTGAGCGTCGTTTATTGGATTTGAAGTTCCTGATGGTGTCGTGGAGGGTGGGGTAGGTGCCTTCAGTGCAGGCTCCTGCAGCTGGGGAAGGGTGCAGGTACCAGGACCGGTGGGCATCCCCTTGATGGGGAGACCAGGGACCAGCATGGGGGCTGCGTTGCCCACGCGGGAAGTAGGTTCATCACGCAAACGCCCGTAGAAGGGAAAACTCCTCCTTGTGCCATTCCCAGCAGCCCCAGACTCAGCTCAAGTGAAGCAGAATCTTTTTTTTCCCAGTATTATCAATTCTTTTAATACAGAGCAAAGCTTGTCCAGTGCTGTGCTTGGCATCGCCTCGTTTCATGCGTTGAAACAAACCCTGAGGTATTTTAAACTAAATCATGTTACTTACATACGTATAGAAATGGTGATATTCAATCAATAATCATAGACTGAGTTGGAGAATAATAATTAGAGAAAAGTGAAATAGGAAGCACATTTCCTAGAGGCTTTATTTCTTAATTTTTTTCCCTTTCCCTGTCAACTTGATTCTTTACAGAGCAAATCCTCACCTCTACAGGGTGACGCACGGGGCAAGGAGGGGGGAACGTTGTCCCTGGCTACACAAAACGTTGGCACTTCTCACTTTTTCTGGAGATCGTGTATAGCCTCCGAGTTTTCGAGGGAAACCCTCTGCGGCTTCGTCCTGCCGCGGTGCTCTGCGGCGCGCGCCCCGCAGCCCGTATGCAATCTGTATTTGTCTTGATCAGGATATTAAACCACGGTCGTGCACAAAGCAGTGAGGTCCCTCTGCACTACTGTTGAACTAAGAAATCATTATCATCAGACAGAAGAGAAGTATGGATGATGGATAATGGGTCTCTCCGCTGCCAAGCGATCATTACGCTCCTGCCGATGAGGCAGCGACTGTTTTAAGTCCCATTAGCAGATGATGGGCTGTCTGGAAGAGGATGCTCCTACCTGAGCAGGCAGCTCGCTCCGGCTGCGCTGCGTTAACCCCGGCGTGGTGGGACCGTCCTCCTCCCGGCGCGGTGCCGCTGGCCAAGCTCCTGGGATGCGGGAAGGGGTAAAACGGCATGTGCCCATCAGCACGTGAGGCAGGAAAATGCAGAAATTGAGAAACTTGGTCAAGAAACACGTTTAGGGAAAGTCTTAATGAAAATCTGACGTGAATTTGAGACTTTAGAAATGCAAGTCATCAGCCAGTAGCTTTCACATCTGCTTAGCTTGTTGTGGGTTAAACTCTTCCTGTATCCATAGTCTGAAACATCTATGGACACCCTGAGTTTGTCATCACCTGGAGGAAAGTGGACTCACAGGTCCCAGCTGGGGTTGGCATGGCTGGTATTTAGGAAAATTAAGGACGTTTACTTTTAGGTATGAAAGATATTATCTACAGCCACGGAGAGGACGTTAATGTGAACTGAAACTCCGTGATGCCAAGTCACTTTCCAAAGGGTCTCTCCTAAAGTGGTCCAACAAACCACAGCAGCACTGGGTCATCATGGGGTAAGATAACCTGAGAAGTGAGGAGGGGAAGCACAGTTGGGGACTGTTAGCCAGAATATCAACCTGAGTTTCTCCCGGAGTCCAGCTGAGTGCACTGCCAACCTGCCACAAATGCTGTTTTGAGGTAATGTTCATGGTCCTCCGTGTAGTATATGACTCTCACGGGGTGCTTACATGCATGGCTCGTACGTTTGCTTTTGGTGGAGGTGGATGTTGCAGTGAGCGTGAGAGCAGCTGTACAGAAAGAGTTGTAACAGCAGGAGCACAACGTGTCAGCCAGGAGGGATGGAGCAGCAGGAGGCAACGACGCCGACGGCTTTGGGAGAACAGCTCTATGGGATGTTTGAGCAAGCCTGTGGGCTCCTGGCGTCCCTTATCAGCTTCTCATGCTTGGCTAAAAATGTCATGGGAAGGGCAGAGGTATCTCCTGACGTCTGTGGACCCAGAGAGAGTTCCTCTTGTCGTCTGTTTCATTTTCACAGAATCATAGAATCATAGACTGGTTTGGGTTGGAAGGGACCTCAAAGATCATCCAGTTCCAACCCCCCTGGCACGGGCAGGGACACCCTCCACTACACCAGGTTGCCCAAAGCCTCATCCAACCTGGCCTTGAACGCTTCCAGGGATGGGGCAGCCACAGCTTCACTGGGCAGCCTGTGCCAGTGCCTTAGCACTCTCAGAGGGAAGCCCTGTCCTATCACTGGGTGCTCGCTGAGTCCCACAGCTCTGGATGGTACAGGAGAGTTCACAGCTGTTAATTCCACAGCCCTGTATAAAAGCACTCATGAATCTGAGTAATTTTAAGTAAACTTTGAGAAACTGAATTTTAAGTGATATCTAAATCAGATACGTCACTGTTCTGTGACCTGGGTCCATGGTAATGAACAAGCAGCATCCGTCGGTACCTGCCAGGTCTCCCTCGGGAGCAGATCTTCCCGTGGCAGCTTTGTTTTAGATTACACGGGCACAACCGTGGCTCCCTCGGCGTGATTCATCCTGACGTGATCCCCTGGTGATGAGAGCAGAGGACAGGAACCTGTGTTTGGCTGGAAATACGTTTAAAAATGCATTCTGGAGGGTTTTCTTTAAATTATTAAAGAACAGTAATTCACCTTTTAAACTCCTGAAGATGTAAAGCACTTTATGGACTATCTTTCAAATCCTTTTGAAAATCTTCAGATCCCTGTCTTGGTGCTCTCATAACTATTTAGTAAAACAATAATAAAACCGTAACAGATACAAAGGTTATCTGTTGTTTAGAGAAGTAAATATCCTTGGTAAGTCTTAGCAAAGCACTTACAACAGAGTGGTTTGGATGAGGTCCAGGCTGTTCAATGCTTAATATATTATTCATATTAATAAAATAATGTTTGGAAAGGCACCAAGACTCCTAATATGTGTATCAAGACCTGGGTTTCAGTAGTTAGTTGACAATTAGTTACCAGCTGAGGATTTTGCCACATTTCTCTGAAATTCATTGGAGTGTGAAGAGGCTGGTTTCAAGCCACATCACTGACACGACTCCGACATACCCGACATCGTGAGTGTCCAACCCAAACTTCTCCACCGGCCTCTCGAGCAGCGGGGCTCCGCTTTCGCCCTGGGGATTAATTGCATTAATTAATCCATTAATTTCATGTGGGCAGGCTGCAAACAAATCAGGAGGGAAGCCGATGCCCAGCAATGCCCCGGCAGCGGGAGCAGCGGGACTGGGGCAGCTCATCGGACCTCAGCTGGGTGCTGGACAGGATGTAAAGTTTGGGAACTTTAATGGATCTGCTCGACAGGGACCTCCTGCTTTGCTGGAGTGGCCCTTTGAGGAGCTGCAGTCTTCTTGCCAGAGCAGCAGAAAACAAACGAGCTATTTGTAACCCTTAATTTAACCAGCTACCGAAGTAATAGTATAAATAGTACAATGCAATTGTAATGGATAATGAATTATGCATGCAGCCTCTTCCCTCCTTGAATATGCATGAGGTAGGAACTCCTCAAGTGGCACCATATTGCTGCTTTATTGCTTACTTAGACCCAGGTCCTAACGGGGGGCTCTGGGGACACTGAGCCCAAGGGATCCCGTGTCCCCACCGTTGTCACAACGGTTTTCCGAACAGGCTGATAAAGATCATAGAATCATAGAATCATGGAATGGTTTGGGTTGGAAGGGACCTCAAAGATCATCTAGTTCCAACCCCCCTGCCACCAAACCTTACTCTTCCAGCCATCAGCAAGCCCGGCATAAATATCAGAGCCAGTTCCAGCTTTTTTAGCCTTTGTACTGTCTCACTTAAAAATCAGGAAAATATCAAACTAGTTCTAGAAGCTGAAGCAAATAAATTAATTTCAGTGACAGGAATAAAGTGGATCTAATTAGAAGTCCCTCTGCAGTGCCTCATTAGTGTGGTTGGTAAGTAAATGAAATTTCAGCAGTAGTGAGTTAGACTATTTGTCTTTGGTTATTTATAGGATTTACAAAACGCCAACGAGCGGGTTTCCTCGCAGAAAATCTTCTTCATCAGATGTCTAGAGGCCTTTTTCATAGACCATGGCGCAGCCACTTCATTTACATTCCTTGGGCACTTCCGTCACTCTCTGCAGCTCATTCATAAATTGAAACAAATCAAAGCAATTTTTGGAGACAAATGGATTTTAGCTGTCTTATTGCATGTATGTAACTCCGTAGAGTAAGGTGCTGCTCTTGTATCAGAATACTTTATAAACTTAATTTTTTTTTTTTCCCCCTGTGAATAAATGACTATTTTTTTCTTTCTACAGGAGCCACCGTCTTCTAGCACGGGAGAAACCCACACATCACATGGTAATTTTATTAGAGGCTTGTCCAGGGAGCAGGAGGACTAATTTGTCAGTCATCTTCAACTTGAGTCAGCTGTTGGTAGCCTGCACTCTCCGGCAATCCCGAACTGTCAGTCAGCAATGATTTTCCTTGACTTTCAGTGCTCATAAAGTCATACACGGTGGTAATTTAATGAGCAGGAGATAAAAATTCTGGTCATACTCATCCAGCGACGGTCCTGACATATCATTTAGTTAGAAACCCTCCTTTCAGGACAGAGCCCTCTCTGATTGAAACCACAAAGTTATTCCCGTTAATTGTGTCCTCAACATGTTAGAAACCCCAAACACGGGCAATTCACGTGGTTTAGGTTTTTGGAGGTGTTGCCACCTACGATCCTCTTGCTATTACCATACCACAAGCTATGGACACTGGGAATTTAATCAAATTAATGGCAATCCCGTTCCAGAGAGGCAGCTAAGGGACATGTGCCATCAGCCGGGAGCAACCTGCAGCCCAGCTGAAGAGCTCTGCTCTTTGTGGAATGGAAACTGAGAGATCCCTGTAGCTCTGCACACTATTTCCAGTGTTTGTTACACAAAAGTAGACTTTTTTTCATGAAAAGTAAGATTGCTGTAAGGAAAAGATGCAGTTTTGCGCGAAGTCCCATCGTCTGCAGGTTGCATCTGCACACAAAGTCACACAGCCTTTGCAATGTTTTGAAAACAGTTGGACTGGGATCTAGATGTTCAGTTTCCACCTCCAGATGTGCTTGAATTCAAATGTTATTTTTATGGCAGATTTTAATCATAGAATCATAGAATGGTTTGGGTTGGAAGGGACCTTAAAGATCATCCAGTTCCAACCCCCCTGCCGTGGGCAGGGACGCCTTCCACTACACCAGATTGCTCAAAGCCTCATCCAGCCTGGCCTTGAACACTTCCAGGGATGGGGCAGCCACAGCTTCTCTGGGCAACCTGTGCCAGTGCCTCACCACCCTCAGACTGAAGAATTTCTTCCTTAGATCTAATCAAAATCTCCCCTCTTTCAGTTTAAATCCATTACCCCTTGTCCTGTCACTACACGCCCTTGTCCAAAGCCCCTCTCCAGCTTTCTTGTAGCCCCTTTAGGTACTGGAAGGTGCTGGAAGGTCTCCTCGGAGCCTTCTCTTCTCCAGGCTGAACAGCTCCAACTCTCTCAGCCTGTCTCCATAGCAGAGGTGCTCCAGCCCTCGGGTCATCTTCGTGGCCTCCTCTGGACCCGCTCCAACAGCTCCATGTCCTTCTGATGTTGGGGACCCCAGAGCTGAACGCAGCACTGCAGGGGGGTCTCACGAGAGCAGAACAGAGGGTGAGCAGTAGCCTCGAAGAACTAGCACAGACTTGAGGACTACGTAACTGCAATCGGTTCTAATCAGAACATCAATTTGACCTGGGTTGGGTCAGCTGTGTAGACTACATAGGATTGGACATACGAATTAGTGTAAAGTTCTTAACAGATTTTAAGCCAGTGGCAAAGATTAGCATCATTATTTTAAAATATTCCATGGATTAAATTCAGACACTGTGTACTTCCATTCTGTTTCGCAGCATTACAGACTAGAAATTGGGCCACGTGGGATGATTCATAAAGTTTAGATACCAGAATAACATCTTAAGGCAAGAATAATTTGATTTTTTTTCCCCTGAACGTGTTGCCATGGATTTTCCTAAATGTTTTACAAACAGTTATTAAAAGCACATTGAGAATCTGAATTCCCTGTGGGCAAAATGGTTTTGTGCTTAACTTTCATTTGATTCAGAAAAATCACATCTGGTCGGAGTTGCAGCAAAACACGGGAAAATCGTACCCAGCTATCACAACAGCAGCGACGCGGACCCGCAGGCTGCTCGTGGCCACCTTCCCTCATCCCCTTCCTCTGGGGCTGGACAGGAGTCATGTGGGGGGCTTGGCTGCGGGACCCCCCTCTTGGGACAGTTCTGCTGGCAGCGGTCAAGCCCAGGGAAGGCTTTGGAGATGCTCAGCCGTTAAGCCCCCACCTGACTTGGACTTTGACAGCATCTCCGCAGGGTTCCACCAGGAGCATCCTGGGCCCTTTGCGCTGCAGGGCCGTTAGATATTTGTGTGGTGGGGGCCCTGGGTGGACAACTTGTAGTGTTAAACAACAGGCAGGTGCCATCGGGGCTGGCACAGCTCTTACAGCAACTGTCTGGAGACATAAAGAACGATCCAGCGTTGATTTATTGTGCCCGTGTTAGAGTTTTAAAAATGCATTTATCAGATTTGGTATTAAATAGTCCATAACTGAGTAAATATACGGGAATTAAACAAAAAATAAAACCCGACACCCTCTTTCAAATCTCCCTTCCCTTCAATGGCACCGTAAATTTCAATGTCATATCCCTGTACGTCGCTGCCCTTAATCTGACAGTGTCAGAGGGATCTATCTTCATTTTCTCACTCTTTTCATAATCTAATCCTCAGCTCTAACATGCAATTAGTGCCCTCCTCGCCCTCCGCATACCAAGCAGGCTGATTGCTACAGCTTTCACTGTGCAATCCATTTAGCCCGGCGACTCATAATGAATATGTACATTTTGAGGACCCCGGCGAGGAGGGTCACAGGCAATCAACCTTGAATTCAATTACTCGAGTCAAGGTTAATGACTCGGCGCAGTGGTCAGAGGCATTCAGGCTCCCGCAGATTAAATCAGGCTGTCACGGCTGACAATGCCGCGGCTCGCGCCAGGAGCGGGGCGTCGCGCCGGGAGAAGACGGTGTCACCCCGCGGCGCGGGCTGCGCGGGGGTCTCCCTGGAAAATCTGATTGTCAGGCTCCCCCCGACCCGTAACGTGATTTAGGGGGCGGGAAGGCTGGTTGGGAGCACGGGGTGCCCCCTGTGCCCTGCTGATGCTCTGGTGGGTGCACGGGGAGGACGTTGCCGCTTGGGAAAGGAGAGTTTGACCAAACCTTTCCCACTGCCAGCGCAAGGGCTTTTAGTTTAAGCTCTGCTCTTTGGGGAAGAAGGGAAAAAGTGTGAACAACCCCAAATCCCAGTGTTTTCACATCCCTCAGGTCCCCGCCAGCCAGGGCAGCCTGGGGCTGGGCATGACGCGGAGGATGCCACGAGGTTCCCCAGCCCTTGGTGGGACCAGCCTGGAGGGTCTCAGTGGGACCTTCTCCTGGTCTGGCATCCAGCAGGTCACCCCCAACCCGAGCAGCACCCCAGGGAGAGATCATGGAGTTTCAGGATGACTTCACAGCTGATATTTAAATAGCGCCTATTTTATATTTCTCTTTGCAACTTCTTGGATGAGGCTTTGAGCAACCTGGTCTAGTGGAAGGGGTCCCTGCCCATGGCAGGGGGGTTGGAACTAGATGAAGGTCCCTTCCAACCCAAACCATTCCATGATTCCATAGAAATCATTGTGTGATTCTTCGTGCAGCTCCCCCAGGGTCTATTTTGAGCTGTGCTCTACGTGTAATGACACTGTGCGAGAGGGTTCAGAGTAGGCTCGAAGGTGGTGCTCTACTGTGGGCTGCAAACACTTTATTAGATGTTTCTACAACCGTGAGGGTTAAATTGCATCTCCAGAAGCTGCTGCCTGGCTCCGGGGCTGTCCCGGCCAACAGTGGGTTTCGGCAGATCTGCCTTTGGTTCAGGGCAAAACGGGTTTTCTGCTACGAGTTCGTCCCAAACAGAGCCAGCGTCCACAGAAATCCTTTCTGGAAAGTCCATCCATGGGAAGGTCTAGCGCGAGACTTGGTGCAGCCCCGGCTGGTGCAGGAGGCACTGGAAGCCAGCTGGCTTTTGGGACCTGGGGCAGCCCTCTGAGAGTTTTGGCTCCATGAAAAGCTGGTGCAGCACACGGCGCAGTCCTGCCCAGTCCGCAGGAGCAGGATGACCCGCTGGGGCCGGGGCTGCCATCCCCATCAGCGACTCCGGCTGCACCGACACGGCTCTCATGATGAAGAGCTGCTCGTCAGTGCCAGCAGTTTATGATGCACTGTGTCAAACCTCTGCTTATTAAAACCTCTGTAGCAGAGATATTGTTTTTTTTTGTCCCCGTGGTGGCTGTGCTGGAGGCACCTGCGGACCCTTCCTCCCGCAGCGCCATGTGCGAGCAGCACCCAGCCCCTCTCTGCTGCCCTTTGGAGGTCTGCCAAGCTCTGGTGGAAGGTATGGGATTGGGTTGCCCTTGTCGGGTGATACTTTGCTGCAATTTCTTTCATGGACCCCCGCAGCAGCAGCCCCACCAACACCCACCACTGGTGGTCTCCTGTCCCACAGTTTACGGCACGTCTCAGCGTTAATGAAGTCAGTGTGTCGAATGCCAGGTTGCACAGAGGAGTGGAGATGATAGAATCATAGAATGACAGAATGGTTTGGGTTGGAAGGGACCTCAAAGACCATCTAGTTCCAACTCCCCTGCCATGGGCAGGGACACCCTCCACTACACCAGGTTGCCCAAAGCCTCATCCAACCTGGCCTTGAACACTTCCAGGGTTGGGGCAGCCACAGCTTCTCTGGGCAACCTGTGCCAGTGCCTCCCCACCCTCAATGTAAATGAGGTGGTACTTGTAAATGAGATGTTCGGTACCTGCAGCTTCAGCTGTTCCTGCCACCTCCCTGGGCTTGCTCCTGCCTGGGCATCACATGTCTCCCTTGGGACACCAGAGGCTGGAGCTGCGGCCAAACCCCCTGGAGCAGCTGGCACCTGCCGAGGATGAGGCCCAGCCATCTCGCTCTGCCCGTCGAAGGCTTCAGCTGCGCGCTGAGTAAGGAGTTATTTACTAGTGCGGACAAATTAAAAACATAAATAACGTTGGACTGTCTGAATCTTTTCAATAAAAACAAATTATGAGGTTTATGTATGTAAAGCAGTACCACTCGGTGTGAAGAATCTTTTGCACATGATTTATGCTGTTATTAAATATGGGGCAATTTTTAGAACCAAATCACTGCTGTAATTTCAGGACCGTTACACGGTATTTAACACAAATTCATAATGAATGTCTTTTTCAAAGTGCCTTTCCAACGCATAGCCTTATTGGTAGCTTTTAAAATAAAAATCCTTTTCTTTAAAACATACTGTTTCGTTTGTTTTGTCTTATTTTCCTTCCTTTGCACTGGGAGAAAAAAAAAAAAATGGAGAGGCCAAATGATCAGCTTCAGTTCATGCAACTCGACTTGCTGGAGGTGCAGTCTGAGACCTGTCACGACGTTGTAAATATGTACGAATCCATCATTGCTAGGCACGAAACATCTTCTCTGTGAGGGTGGGCACCCCTGGTGTCAGCAGGTGCCCAGTGCCTGAGCAAGGACATGGCTTGGGGCTGGCACTCCAAAACACCTTCACCGTATTCTTGCTCCTCAGTGAACACTGATAAATCTGGGGTTACTTAATTTTTTTTTCTTGGTGCCTCTACGACTGAGTGTTCAGACATGCAGGGGGGAATGGCCACCCCAGGAAACGGGTCCCAGGAAGAAAAAACATCTTTATATTCATATCCAAGTGCTGATGTGCACCAGCTCTGCTCTGCCCACGGCTGCAGTAGCAGGGGAGCAGTGCCCCCAGCCCCCCCCAGCCCAGGTGTATGGAAACAGGGGCCAGAGCCAAGGGGGACC
Source organism: Tauraco erythrolophus (assembly GCF_009769465.1). NCBI lineage: Eukaryota > Metazoa > Chordata > Aves > Musophagiformes > Musophagidae > Tauraco > Tauraco erythrolophus. The sequence goes on from NC_141475.1 coordinate 28,280,318, forward strand.
CCGGGCTGAGGCTGCTCCATCACCTCCCCCGTGCCCTATGGCTGGAGACCACCGTAGCCCCCTGCGAGCTCCTCACCCCAGCAGTTACAAACTGCTCACTACCATTAGTGATAAGAAGCAAGAGGATAAAATACGGATATTATAGGCTCAAGCTCCCTTCCTGTTCCTTAGAAACTGGAGAAAGTTTCTGGAGATCCACTCAGCTCTTCCATCATCAATTAAACACTCAGGAAAACGGCTCTCCTGGGCATCAGAGAAGCGTTTTTAAGTGCTTTAGCTCAGCCCTAAAACTTTGAGACAGGCTTAAACTTTCAGCACCTTGAATCTAACACTTGTAGGAGACCCGGCGGTGTCTGCCCATGCTGAAGGATGCTGGCACCTAGAGCCATGGATAATTCATTGGGAAGGGATGATGCCAGTCCTTCCAGGGGCTGGGGCAATGCAGGGGAACAGCGGGATGTGCAGCAAAAACTAAAGGAATATTTGTCTGTAACGGTGGTGCCTGCAGAGGGGGGGAAAGCACGACACGGGCTCACCCCCAAAGCCGGGCTCGGAGCCGCGGGCTCAGCGGAGCCACGCTGCCAGGAGTCAGGAATTGCAGAAAATCACCGGATCTGTCCCCAGATAGCCGAGGTGGGCTGGAGGGAACTTTGGAGGAAAGATTAACTAGGAGGAAAATATGAAAGTGCCTTCGGCACTTCGCGTGGAGGTGGGAGAAACGTCGGTGGAGCGCGGCGGGGAGGTGACACGGCGCATTAAGGGAAATGTTTGTTGCTGTCCGAGGTGATTTGTCTGATGCACAGACATTTCTTGATATCACCCAGCGACGTGTTGCAGGAGTTATGGAAATCTGCATGTGTTTGTTTAGCGGGCTGGGGGAGCCGCTAACGAGAATCCATAAATCCTCCGCTCTGACTTTTTTAGCTGGCGGACGCCTTCTTTTATTTAAGCCCCTTAAATGCAATTTTTTCTTGCAAAACCATAACATCAGATTAGAAACAAACAGCAAATTGAAGCTCGTTGGAGCAAAATGAAAACTTATGGACTGCCGGCACGGCCCCCGCCGCCGCGGCCCCATCCCTGAGCAGGAGAGTTTTCGAGCCACGCAGGGTTATCGCCTGCCAGCGCTACGCTGAAATAGTGGAGAATCCACAGTGCAGTATAAACTGGCCAGAGATTTGGCTGTCCTAATCCCAGATGTTTTCAGAGATTGGGGAATGGAATGTTTTTAGGATTATCTGATTAGAGGAGGCATTTACTTAGAATTGCTCTCATCAGGCGACTGAATATTACAGCCACAGAGGATGCTGTTGGGATGAATTAGCTACCGAAACAGTAGATGATCAATCAGTGGAGACTTTTAATTGGTCTAACGAGTTTACTTACCAGAATATGCGGTCACATCTTCCAGGTTTTATTTCAGTTCCCTCCAAGCACCTAAAAAGTCTTGCAGGGGCTGTCAGGAGGCCCTGGGAAAAGCAAGGAGGCTCCTTTCCCCGCTGTACCTACAATATAATCGTCGTGCGTTGAAGGGCTTGGAGGGAGAGTTTGGAAAACAGGCTGATGTGTAGGTGATACAAGTGTGACTGGTACCAGCTTCGCTACATTTCCAAAATATATTCAAGCGTGGCAAAAGAAGTGTGGGATTAGATGTTCATTATTGTACATGATTGTATTAAATCATACTTTTGTATTCATCAAAGGCACCTCCAAATCCCAGACTTTTACCACAAAATCTGGCACCTTTCTGGGTGCACCCGCAGCTTTCTCAATGAGCACTGAAAGTTAAATAAAGCTTTCAAAAGGATTTATCAGGTAAATGTTATGGATTGCTGTGATTTAATTTACGGGATTAGTTTGACTTTCAATTACCAGGCTTCACACTGAATCACTTTATGTTTTGAGCTCTGTAACTAGCACTCCTTACACTCGATCTTTCATTTAGAGAAGGATTATCAATAATTAGACACCGTGGCCTTATTGATCAACTAATCAATAACCACATTAATCATCGGCAGTCTGAAAACCATTCACTCTTTGCATTAAAAGGAATCTGTGCAATCAAATTAGCATCCTTTGGCGCACGCCCATCGCAGGTGGTACCTTTATGATAGATATGGTTTCTGAACCCGTTACTGCAGAGCTAGAAAGTGTTTTCTCTTTCTTTTGACTTCTTAATTAAGTTTGGGTCATTATTTCTCGTCCACTGTCAATTTGCCACTAACAATAAATTTTTGCTCACAAAAGGTACTGAGTATAGAGACCGAGTCTCCAAAGATGTCAGTTTGTCCACATATGGGAAATAAAAAAGAAATGCAAAGCTCCCTGCTGTGAACCTTGAGGTCCAGCCATTACCTACATCCATATCACCCCAGAGCTCAGCGGAGGTGAAGTGGCGCTGCCTCCTGAGCCAGATGCTTTACAGCAATGTGTCTCTCTGGGCTTTTTCCCCTTAACTGCTTAAAATTTTCCCAGACATTACAAATAATGATACCTTCATACTACCCAAGTTACATGGGATTTACTTGATTCAGAGTGGAACACCCGATTAAGTTTGCATTTGCTGTTACTCAGCCATAAAAATCATTTACGGCCATCCCTCTCCATCAATCAGGTGAGACTATTAGGAAAACAACAAAGTGCCCGATAAATTATCCTAATCTGTTGTAAAACTGATCTTAGTAATTAATTTAGTCAATTGTATTTAACCAGTTGGAAAGTTGCCTAAATAATGTAATCACATGGAGTATTTCACAGAATAAAACCTGAAAGACATAAAAATCAGTCCGAATAACATGACACTATCATTTTGTTTGTCGATGTTGTGCAGACCCGTGGCTCGGGTAGGCAGATGGTCCCAGGTACAGCCATAAATTCTTTTTTGTTGTGGGTTTATGGGCTGGCTGTTACCTGGTGGGGAGAGAGCAATGCGAGACTACATTGAGCCTGGTGGCTTCAGCAAGAGTTTCGTTCACTGAGCGAGTCGAACAGCAATTTGTGACCTGGTCCATAGCAGGGAGCATGCAAGGGCTTCCTGTGTGTTCATTAATTCTCCTAGTTTGCCCCTAGCACTGACCTAAAGATGCCCTGGAAATGGACATCGGTGCACGAATCCATGATCTGGTGGCTGGGACTGCCTGAGCGGGGAGGAAGGCTGGCACGTGCTCAACTGCATGGGCCAGGACAATGGAAACCAACCCCACACCTTCCAGAAGGGCAGTTCTGCTAGAAAAGGGCAGTGCCTATCACCAGGGACTTCTAAAAGCACCTCTACATGGTCACAGTCTTTTGTCCTGTTTCATCAGTGTTTTTAATGGAGAGAGAGGAGACTTGTGCTTGGTCAACCATGGTCAACACATGGAGTGAGCAATGGAAAAATACAAAATAAACAGAAAATTCTGTGGAAGCACACAAAGGTTTGCCCTGAATTTGGTTTGCAGATGGCTCGTTTACTTGCAAGAGTTTCTGTCGTGGTTTTTGGACTAAGGGTTGAGACAAGAACCGAGAGGGAGCACCCACCAACCATGGTCCCGGGCAAAACATGACTCAGGCTTTTTTTCTTAAAACAAAACAATTTATTAACAGTTACTTAACAAGAGACACAAGGGAACTAAACTGGTTACTTGAGAGGAGGAAGAGAAAACAAGGCCAGATCTTAAAACAACACCTCCCCACCCCCCTTTCCTTTTGTTCCTGGCTCTGCCTCCCCCCAGGGCGCAGGGGGACAGGGACTTGGGGGGTACAGGTCAGTTCATCCATGATGTTCCTGCCGCTCCTCTCTCAAAGGAGGAGGAGTCCTTACACCATTTTTCCCTTGATTCAGTGGATCCCCTACTCACGAGGAAAAATCCCCAAACTTTTCCAGCGTGAGCCCTGCCCGCAGGATTGCCATCCTTCCCCATGGATCGCACCAGTTCGGGCTTTACCAGTCTCAGCCCCTTAGGGAGCTGCTGCCACTCGCGTCGGCGTGGGGCGTCCCACGGATTCCAGATGCCTCCACGACCTCGTCGTGCATCCCCTGCCCATTATTAACAGCACCTCGTCGTGCATCCCCTGCTCCATGACCTCTCCTGGGCTCAGGCATCTCTTCCCCGACGTGGGTTTCTCCACGGGCCACGAGTGGGTCTGTGCCCCGCCGAGCACACCCTGGCTGCAGGGGGGCTGCCCGCCATCTCACACCGATTGCGAGGGAAACCCCAGCTCCAGCACCCCTCCTCCTGCTCCATCCTGACTGACCTGGTCGCTGTGGTTGTTTTCTCCTGGATCTTAATCCCCTCCGGGGGAGCTCGGCCCGGCGGGCACCCCGGGAGCGGGGCGCTCCCCGAGCCCCCCAGGCGGCCCCGCCGGCCCGGCCCGGGCAGCCCCAGCCGGGAGCGAGGGCAGCGCCCCCCGCCCCTCTCCTCGCCCCTGGGCAAAAGCCCTTTTCCCGTCCCTTTGTCCCAACTTAAATAGGGCCATTCGCAGAGGCGCCGGTTTGGCTCAACCCCCCGCGGGGGATGGGACTCAGATCTGGTGGCAACAGGGAGCAAATCCCCTCCCCTGCCGCCAGAACACCCCCCCCCCCCACATCAAACTATCACAGTTTCCCAAGTGGAGGTTTCCAGCAGGGCTGTGGACTCGGAGACACAGAACTGCTCATGGAGAACTGGAACTTTCTGATACTGTTTATACATCCAACTTCCAGAGAAATTATTGGATTGTGCACGTCCTGGTGGGAAGGATCATTTGTCTCCTTTCTCTAAACGGATCCAGGCCCTTGCTCCCCATATCAGGGTCTGATTGCACGCTTGGAAATTTCAGCAGGCTAATGGCAACTTCATGTATAATTTAGATGAAACACACATTCTGCAATTTATCAGGTTGAATAGCACACGTCACGCCTGCGGCCGGGGCGGAACAGTGTTCTGTGACAAACACTGAAGATGCACCATCGGTGGGACAGGTGTTGGAGAGGGGGAAGGAGGTGCAAAGACGTGTGCAGGTGCACGAGGATGCCTTGCACCACCGAAGCCAGGTTCATCTTCTGTTGGAAGAACAACTGTGCGGGCTGGCAGATGCACACCGAGCACCCGCGCGCGGCTGTTTCTTGCTCCTTGCCAGACGTATTATCATTTTTTAAAACGATAAAACCAGTTCTTAATCACATCTTCCCATTCTTCGAATTGATGAAGGGCTTGTTTGACGCTCTCCTCTCCCAAAAAAGCAATCAAAAAACTGGCGTGTGTTTCCCTGCCAGTGTCACCCGAGACCTTTGAGTGATTGCGGCTGAGGCTTTTGTGTTTAACCCGTGTAGCATTAAACCCTCCAGCGCGGCGGTACGGGGGAACGACAGCGTGTGCTGGTTTGTTTGATGTACCAGTATGTGTCACCCGTGCGAGAGGCTTAAACTGTCTGCGTGGAATATTTGAACGTTGAGGCAGTTTGTGGTGGAAGAAGAATCACAGAATCACAGAATCACAGACTGGTTTGGGTTGGAAGGGGCCTCAAAGATCATCCAGTTCCAACCCACCTGCCATGGGCAGGGACACCCTCCACTACACCAGGTTGCTCAAAGCCTCATCCAACCTGGCCTTGAACACTTCCAGGGATGGGGCAGTCACAACTTCTCTGGGCAACCTGTTCCAGTGCCTCACCACCCTCAGACTGAAGAATTTCTTCCTTATCTCTGATCTAAATCTCCCCTCATTCAGTTTAAAGCTATTGTCCCGTGTTCTGTCACTACACGCCCTTGTCCAAAGCCCCTCTCCAGCTTTCTTGTAGCCCCCTTTAGGTACTGGAAGGCGGCTGGAAGGTCTCCTCAGAGCCTTCTCTTCTCCAGGCTGAACAGCCCCAACTCTCTCAGCCTGTCTCCACAGCAGAGGTTTTGCTGGATCCCTGCCCTGCATGTCTCGTTCACACCTCCACGGAAGGGTGGTGGCTTGGAAGCAATGTCCCATTAACACACAACATCCCACGGCCGCATCTCCAGCAGAGTCCATCCCAGCCCTTTGCAGGTGGGACCCCACGACGCACGTGCAGGAGCTCTCAGCGGAGCCCCCCCCCGGGGCTGGGCCACCCCCTCCTCTGCGCCTCTCTCCGAACAGCACCACGCAATGAAGCCTGGCTTAAAAGACCAATAAAACCAGCAATTACAAGACACAAAGCGATCTGAGGAAGGGCCGGCGCGGAGAGGCCCCCCCTCCTTTGATGTTTATTGCCACAGCGGAGCAAATAGGAACAATGCTGGTTTTCATGAAGGCTTCTGAGCATCCAGCCCTCCGCATTTGGTTCCAATTTCAACAGTTAACGTTGTACGCTTTCCTTGTGCCATTGTCTAAGGAATCGCTCGGGCCGTAGCAGTTGTAATTTATCTTTTGTGCTACGTAATTCGGAGCAGCCCAGGCCAGAAAGGAACATCTGTACGGAGGGACCGGCACCCGCGCGCCCTGCACTTCTGCACCGGGACGTGTTAGAAGGTCACTTTCCTCATAAACTTCGTTATCGCTGTTGGTTTTATTCATTATATTTGACATATTAAGCTTCTGTATCTTGGCATAAAGGACACAATATTGCAGCATATTGGCAAGCTCATTTGCTTTTCACAGCTAGTGTTGTGTCCAAATATCGGTCCCCGGGGAGCGACACGTGTATATAGACTGCAGGAAAATGAGCCTCAGCAGCAGGTGGCCTTTTGCAGCCTAATGAACATGGCAATCTGTTACGAGCACGGCAAGGCTTTTCACCAGACAATTAGGCAACTAAGCATGTAATTATTCAGGCCAACAAGAAGAGGCTCTTCTCTAATTTCATCTTTTCATTGCTGTTTACTCACCCACACTCCCCTCATTAATGAGAGATTTTCCAGTCTATGCTAATTGGTTTCAATAACACTCATTTCGGTTGAAAGGGAGCGATTCTGTTAATTGAGAACCGAAAGCATCTTTTCATTTCGAGTGCGTCCCGCTATGGAAATCGGAACGCTCTCAACAGGTTCGAGCTAATGAAATCAAGTTACACAGCCACCGGTGGTGTAACAGAAATAAAGTAATTTATTTTCACTGAAGCATGTGCTATAGGTCCTGAACAATTAATCCAGCTCGTTCGGGAGAGCCGGCGGAGGAGGCGATTTTGAAAGCGCGGGGCCGCCCGCTTCAGATCTGCCGCTGTAATTCTCAGGGTGGTTTAACTGCTCGGCTTTCCAGCACCACCTGAAAATGTTTAATGAGAATGAGGCGCCTTTACGGAAACACTAATTCTTTAATAGCTGTTTGGGAAAAAAAACCCACAAACAGAGCACGGAGCTTGCCAGCCTGCTGAGCACGAGAGTGGGTTAAAGCGTCGTAAAATAGATAAATGGGTGGTTCCCAGCTCCAAAATTGGAGACCACCCCATGGCACGTGGTGCTGAGAAGGGCTGTGGAGCTGTAATCCTATTTCTTCGGTATTCGAGACCTGGAAAGCAAGAGGGAATCGAAGCCCAAGAAGCCAATACGGGATTTTTTCATTGGCCACAAGTACTAGGGAATTTTTTTAATGAAAACTGAGATTCTCAATTGTTGGTGGATCTGCTAGCATTCAGGCTTTAAGGAAAACTTTGGCTATGACAACATGAGCATCAGCACATCTGCAGGCAGCACCGAGGCAGAGGCAGCTCGGAGCTGCCCGAGGCTCCTGCGTGGGGGATCAGCCCTGGGGGGACCCCTGGCCCCCCGCCCTGCCCAGCCTTTTCCCCCTCCTTGTCCTTACGACTGATCCTGGAGGGAGTGATCGCAACTGCCGCGGGTCAGGGCAGTGGCCATTAATTAATTAAAAATAAATTTGCAGACCGAGAACTACAGTCTCCAACCAATGGCAGGACAAAGGGGTGATTTTCCATGCGGGAAAAAACAAGCAACTTGGAAAACTTCAGTGCTTCGATGGGGAGGAAAGGCAGTGCATGAGCTCTTTCTGTGTCTTTTCTGTATCTATAGAATATTCTATATTCTTTCTGTATCTAGACACAAGCCTGTGTGCATCAGGCATATGGAAAGTCTCCGCAACTACATATGGCATTATTTATTGTTCAAGTACGATGCAGCATATATTTAAAGTATCTTATGGTCATCCAAAATACTTACATAAATAACTGAATTAAAAAAAACACGAAACCATACGTTTTCTTGACTTCAAGAATTTTTAAGGGAGACTTTCAGCTCTTCCTATCTTTCTGGCATTAAAACACCTTGCTGAATGTATTTTAACAGGAGCGAAACTACAGTTTAACTTTTGGTTTTATCTGAATTGATGATGGAAGGTCCTGCTTCGAATCGGTGTGAATAATCCATCCTCTGTGCTGTTCTTCCAGCTGGAGTGGTGGTTTGGTGGGAGATGCCCTTTCCACCACTAAGAGGAACTCGGGGTTGTTGCAGTTGCTGGTTGCGTTTCGTGTTGGCTTTATTTGTAAATATTTATGCAGGCGGGGGGTATGTAAATGCTAATGCTGCTTTTTTTTTTTTTTTTTTTTTTTAAAGCTGACTTCCAAAATGCATAATAGGCAGAGACTTATAAAATAATACTGCAGACCGTTATGAATATTTCAAAGAATTATTCCTTTATTTTGTGCATAGCTCGTCGCGCTGACATTTGATTCATAGCTGCACGAACGTACCTGGGGTTGCTAAGGTTACCCAATTTCATTCACCCACAGATAGTTGAGATCTACATAATCCCATCAGATCATCCACTGCATTTCAAAGTGATATTGATAAATGGTGCCTTGCTCAGATGATATGTCCATTTACATGTGATATATCTCACGATTCCTGTCTTCTACAATATTGTGGCTGATGAAATTTCACATTATGTGCATATACGGAAAACAGAGGTACGTGTCTTCTTTTTTCAGTTTGAAAAGGCCCCAGGAGCAGGAGCCAAGGGGGTTGTTTTGTGCTTGAAACTCACTTTTTCTACAGAAATTGAGAATAGTGTGATTCTACTATCAGACGTTGGTTTTGCCACAAGAGCATGGATAAGGATCCGGTTCTCTGTAATGGTACCGTCTCCTGGGTGTTGCCAGAAAGGCTCAGCACCTTGTTTAGCTGAGCCAGAGCTTGCCAGTGGCAACCTCATCATCTTTGAATGTGGAATATCTCATGAAAGCTGAATAGTTTTTCCAGCAGAAGTTTTAGACCCCAGAGGGTGACCCAGTCCAGGCATGGTGGCTCTCGGTGCGGCAGCGGGTGGTGGGGAGGGCGGCCGGGGGACCTTTGAGGAAGGGGGGAAAGATGCACGACAGAAATGTGGCCATCACAATGGCTGTGGCTGTCACCATTCCCACCAGGTGAGTCCCAGGGTGAGCAACATATGTACAAGCCTGCGTGCATCAGGCATATGGAAAGTCTCCGCAGCTACACACATAGCCCCAAAACCCACCTGTGGTCCTTGGCGTCACCGAGGTGCCAGCACAGCCTGGCCGCTGCTGGCAAGCCTTGCTCCTGTCCTCACCACTGCCCCCTGCTTCCCACCTCAAGAGGATATATATCATACACAATATAGATATATATCATACACAATATACATTAATCTCTATCTTGTAAACCGCCGTTAAGCCGTAGGCGCCCGTTTATTTGAGTGTACAGAAGCACAATAGCAACTGCTGAGTGTTTGGAGACAGGGAAGACATTAACTCCATCAACTGGGAAAATCCAAACCCAAGCAAGCCCCTCTCCCTGTGCCCCCATTTCCTCAGAAACGCAGCTCAAACCACACCACATGGACTGGGAAGCAGCTGAGCTGCGGTCTCAGTGGGACCGAGGAGGGCTGGGAGGCACCAGGGGCTGGCAGCATCCCCCGGAGAATCCCAACCCAATCTAAGGGTGGATGCAGCCAGGACAGCTCTCGGAGGTGAGCATCCCTCACCGCTCCGGTTCGCCGCCGGCCGTGCTGGGAGCCAGCGGGGCGGCAGCCCTGTTTGCATCAAATGGATGGAAATCAGAGAAATTTGGCGAGAGCAGGCATGGCTCAGGAGCAGAGCGAGGACCGAGTGGTTCAGGTCATTTATTCACAACGGATAATGCCAGCGGATCTACTCAGCATCTTATTTCCGAGCCGAGACGCGTTTGTAAGTGAAATGAAGAAACTGTTATTGAAGCAATTTGAAGCTGGAGCCTGTGCAGTCCCGAAAACCTCCGCTGTATTTCACCCTGTAAAAGCTATCATTTTACTTAGCAAGCTGCTTATTACAATTATACAATGTTTTTCTTGGCCCCCAGCTACATTAAACATCCATTTTATAGCGTTCACTGTATTACCCCGAAAGCCTGGCTCCCGAGGAGGGGGGTTATAAAGGGTTATGCTGTAAAAAAGTACACGATTTCCTCATTAACTTTATAGTTTTACTGCCTCGTTTCGGGGCACCTTGCCTTCCTCCTCCTCCGCGGCCGACGGGGTTGAGCACGGTTACTTTACCCACACGTATTTGTCTGGGGACATTTTCCAACAGCATTCTCTTCTCCAGGCTGTGAAGCCCCTCCTGAAGTGGATGCAAAGCCCCTCCTAAGGTGGATGCAAAGCCCCTCCTAGCAAAGCAGCTAGCAGCTTTCCAGTACCCCTCCTAGCAGCTTTCCAGTACCTAAAGGGGGCCTACAGGAAAGCTGGAGAGGGGCTTTTTACAAGGGTGTGTAGCGATAGGACAAGGGGCAACGGATTTAAACTGAAAGAGGGGAGATTTAGGTTAGATATAAGAAAGAAATTCTTCACATTGAGGGTGGTGAGGTACTGGAACAGGTTGCCCAGAGAAGTTGTGGCTGCCCCATCCCTGGAAGTGTTCAAGGCCAGGTTGGATGAGGCTTTGGGCAACCTGGTGTGGTGGAGGATGTCCCTGCCCATGGCAGGGGGGTTGGGACTAGATGATCTTTGAGGTCCCTTCCAACCCAAACCATTCTATGATTCTAAAGCCCCCACGCTGATCTACCCGGATCTCACGGCATTTACCCCGCGACGGCTCCTTTCCTACCGAAAAGAAGGCAAAGTGGTGATGGCAAAGCTCCCCTCCGGAGCTGCCCGCTGCAATATTTCCTTTTCCCACGCGTTCCCAGGCCAGCTGGACTTTTTTACACCCGTGCACATTACAGAGATAGTCAGACCAGCCGACGATATCGTGTTTGAACGTCCGTAAAATCTGTTATCGTTGCCGTACAGCCCGGCCGATCGCACCCTGTCACACAAACGGGATTTGACTGCTGCTAATTATAGGCGGATAAAAATCCCATCGGCTCTACGGGGGCCTCCGGAGCAGCCGACGTCTATAGCCGTTGATTATTAGGGCCTATTATATATTGATAGGTTAGGATTTATTACTGAAAGCAGGACCTGATTGCCTGGGATTGGCTGGTAGGGGGGCGCTGGGGAATAGGCGCGGGGGCTGTTAGCCCCGGGTAATCTATCAGCGGGAGGAGGAGCAATTAGGGAGCCGGCGATCGCGCCGATGCGCTATATCGGCAGCCTAATAGAGATAATGGGTTTTACTGGACAGGACGGGGACGGCGCTGCTGGGGAAACAGCGACAGCAGATAAATAGCAAACGGGCTCATTAAAAGATGATGACGGCTGCGGCGGAGCGGTGCGAGCGAGGGGCGCGAGGCACCGGCGTGTCTGGCTGGAGCAGATCCTCCCGATACGGGCGGATGTTGCAGGGACACCTCGATGGCTCCGAGTTTCAGGGCATACATTAAGCTGGTGTTTGTGACACAATTAAGTTATTTCCAGCCGAACGTGTTTCTTATTACAGTCCCCCTTCCCCACAGTGCTATTTTTACCGTCTTAGTGCCTGCGCTGTGAGGTGCCTTTTTGCTTTTTTTTCTCAGTTGTTTGTACCCATCCTGGCCGGGGGGATCCTCCCCAAAACTCGCCTGCCCCAGGGCATCAGCCTGGGGGAGATGATGCTGGGTGCCAAGGCGGTGGCAAAGGGCAGGTCAAAGCTATAGAAGCCTTTCTTGCAAGGCAGCATCTTCTGGCAGGGGCCAAACCTTCCATCACCCACCGACACCACATGGGGGTGGTGAAAAACCCTCTATATCCACTTCTCCATATATATTATACTCTTGCTAAACAGTTTTGATCCAATAAGGATTAAAAATTGGCTTCAAATGGTGATCTGGACTTCGTAAAAATGTGGCATCCGTTCACGCGCAAGGAGGTCTGAACTGGCTTCACTCCTGGAAATGGCGAGTGGATTTGGAGAGAAGCAGCTCTCCAGAATGAGAATGTGTTTTACCTTCACAATTAGTGTTTCACTATTAAGCAAATACCCCGGGTGCTATAATTAATATCTTACGACGCCACAGGTGAATTATGAAGGTACTATTTCACACGCAGGAATAAATGAATAATTCTACTATAAACCCATTAAAGATGTGCAGGCAGCAAAGTGTATAGCTTAATAAAGTGTTCAATAATAAATAAATTAAGATACCGGTAATAAATTATCTGGTTTTGTCATCACCCAATTTGCGAACCACAGCGTATCAGAGAAAAAATTCATATTGGATTTGTGCTGCTTGAATTAATGGGAGACGGGGACGGGAAAAGCCTGCTCGCTGGGAGGACCGAGGCACGGGGGTGGGCATCGCTACCCAGGGAATATCGCAAGCATCCCTCTCCCTTCTGAAAGGAGGCAACGAAAGATTATGGCTTGAAGATTTTCTCCTTCTGAATATTGCAGTTTCGCTGAATATAAATAAATCAGGCACTTCCAGACTCAGCAGGATCCTACCTCTTGCAATATTGCTCTGTCATCCTATTCCTGCCCGGACTTCCTTCGGCATCGGCCCGGCTGCATCTTTTATTAGCTCTGTGCTCACAGCTGGCCATGGTTAGCAGCCAGTTACGGTAAAACCCAACGGCAATTCCGCGGTTGTCCATCCACCGGATTGTCTTACCGCCGCAGAAGGAAAGCTGGCTGGAATTAGACTGGGAGCGAGCCCGTCACAGTGGTGACAGCTCTGCCCAGTTTGCTGGGGGACACCCTGGCACCTGCTCCCACCACCCCAGTGATGAGACCGGGTCCTAAGGGTGAAGGGCTTACCCACCCGATGGGTGCAAAGTCCCGCCCTACCCAAGCAGTTGAGTTGGCTCCAGATTTGCTTTTCTTCTCCGTAACACGTGCCGCGTGGCACGTTGCCATCGTAACCTGGGAATAATCCAGCCCTTCCCAACAGGGACAGTTATTTTTCTCATCACTGAATTTTAAGGGAATAACTGGAGAACGCTGAGCACGTAAATGAATTGCACGAACTCACCCGCAGGAGCACAACCAGTATGGGTCAGGGTGGCTGGAAACCAGCTTCTGCAACGAGGTCTGCTTCAGTCGGTGGGTCGCTGTGCCCTCAGCCACTGTCACCAGCGACCGGCTGGCCACCTCCTACGTAAGAGAAAGCTCCTGGATATATATCCCATGTCAGGGCAGGGTTTATTAAAAAAGAGATTTAATAATCAGATAGTGTGTGGAGGTACTCCATAATCACCCTTTGTATTTAGCATGATGTTGCCATGAGTTTCCTGCAAGAAGTGTCCACGTGGAGTGGGCTGGGCCATTCGCCTTGGTGTCCATGGAGCTGCCGTGCAGCAGCACTGCAAAACACAGGCACAGTCAAACACCTCCCTGGAGCTGTCGGTCTGTGACTTATCTTGCATGTATGGCTTCTCCATCCATCTTCACTGGCCCAGGGTGTGCTGGGGAAGGTGTTGGCATGGCCGTGCTGCCTGGGTGTTGAGAAGCTCAGCCCTGTCCCACTCATCCCTAAAGAGACGATGAGCTGGGATGAGCTGGGACATCCTGGCACATGTTGAGATGAGTTGGGTCATACTGAGATGAACTAGGATGTACTGGCAGGGGGGTTGGAACTGGATGATCTTTGAGGTCCCTTCCAACTCTAACCATTCTATGATACTATGATTCTATGAGTTGGGACACACTGGGACATGCTGGGATGAGCTTGGATGAGCTGGGGTGTGCACCACTGTGCTCAGCTCCCTGGTCAAGATCCACACAAAGGGTGGCTGTGAAGGGCACAGGCACTGCTCTCTCCGAGCACCCACCTTTCCCACCATCTCTTTTCCTATTGGTGTTTCCCACTGGCACGCATGGGCAGCAGGACACAACTGCTGTGTGCAGACACCAGACAAGAGGAGGGAAGCAGAAATTTAGTAGAGCACCTTTATTTTGGAAACTCTTACATCACTGCTGAACGCGGTACATGACACATCCTGAACTTCACGGCAACAGCAAGGTAAATGATTTCCAAAGACATGCCTTAAGAATTTCCATTAATTTCTCTGAAGATTCATAGATCAAACTATTTTACCAAAGCAAGTCGAGTTTTACTGACATGATCTGCTCAGAAAATGACCAAATCCGATAGTGATAGTCCGTAGGGATGTATTGATCTTCAGCTTTGCTAGTGCCTTGGCTCCTGGTGGATGAGGGCATGCAAACACAGATTGATTTAAGTGCCAGCTGCCAGGAAGAGCTGGGGTAGCTGCAGAGACGGCAGAGGCACCTGACTCCCTCGTCAAATATTTGTCCTCAAACTTGATGTTGGCCACAATGCCGTGGACACAGCTGGAGGAGCCCTGGTCCCAGGGGAGGGGCAACATTGGGAGACCTGGGCGAGATGCATGGCCTGAGCATCCATGGTGGCAGTGAGACCAAAGGCATGGGCAACCTCCAAGGAGGGAAGGGAGTGATTCCACACATTATGTGGCTTATCAGTAGGGTCAGAGCATCCCCCTGCCCCTCCTTGTGGTCTCCCAACCCCATGCTCCTCACTGGTGCTTCACCACCACAGGTCTGATCCCCCCTGAGCTACACTAAACCCCTCTCACTATCCAATTCTTGCTCTTCTCCAGGGTCTTATCTTTGCTTTCTTTTCCTGACATGGATGTTAAAGACATTCCTGGGGAGATAACGCAGGGTGGAGGCAATTCGACATCCAGGTTTGTGAACCGAAGCAGCATGAACCATAATTCCCCATTCCTGGAAGTGTTCAAGGCCACGTTGGATGAGGCTTCGAGCAACATGGTGTAGTGGAGGGTGTCCTTGCCCGTGGCAGGGGGGTTGGAACTAGATCTTTGAGGTCCCTTCCAACCCAAACCAGTTTGTGACTTTATGATTCTATAATCCTGGCCCATATGTCCTTCTGTCACGTGCTCATCACACTGAATTTGCGTGCCCTGGTTTCCAACGCCGGTGGCAGACATGGCGAGCAGGGCTTCCTGAAAGGCTAGATCTTCATCCCGGCTTACGCCCAGCTTCCCCGGGCTGCTGGGACTGCTCCTCCTGGAGAAGGGGCCTGAAGAACCAGGGACTGGTGCCAGGGTGGGCACCAAAACCCAAGGGAAGCGACAAAGAAAGCCATGGCAGCGGTTGAAAATGTCTTGCGATTCTTTCCTGCACCAGGGAAACTGTTTAAACTGGCACAAAATAAATTTAAGGAGCATATTCTTGGAATTACATAGAAAAATACCCTGTACGTTTTGGCAGCAGCTAAACATATCCTTAATAGAATTCATATGGGGCCTGGAGTGATCACAATGTTTGGAGAGGAGCCAGATAGTAAGTAATTTAAACATCACAGGAAATTAAATTTTAGAATTCAATTTTGCATAAAGTTTTCTGTAATGAAAATGTCACACATAAATTATGAAGTCTGATTATATTCTTTTTTGACTTTTTAATAAAATAATAGAGGCACTTGACAGTCAAGAACAAATGCATATTTTATATGAGGCGCATTACGTTAAACTAACGTCCTCTGGAAATAATGGAACAGATGTTAACACTGCTATATCAGTTATCAGGTGCTCTGCTAAACAGCTTCAAACACAAGTATTTATTAAAAATGCTAACAGGATTGTCTCTCAGGGTTATCTAATTGTAGGCTTAAAATGTAGATGTTTAATGTAATTAATTAGATGTGGAGAATTATATAGTTCGGCCATAATTTATGGTATAAGTCCGCGTATAAATTATATGCTGCTGTTAATATATAATTAATTCTGTACAGGCAAGGAGAATGACTTGGTGAAAACACAAACTTGTACATAATCGAGCGATAAATCAAAACTAAACCAAATTTCCCCTTTGTTTCCGCGGAGGGACTCAACGCTCAGCGCCATTACGCGTTTCTGGGTGCCTCTCAAGCTTCAGCCACCCACGGGGACCACCGAGACCCCAGGTTGGGCTGAGACCCTTTGGGAACACAGAAAGAGCCCCGAGACCCCACTCCGCACTGCTGCTGGTCCTTCTTGTGTGGTGGACATCATGGTGGGCATCATGGTGGGCATCGTGGTGGACATCGTGGTGGGCATCGTGGTGGGCATTGTGGTGGGCATTGTGGTGGGCATCGTGGTGAGTATCGTGGTGGACATCATGGTGGGCATCATGGTGGACATCGTGGTGGGCATTGCAGCAGGCAGCATGTCCCAAACGTGCAAACCCAGCCCTGCAAGAGCCACGAGGAACAGATTTATATCAGCAAAACCTCATTGATTGTCAACAAACACGACTTTTGGCCAAGGGCATTACTCTGCAGCCTTGCTATAATAACACCAGCTCTTGGCTTTGTGGTTTTTTTTTTAACATGCTGACAAAGCCCTTGGTGGCTCTTGCCTCCCAGCATGCACCAGACGGGCGTTTCGGCTAGGGGCAGGTGGGGGGCAAGATGGGACCCCTCTCCTCCCCAAATCTTGGGGTATCGTTGGCTTCCCTTTGAGGCGAGAGGGATGCAGAGCCCCAGTTGAGCACATCAGGATGCATCAGGATGCAACCCCAGTGCTGGCTGCATCCCCAACATTATCTTTGCATGGAGCAGAGAGAGAGATATCTTCACTCCTAACACAGAGATGTCCGCGGCCCCGCGCTCATCCTGCCAGCAAAACCAGGGTCGAGGTGAAGCCAGTGGCACGTGTGGCATGTCCCTGGTGTGCATCCCCGCCAAGGGACCTGTGGAACATCCCATGGGATGTGCTGCTTCGCACCCAGGGCTCCTGCCAAACCAGTGCCGCGGCGGCCTCTCAGAAACGGAACGCTTGAAACGGCTTTGAAAAATAAAGTCGGATTTGTTTCCTCGGATTTAAATTGGTAAATTATTTGAATTTCTCCACCCCTAGGTGAATGATTTAGATGGCCTTGACCCCGGGCTGACTGCAGGGATTAATGTGGTATAATGATTGCTGAGGCTATCATTGCAGCAGGCATCATTAATTATCCTTATTGATTGTAGCTTTCAAAGATAAAGCATTATGCTGACTGGAAAATACCCTCTTCCTGCAAGGTCAAGGCTAAAATAGGGCAGCTAAATAATTGCATTAACAAACAAAGAAATAAAAATAACCTCTCGGAGAGCTGTGTAATTAAGATCCAATTACACCGTTTGGCCCCGCCGGCGAAGCGGTGAGGGGTGGGATGCGGGATGCGGGATAGAGGATGGGGGAGCCCATGGGATGGCTCCTGCCACGCTCACCTGCAGCCCCGCGAGGGCCTGGAGGGACCACTCGGACAACACCCGGGGCACGTGGAGTGATGTGTGTCAGACGGAGGAAGCCACGATGGCCCCAAATCCTGTTATGTTACTCTGGGATGGCAGAGCAGAGTTTAAGGATGTCCCAGGGATGTCGCCATCAGTGCCTCTCACTCCTCCTTTTCCATCCTGCAGCATTTCTGGCTGCACCAAGCACCTGGGTGCTACGGGGACATCTGGCTGCAGGAGCTCTCCATCCTGCATCACCCGCCATCCCAATGCCAACGCTTCGAGGGAAAAAGATGCCCTTAGAAATATAGAGTAGAAACCCATTCTGCATCCACGGCGCAGAACGAGCACCGTCTGCTCACGTTTATTTTCCTTAATAAAACAGCAGCCAGGGAAGACAGCACCGGCTACGTGTTCTCCAGCATCCAAACCCCATCTTCAAAACCAGGGGAGGTGGGGGGAGAGCAACCTGAGTGTGGGGTGGCAGTGATGATTCCCATCCCCTCCGGACCCTATACGTGAGCTCGGTGGTATTAAAGCCCTACTAGTGGTTTTCCTTCGGGTGCAGTGGCACCGTCGGCTGCGGGCGGCATGTCGAACGCGGCCGGGGAATTACCACCGCCGCTTTGAGGAGACTTTGCCTAAAGGTCTGGGTTTGTTTTCTGTTTTGTCACGTGCTCTGTCGCCTGATCGGATGTGATGTGAGGTTGTGAAGCGCGTTTCGCACTGAAACATTTTTTTGACATCCATTTAATTATGATTATTTTAATTAAAACATTTGTCATTAAGAAGCAGGCGATCTGGCACGCCGATTCAACAGTCCGCTTGCTCTTCATCAGTAGGAATTTTTAAACCAACGCCATAATTTATTTAAATGTGAACATCACTTTCCATTTAAGCAATTATACAACTTGATTTTTAGCTGATGGGGACCAGGAAAAATCACCTACCATCATGGGGAACCATCCCACTGCTGAGTTATTTATCCCTTACAATGGGTTTTGAGGAAGCCGGATGCCGGTGGATGCAAGCAGCATCCCGCTGCTGGGCTGGGAGGTTGGACGCTGCTGGGAGAGGCTTCCCCGGAGCGGGGCAGACAGCAGAAATGTCCCGGCTCCCCAGGATGTTTCCTTGCTGCTGGAAAGGCTCTGGATGGGAAACCTGACCAAGGAGATAAATGCTCCTAGCACCCCAGGGCTCCTGCTTGTCCTCTGCCCACCGGATGAGCTGGTCTGCTCAGAGACAGCCGCTGGCAGCACCCTGGGGAGGGATCCCGCCTCTAGTCCTGGCACAATATTAAATTAATTCCAGCCTCCATACACAGCATCTTCCCCAGAGCCCAGAAGAAGCACGTAGGGCATCTGTGGGGGCACGAGGTTGTACCCTGGGACGATCAACGCTCCTTGTTTGCTCCCGTTGCAGGTTCAACCTCAAGGAATTAATAAATGAAGCCAAAAGGTTTTGCTTTTCAGCTGGTTTTCTGCCAAGGTGATCCAGAATAGTGGGAAGACAGACGAGACATGGTGATGCCGGGAGGTGCCAGCGCTGGATCCTGCCCCTGTGCTCCGGTGGGATGGCTGGCTTGGGCTCAGAAGGGCAGGCACGGTGCTGGACGTGGGCCAGCGCCCGCGGCAGGGTGGCATCGGCACGGTGCCTGCCCCTGACAGCTTCATTAGCCAGAGACGGATCTTTGCAGAGTTTGAGATGTCACGTTAGGTAATTAATGATATGCAGATTTTCCTGGGCTTTTCGGACAGAACGGTGTGGTACGAGCTGCTGGTAGAAAATCTCGTGGAGAATTATGCCGTTTTTTAGAGTTACGGCTCACAATAGGTTGCAAAAGGGGAAAGAAAAGTGTGAAAAGGCAACTATAGGAGCAAAAATAGTTTGCGTTATTGTTCGCCCTGTGAAAAAGCAAGGTGTGGGATGTAAAGCGCCGGGGGAAAGCTGCCAACAATAGACCCCATGGCAACAACAACTTCTAAGGGGGAGCGGGCGGCGCGTGGCTGCTGCAGATCCCACTGCCCACCCCTTGATCTCGGCCCCGGGAGCCAGGCAGCCCCGCGGGGACAAAGCCCCCCCGCCGCCCCGCCGCACAATGCCAGCTCCTGCTTCCCGGCACGACGCGCCGGGGGTGACAGCGAGGGGTCGGCAAACTGCATCCCTGCACCCCGGCATCCCCCCATCCCTATGGGGTGCACACCGAGGGGTGGCGTGGGCGAGGAGGAGGAGGACGAGGGCTGTAGGGTGTCAGGGTGCCAGCGAGCCCATCGAGGTCCCATCCCCTGGCTGGCAGGGGACGTCTCCTGCAGCATCCCGTGCCTTTGCACGGGGAACTATTTTTAGCCTTCGGGGGGCCGCCGCTGCCTTCCTCCGCCTTTGTCGCCGACCGCGACGCCCGGGGTTGGAACCGCGTTTCTTTCGCTGCATTAGCGAACGCCGGAGTCGTTTCGACTCAATCTTTACGTGCAAAGGTCACCATTAAAAAGTCATAATTCAGCGGCGCACTGAGGGCCGGGCCCTGCCGGCGCTGTCATTAGAGCGGAATTTAAGGAGGTTCTGGCTGAAACGAGTGGGTATTTTTAGCAGAGAGTATCAGGCAGAGGGAGCGGGGGGTGCCCGGGGAGATAACGGCACCGTTTAGATTTCTGCCTTTACGCTCACTGTCACATGAAAAAAAATAAATCGTGATTTTGATTTCCCACGTCCCTGAGGGAGAGATTGACAAGAGCATCCAGTCCTCGTAATTGGATCATTCCTCTGGGAAAGTTGGCTCCTCCGCTGAAATCCTTACATGCTCTAAGGAAAATTGCTCTCAACGTTATTGAAAATATTTTAGGAGACTGAAGATTCTGGGACCTTTCCAATTCATGTGCTCCAGCCGGTCATGCCAAAGGAAGACAATAATGGGAACGGAATCTGGAGAGCATTTGCACTTAATTGGAGCCCGATCCTGCAAGCCTGGAAGGAGCACGTCCCCCGCGAGGGCTCCGGACCCTCCTTTGGTAGGGACTTCCAGGAAGGAGCCGTTTGGATGCATTCCAAAATAGATGCCTGAAATAAATTATTTAAAATGTGTTTGTGGTTTTTTTTTTTTCTGATAATGAAAAATTCAAATGTTTTGACATGGGTAAGTGCTGTGGAGCAGGGCTGCGAGCAGCCGGGATGAAGCCTCTCCTGGAAAAGCCTTTCCCTGGCTGCCGTGGGGCCTTTGGTGATTTGGAGACAACCTTTTGGGATGCACTGGGGCGGTGTTTTGCAGACCCCGTTGGCATGCTTGGGATGCTGAGGTCCCCTGTAGAGCGCTCTGCCATCCCCACCGTCTATCACCGCAGGGTTGGAGGGATCGTGGCCAGAGATGGATGGCTGGGCGACAGCAGGAAGTAGCGTGGGAGCAGAGAGGGCTGAGAAGTTGACTTATCAATACCGCCATACAAATTACGGCACTTTTTTGATTAAAACTTGGCCTCACATGAAATTTGCCAGCGGCAGAGATATTAAATATGGAAACTTTTCGTAACACCGGGCCAAGGCAGAGGAGGCCTTTGAGGAGACCATGCTGAGTTGGCGTTACACGACGCCACGCGTACGTGAGCCGTCTCATTAGTTCCCCGTGGCAAGAGAATACGCCGTTCAGAGCAGACGCCGTCTGTCGGCATCCGGTGGGGTGACGGGTGGCTTGGAGGGAGACGTCGGAGACTTTCCGTCGTTTCATGTGAAAACGATGTCACCGTGCATCCACGGGCGTGAACGGCTGGCTTTACCCGGCTCGCTTTCGGAGGATGGGGTTAAAATGGAAGATTTTTGATGAGATGTAGTGTTGCCTCCCTTCCACATAAATTAATTGTACAATTTAATAAACGAACAGGTGGTTCCACTTCAGACTGAGCAGATGTTAGCCTGAATGAGGCGAGTCCCCTCTCGCCATCCCTTCGGCCCCCAGCTATTTCTTCCTTTATATCTTCCCCTTTCTCTTCACTTCTTCCCTTTTCCCCCTTCTTCTCTATCTGATTTATGAGCAGCTACAATATAAAATGTTTTGTCTGGGCTATATGAATATTGATGACGAGGTAGGGTTGATTTTAGCTGTATTCGTAACTTTTTGTGCTTCCTGGAAGCATCCTTTCCCGCAGGCACCAGCGATGCTCTTCCATCCCTATTTGTTTCACGGACCACGTTTTTGGAAGACAGTCCCATTTGTTCAGCCTGCCTCTCGCCTGCACATTTGTCTTCGATTATCTTCTAAGGAGAAGACGATAAGTACTTACACAAACCTACGAAGAAATTAAACACACAAAACAAATGAGCCTGGCGTGTTCACATTCCAGTGATTCACATTTCCAGTGATAACGCCCGGGAGGAAACACTTGCACGACCGCAGATGGGGGATGGGTTGAGAGCCCCAGGAGGATTTGGGCTACCCTCTGTAGAGGAAAGCTCTCTTGTATTTCCCATGTGGAGAGAAAAAAATGATAGCACTGCGAACGGCTGGGGCATGGCAGTGCACCAACGGGAAGGAGGAGGTAGCCGGGGATGGAGGGAAGACTGGAAAATAATAAGGGGAAATGTTTTGATAAGAAGCGTTGCGGTCTTACACAAATATTCAAAAACTTCTGGAGCCCATTTATCACTAGATTGAACCCAGATGATAGCGAGCTGTTTGTATGGGCTGGAACGTGCCTCCAACGGGCTCTGCAGGCACCCAGCTCTCAGGGCTGGGGACCCGGAGGGGAGCGCGAGGTGGGGGCACCCGTAGCCCTGGGTGGGTCACCCACTCCTCGTCTCCTCCAGTGCCCCAAACGTCCCTGTCTGAACCCAACTAGGCAGTTCTGCAGGTCTGGGACTGTCTGCGGTCACGTGCATCCCTTTCTAAGGCAAAGGGAGAGGCTTCAAATATGGGCACGATCCTGAAAACGATGTGAATTACACAGGAAAAGCTCCTTAAGCTTTTCAAAGGCTGGGAGGGCAGGTCAGTGCCCAGCTCACGTCAGAAGCCAAAGGTGATCTGGCACATATCTCTGCCTTTGAGAACGTCTAAAACACGTACAGTAAATGGACATTTACACCTCTCACTTGTCCGTCCTTCCTTTTTGCCTCCTCTTTCTCTATCTCCTTTTTCTTTATATCCTTCCCAAGTTTGTTCTGATGTTCAGGAACAAGCAGCAATAAAAGATGTTAAATCTTTATTACTAATTTCCTACTGGAAGCTTTGTAAGTGTGACCCCGGTGTTTATTATGTTCCCCGGAGCAGATGCGGGGCCGGGAGCATCCAGCCCTATGCTCCAAGGGTCGCGGCACCATCCACTGCTGGCGTTTGGCTCCTCACCTCTGCGTGGGCAATGTTTGCAACTTGTGGTTTTATTACAAAAGTCAACAAGAAAATCTGACGTCACTGAATAAGCCTTTCCTTTGTCAGCTCTCGGCACTGGTTTCTGACATCAGCCCCTGTAAAGTATTTTGGAAGGATGAACAAACTATAAACACCAGAGCACTATGACCGCTTCTTTGCTCCTTCCACCAGGTTCCATACCCATAAGGTCCCACCTCGTCCCTCATAGCTACACGGGTAACCCTCCGGAAACCCACCTGGAGCCATCCCAGTGTCCCTTTTGAAGCCCCTTGGAGGGTGTTGGGACACTGAGGTGCGGTGGGATGTCCACCCCACCCCATCCCAAACCCCACCACCAGCAGGAGCACTCCCATGGCACTTATCCCCCTTAGCCTCCATGACAAGCTCCATTCCTAGGAAAGACAGTCTTGGCTAAGGCGGTGGATGCCCATTTCTTGGGCTGGTGTTGGCCCCCGAGGCCTGGGCTTGGGCTGGTTTGCACAAAGAGCGCGTTGGCTAATGCAGAGCAGCTCCTGGAGAGCACTCGATAGCGATCGGCGACAGCAGAAATGAACTCGGGATGTGTAATTCCCATCAAGCAGGAATAATCTTCAAAGTCCTACTGGGGTGCTTTTGGACGCCGCCGCAGTTTTCTCTGCTGTAAGTGGGATGCGAAAGAATTAACTGAAGTTGGAATGTTATTGTTTGTGTCAGACTCTGTTAACCACGTTAAAACTATATATAATACTTCAATTTCCTATGTAGAAACTCTCCAATGGGCAATATTCAGAAATCAAAGTCTTATGTAGCGGTTAATCTTCTGCACGGACAACGCCAAGTTTAAATCCAGTCCAAATGCCACTTCTCAGTCACAGCTTTAAAGGATTATAAATGATTATAATGGTATTTGTCTACTTGCCTGATACATAAGTTCATGTCAATGTTATCTTGAAAATTGACATTCGGTTTCATCTTTGAGGTGAGAGAATAAACTGTTGACTACCAGCTTCAGAGAGGAAAATGGATTAGCTATAATGTAATTAGAGCGCTATTCACAAATGATTATTTTAGGCCAGCGCACAAAACCCGGCGATAAGGAGCACGTTCAGCAGAGGCGAGCAGAGGAAGGCTTTCGCTGGCATCTGCTCTTCGTTCTGCACAGGGTGACGTGATCCCTGCGCGCAGCTCCCGTTCAGGAAATACAACATATTTGCTCAGAGTGGGCAAAAAGCAACTCGTGCTCAAACGCTTTAATTTCCATTATTCCAGACGTGTGTGTTAACCACGACAAAGGTTTGCTGCCTTTCCCTCCCCCAAGGGTCCAGCTGACATCGGACACATGCTCTGTTTCAATGCCTCCCTTTCTCCAGGACCCTACCCTGGCACACCAATGCCAACACCAAAGCCAACGCCAACACCAACACCAACGTCAACGGCAACGCCAACACCAACGCCAACACCAATGCCAACACCAATGCCAACACCAACGTCAACGGCAACGCCAACACCAATGCCAATGCCAACGCCATGGCCTCCCCCATCTCTTGTTTTTTAACTTCTTCCAGTGCTCCAAAAACAAAGACGACCGAAACCACTGCGAATTTTTAATTGGTTATTTGTCTATGTGTCTCTTTAGCTCTTAAAAAATACGTGAAAGAATAAGGATTGTCCCCGAGGATGAAGGAACAATGGGAAGCAGTGATAATTTAACAAAAATAAATAAATTAATCTGTATACACTGGTGCTAATACAAATGCTTTGTGAACGGCATGAAAGATTTTGCATTATTTTCAAAAAAGCACAAAAATCTTTTCTTTTGCTCTATAAATTCAATTTAATTTTAAGTAACATGATAAATAATGGCAAATTGAACTTTATTATGCATTCATGAATGCAGTTTAATACAATTGTTGTTTCTGACGTTTGTGGTTTAAAGATATTCCCTTCTGACTCCATGTTATTTTTTTAATGTGCAAATTCAGACATAATGACCTGCGGTTTCCCTCGCCCCTGGGTGCCAGGACGGCGAAGAGGGGGACGAGGCTTCGGCGCCGGGGTTCGCCATCCAGCATGGCACGCTTCGACAGCGCCGACGTCTGCGGGCACCGCTGCCCTCCCCGTCCCCCGGCTCTGCGGTAAAGACCCGCGTCTGAAAAACTACGGGGGAATTGCGAAGTGGAGATTATTTTCCGAAGACAATGCACACTCCGAGGCATGAATGTCACTCCAGCCAAGCTCCCGCGCAAAGCCTTCGCCTTGGCAGCTCGGTACGGGCACAAGCGAGCCGGGCTCCGGAGAGCCAGCCCGGGAACCGCCAAGACATCTTATTTTGGGGACGGAATTGTTCTGTTCCCGCGGCAGCCTGGCTAAGCCCTCCTTATCCCGCTCGGCAAGGGGAGCCCCAAGGGGGTCACACTGGCTCTTTCAACCAAAGTGAATTTGTAAAAATTATTTAAATCATGGTGGGGATTATATATATACGTGCAAACGACAGAAATGCAATTTTTAGCTGAAAATTCTGTAGGTACACTTTGGGTTTTGACGCGGGCAAAGCAGACAAGCGTTTGCGCCTGCAGGAAAAGGATGTGCAATCCTGAGAGCAGCTCAGGGCTTGAGATGTCTTGCAAAGAGACTTTGGCAGAGAAATAACCACTGCTGCTTAGAAAAAGTTTTCCTCTTCTTGCTGGATACCCCTTAACTTTAGAATAATTTCAGACGGACAGATTAAAAAGTACATTTGAGATAAAATACACAGTCAGATGTAGATTTAAACTCCGGATCTAACTCCAAACCCACTTGCAGTGATTTACAGCTTTGCGTGATTGTATCCTGTAGGTAGCGGCTCTGCACGCAGGAAATAATTCAGCCAGGGATGTGGAAAAGAAACAACTTTTCTTCCAAGAGCAGGACTTCAGGAGGAGCAACACACAGCCGAAACCCCTGGCGCGGGAGAGGACGGCACTGTGCCACCCCGCTGGCGGCACCCGCGGGAGGCTGCCCCGTGGGGGTGGTGAGATGGGCATGGGGGTTCCTGCTGCCTCCCCCCAGATTCTGGGGTGAAACCTCTGGTGAGCGACTTTGGGGCATGGTACAACGACCCCACAGTGGTGCGGGGTTATGCCGATGTGCGTGGGAGATCCTGGCCTGGAAATGAGCTTTTTTCTACTGTGCTCTGTGAAAATGCTGTAACCATACGCCAGATAAACACGTCTACCCCCTTCCCTCTGCACCAGGGTAATGTTCTCTGAAGGTCCTTCATAAATACCCTGTTACACCTTCCCAGATTTAATTATAAAAATACTTGAAATACAATAGTCCTTCCCACCCGGGTCTCGTTTTCTAATTGAGGTTTGATATGGATCCGCACCCAGGAGACCCCCGCCTGATGCGCGCCAGATGGAGGGATGGAGCCCTCTCTCCCCTCTCCCCGAAGCACAGCCGCAGCAGGAGGACGTGCCGGATGTCCAGGCTCATCTCCAGCATCCTCCATCCCCTCCTGCCTGGCGGAGATGGAACTCGCTCGGGTGCAGTGGTTTGGCCCCGAAATGTCCCTGTGGTGGCCGAGGGGGGACCCACTCCTCCCTGCGAGGGGTGTAGCGCCCGCCTCTCCGTGAGCCATCTGTCACCGACGCTCTCCCAGCTAGGTACGTTGTCTTTGCAAAATTAATTCTGAAAAAAAAGTTTAGCCACAAAATTCGAAGGGGTTCCGGCGAGCGGCGCGAGGCCGGGGCTATGCGGCACGGTGCTGGTGGGCAGCACGGCGAGGGAGGGATGATGCCCCGGTGATGAATGACTTGCTTCTCTAACGCTGCCCAGCTGGAGCAAGCCTTAATTTACTATTTATAAACCTCTCCAGCTGTATTTTCCTAGGCAGAGCAGCTGGCTCGTTGCGGGAGTGTGAAGGAGAGGATGTTAACAGGTTGGCTGGACGGACTCCGGAGAGCTTTTTCGGCAGCACGCGGGAAGGGGTTCATGTGCAGGACAGTGCCAAAAGTCCTCCACCGGCCAGGCTGGCAAGAAGGATCCAGCTATTTACTCCTTAATTACAACATTACTCCAACAACTGGTGCCAAGGGCTCAGAAAGGCAGAGCCGAGGGCTGGTGGCCGCCAGCCTGGTGGCACCCACAATAGGAAGCGGTGGAACAAAACCTGTTTTCCCTCGATGTTCTGCTGAGCCCACCATCCTGCTCCACCACCCGTGGGGCCTGGCTTGCCTGGCAGCACGGGATGCAGTCCCTGGGTTGGGATGTGCTGGGACCTGCGGGAACCAGAGGCTCCTCCACCCCTCGGCTGCCCCACCAGGAGAAAACCCGCAGAGAAATGGCAGTGAATGGTGCAAACGGGGCAGGCACTGGTTACACACCTTCCCCCCGGCAGACTCTGTCCGAGGGTTTCTGGAATTGCTGCATTTTGTGCTGGGCGACACGTCCCCACTGCTCTGCATAGGCTTCTCCCCGCGCTGCTAATGCAAACATTTAATTTTGGTGATTTATAGCACAGCTATTAAAAAACCTCTGGATTACACTTTGGAGTCAAGGTCTCAGCTCGAGAGCACATTTTTATAGAGTCAGCATCTCTGTTTTTAAAAGTTATACTTCAATATTAAATATGACTTTTTTCAGCAAGTCAATAAAATCCCTTTAGACCAGATAATAAACTCATTTCTTCTGGGCTGGCTATTGTTTCTACGCTGGGTCACATCCTGCTGCCTTTAACGCCGCTGTCATTCAGCCTCTCCAAAAATGAGGATTTTTGCCTTAAGACCCTCTCAGGCGCGTGCCCAAGCGCGGCCGGTGCCCTGTGGTGCGGGCAGGGACCCACAAACCAGCTCCACCAAGTCTTCCCTCCCTCCTACAGGCCCTGTTCTTCAATGCAACGTGATTTTGAGAAAAAATCCCCATGGCTTGTCCTAGTCAGTTAGTTTGATCAAATTATATTGGCTCTCTGGATGGAAGGAGACAAATCTTTGCACTATCTTTGGAATATGTCTACAGGAGAATGGCTGCATTCCTAACAAACGCTCAAATATTTAAATTTCTTAAATGAGAGGGAATAAATCATGTAATATTTCTACATATATGCTATAGTCACCAAAAAGCTGCACAACCTTAAGTAGTTCTTCTTACAAAGATTTTTGCAGACCTTAATGACTCCAGCTTGATTCCCCGAGTTGCAGCTGAGGAACAGCTTTGCTAATACGTGTCCCCCTTTGGTGTTCAAATAAGCTTTAAATAATGCTTTATGGTTACGTCTGGCCTTTGCACTGAAACCTCCAAGATGGAAACTGCCATTGGAAGTCGATAAGGCAGTTGACAGGGCTCGACTCCAGGAGCCTCCCCAGCCACACTCAGATGGAGCAGGGAGAGAAGCCGGAGAGACACGGGGACAGGCAAAGCGAGCCCTCCGAGCCCTGACCCCGTCCCGTGGTTGCTCCTGGACCTAAAACCCCATCTAGCCCAAGGGGCAGCAGGAGAGATGTAGCCACAGCTCCTGGGTCTCGAGTGGTCCTGCCTTGGCTGGGCAGAGCCCGTTGTGGCAGCTGCTGGTGCTCATCTTCGTCCCTGTCCCTGTCCCATCTTTGTCCTGGTGCATCTTGTCCCTGGTGCATCTCCATCCCATCCTTGTCCCACCACCATCCGTGATGCATCCCCATGAAAATCTTCATCCCATCCTTATCCCTGCCCCATCCTCATCCCATCTCTTACCCAAGACATCTCCATCCCATCTGGCTGGAGATGATGCTGGGCTGCGGGCCAAAGCTGGCTGTGCCGGGGCTGCAGCGCCAGGATCAGGCCCCGTCCGTGGGCCTTGCCAGGTGGTTGAAAGGCAAAGATGCCCACGGTGGGGGAGTGGATGGTGTTGGTCACTGCAGGAGACAATCCAATGTCATGGAGCAGATGATGCTGCTGTTGAAATACTGCCCAATAAAACATGACTTTGGCGCTTAAAGGAAGACAAGTGTTTTATGTTTTCAGAGCTCGCAGAATTATCCTGTAATCGCATTTATTTACTAATACAAGTTTCTGTGGAAAAGGGTATCAGAAGATAAATAGAAATTAACTGATTATAAGGATTGTCATTCTTTAAGTACATATTTATCAGGCCATTTGCTCATTCTCTTCTAATATCTTGACATAAGAGTGTCAAATTGAACGCTAGCCAGATTATGATAATACTCAGCACTTTTGTAGCTTGCCTATCTGATTTGAAAAGCTTTCTTCTCCGCAAATGCACTTGGAGTTGGTGCTTTATAGGGCTTGATAGAATTCATTTCAGGATTAATAAGCCTTCTCCGAACCATTTAGCGAAATCTCTGCAGCATCCCATTCTAGAACAGGGAATACATTCTGAATACCAAAGAGCGGTTTAATTAATTTGTCTAATTAATTGAGGGGAATGGAAGGTATTTCTTTCCTGCAAATTGTTTCATGTTGACAGCAGCCAATGTCAGCTGAATTACACGGGTGATACAGCCCCGGCTCCCGCCGAACACGAGGTTATCTGGGAGCTGTTTTAGCGGTACATGAAATTGGCTGTCGGGGCCCGCCGGGGGCCAGTTGCCCGGGCCAGTCTATAATTACTTTTGCCACTTTGCTTTTGTGGAGCCATTCATTACCGGCCCCTTCTTATCTTGTCATACCTCGGTGTCGCTAGCGATGGCCGAGCGCATTAGTGAGCCAAGGCAGGTTGGGCGCGCGGCGATTAGAGCGGCGGGGCCGCCGGCCGCCTGAGTGATGTTTGAAATATCGGAATGGTCCTGCTGCTTTCTGCCGGGGCAGCTGCCAGGGGGCAAACGCGGCGCGATCGCTGCGGCGATGGAGCTCCTCGGAAGCGGGCTCCCCGGTGAAGCGGGGCGCGCGGCGGCGTGGCTGCCGAGGTTTGTCGGAACAGGCGACGCGCCGGGGAGAGCGGCCGCTTGTCTCACCCCCCGCGGCGCCCTAGAAGCTGCTTCTGTCCATCCCAGAATATATCTACGCACGCGTGCGTCGCTAAGTACATAGGTGCTCACAGCCTCCTGTGTGGATACGCAGTACGTATGCAGTGCACATGCAGTACGCATCAGTACATAAGCAGGACATATGCAGTACATATGTAGAATATATGCAGTATACATGTAGCACGTATGCAGTATGTATGCAGTACATATGCAGTATATATGCAGTATAGATGCAATATATATGCAGTACATATGTAGCATATATGCAGAATATATGCAATACATATGCAGTATATATGTATATACAGTATATATGCAGTACATATGCAGTATACATGTAGCACGTATGCAGTATATATGTATATACAGTATATATGCAGTACATATGCAGTACATGTGCGGTATATATGCAGCACCTATGCAATATATATGCAGTACATATGTGGAATACATGCAGTATATATGTAGTGTATATGCAGTACATATGCAGTATATATACAGTACATATGAGGCATATATTCAGTACATATGCAGTAAATATGCATTATATATTCAGTGCATATGCAGTATATATGCAGTACAAATGCAATATCTATGCAGTACATATGTAGAATACATGCAGTATATATGTAGTACATATGCAGTACATATACAGTATATATGCAATACACATGTAATATATGCAGTATATATGCAATATCTATGCAGTACATATGCAGTATATATGCAGTACATATGCAGTATATATGCAGTACGTATGCAGTAAATGTGCAGTATATATGCAGTATATATGCAGTATATATGCAGTAAACGTGCAGTATATTTGTAGTATATATGCAGTATATATGCAGTACATATGCAGTATATATGCAGTAGATATGCAGTAAACGTGCAGTATATATGTAGTATATATGCAGTATATAAGCAGTACATGCAGTAAATGTGCAGTATATATGTAGTATATATGCAGTATATATGCAGTACATATGCAGTAAACGTGCAGTATATATGTAGTGTATATGCAGTACATATGCAGTAAATGTGCAGTATATATGCAATATATATGCAGTACATATGCAGGCAACTTTTATATATGCACATTTCCTGAGCTCAGACAACACATTTCTCTTCCTGGAAAACAGGAGCAGATTTTACTCTGCTGTAGCAACAGACAATTTTTATGGGAATACGACAAAGTTTTACTGGATACGCGCTTGCGGATCTACTCCAGCGTTCACTGGAGGAGCTGAGCGTTTTCAGAGGGACTTTGAACGATGACTCCATGTGCTATTAGTATGGATGAGATGACTGGTGTGGCTTTTGCGTTCTGCTGCAATTCAAAAGCTGGATATATATGTCCAGATACAGAAAAAAAACCCCTAATATAGGCAACTGCAGACTGTTTTTGTACCCTCCATAGCGTCCAAGTCTTTAGACACAGTTTCATAAGAAAAATAATGAAGTAAATGGGTATTAGGTAAAACATACCCTGGTTTTACCCAGAAAAGATGTGTTCAGTCTCACCTGACAGGTACCTTTCTTGGTGAGCTCGGTGGTTTGCCCAAGGAGGAAAACGGGGTAAGTGTAGTCAATCCACATCTACGTGCTACATTTAATGTAGTGCTGCACAAGAGCTTGATTAACCCTCAGAACATGGAGGCCTCCATCAGGAGGGAGACCTTCACCAGGAGGACCTGACTGCCCTGGAGAAGGGGAATGTCATAGTGTGACTCCTGTGTAAACCCAGTGAGAAGGTGCATGAAGAATCAACACTGTGACCACAAGGTAAGCATGGGCCACCAGCCTGGTATGGCCACGAAGGGAGGCAAGCAGGATTCCAGGTGTCTCCCCAGGAACATGTCCAGCCCTGCTGCAGGATCCCTACTCAGCTGGGCACTGCCTTCAAGAGATGTCATCATCTCAGTCCAGTTGGCTGTGGTGGAGGAAGAGGAGACACGAAGAGCTGGGCATGGGCAAAAGCCCAGGGAGGTCACGTTGGCTCTGCAACCTCATCAGGAAAAGGAGCCACACAGGCTGAAGGACATCGCTGGCCCAAGAAAAAAACACTCATGAACTATTTGAGGGATAATCGGCTTCGAAACGGGGGTTCTGGGTTTCTATTTTCTGTGATGAGAAGAACAACGTTCTGCGGCAGCCGTACAAACACGTGTGTGCACGGGGGAGCACGGGAGGAGGAGAGGAAAGCCGCCTTGGGGGGGTGGATTGGTCTTGTCAAATTTATGGAGGGGATTATATCCTGCGGTTGCCTGTGTACACAGCATTTTCTTCCCCCGAACTCAAACTGAAGTCCCTTAAGTAGAAATTGCATGCCCTTTTCTGGCTCCCACCCCAAATTAAATCAAGTATTTGGACAATTAGTACAATCGTCATGTCAAGGGAACAGCCTCAAGATACAGTAAACGCACTGTACACTGGGCGAGCGTTTGATATATCTAAAAAATCTTTATAAGTCAAGATATTTTACACTAAGCCACATTGATTTCCCGTCAATTTTTTTATATCAGTGTATGTAATCCCGGTTCAGCAAAAAATACAATAAATACCAGCAGCGATATATCCAAATGGCACACAGCAGACGTTTTGCAGTAACTCAGCTCATAGCCTCGTCCTAAATAAATCAAAATGAAAACAAAAGCCAGCACATAAATCCCGTGTATAACCCACACCCTTACTGAGATGTAAAATACAGGGAAAAATAGAGCCGGACGGTGCAAGACGTTCCTGCTGGGGAAGCTGCACATCTGGAAGCCTTGGCCGTGGCTCTCCTTCTTTATCTGAGAATTTGCTTTTCTCCTTTCGTTAAATTTTGCAAACATATTTACAGCACTTCATCTGTCAGTCCTAATACTCAACGACCGCGTTAGCCTACGTATTCCCTGGTTCCTGTCTCCCGAAAACTTTGCTAAGAGCGGGCAGAAACAGCTCCGACAAGCCCGGTGATGGTTCCGCGCTCCGAGCCTGGTGGAAACGGGCAGAAGGAGCCACCGAGGAGGAATTTAATTCCCAGCAAGGGCTGGGAATTAAAAATACGTAGTGGAGCCCTAAGAAAAAGCAGGTGGTAACGGAAGGAGCGGGAAAGCGGAGGAAACACGGGCAAATGCCTGCACTGGGCTGAAGGAGGAGCAGTGGCTGCGTGGTGCAGTTTGTTTTGCTCAGAAGAGGATAATTGCTGTGATTCTGTGATTCTATGGGACATTAGGAAAAAATTTTTTACCATGAGAGTTGTAGAACACTGGAACAGGTTGCCCAGAGAGGTGGTGGATGCTCCATCCCTGGAGACGTTCAAGGCCAGGTTGGACGAGGCCCTGAGCAACCTGATCTAGTTGGAGATATCCCTGTTCCTTGCAGGGGGGTTGGACTAGATGACCTTTGAAGGTCCCTTCCAGCCCTAACCATTCTATGATTCTATGATTCTATGAATTTATTAATTGGGGTTGATACTTGGCAAACGCTGCAGCAGAGATGCTGCTGCAGAGCCTCATCCATGGGGTCACCTCCCCGTCCCCGTGCCAGGGTGCCGGCTGGCACCACGCCTCCTGGATTTCCCATCTTTGAAAGTAAGGTTCCTTTTGGAGAGCTGCAGAAATACAGGATAAGAATGAAATTGTCTGCGAAATGGCTGAGGTATTTCCAGCAAAAGACTTTTCTGATACTTCACGAGAAAGGAGAATTTCCATTTATGGCTATTTTCGATACAATGGTATTTTAGTTTTGAAATCTACCCTCAGCTGCTCACT
Organism: Tauraco erythrolophus; assembly: GCF_009769465.1. Classification (NCBI taxonomy): domain Eukaryota; kingdom Metazoa; phylum Chordata; class Aves; order Musophagiformes; family Musophagidae; genus Tauraco; species Tauraco erythrolophus. Next base: position 28,313,828 of record NC_141475.1, read on the forward strand.
TAGTGCCATGGTGGTATATTTTGGCTGAGTGAGTTTGAAGCCTCCATACTCAGCATTGCACGTAACCTCTTGTAAATATTTAAGACGTTGCAGATACATCCTTGTAGCAGATATCGGAGCTCCCAGTTTTCTGCAGCTGTGCATGGAAGTTGCTTTTTACAATTGATTTTTTTAATTAATTTAACACAGCAAGACAAACAGCCTATGCACTAAATTCAGTAGAAGCGTGCGTACTTTAAAATGGGGTTAAAGCAATTTTAAGTAGAGATATTTCTTCAGGCTGCCTGTAGGAAAAAAAAATAAAATCAATCCTAACTTAACTGGGGGCCACAGACCGACTTCCCTGCTCAGGGCTTCCTACGAGGAGCACGAGGGGCTGTATTTACAAACGGGGTTTGGAGCAGGGAGATGGATAAGCCTGTTGCATATCAAGCAATTTTAATATTTTGCTACCTGAAAAAGCCCGGTGTGCCCATGACCCGTACCGGCAACCGCGGTGCTCCCAGGAATTTGGGGAGGGACACACTGCCCAAGCCGGTTGCTATTTCAGGGGCTCTGGATATGAACAGAAATGCTTATAAACTCCCCAGAGACTCCCTAAAAGCCCTGTGGAAGTGCAAAAGATTATTAGTGCGGGATCGATGCTCGTATATCTCCTCCGTGCCGTCTTTATTGTGCGGCTGCCGCTGCGGTGCCCGCGGGAATCGGGTACCGGATCAGTGGGTCACTCCTGCCTCCTGGCACCACCGCCGCCTCTCAGCGAGCATCTCCCCCAGGCCTGGATGACACCTCGAAGGGTTTCTGAGCAGGGGTTTGTACCCCGAACCACACACCAGGAGCCAGGACCATGGGCTGGTCGTGGGGCCACAAACACCCTTTGAGGGTTTGCAGCCCCCCGGCACTGCGGCGAGGGCGGGATGGGGGAGTTGCTTTCTCCTCTGCTTTGGGAAAATTGAGTATTTTCTTTCTCAATTCTCTTGAACGTGGGAAGTTTGTCACTAAGTGTTTTATCCATGCCTGCAAGGAGGGAGCCTTAATCCTCTTTGCATCCTCCAGATGTTGCCGCGGCGCGGATGCAGCCGCGGGGCTGCGGGGCACCGGGCGCGGGCGGCTGGCGTTGGCTGTCGGCAAAATCAACCACGGTGCAGATTACAGGTACATTGTGTGAAAACCTGAGTCTGAGAGGCAAAACTTTCCACCTCGTTATATCCACACTTCCAGATGTTCTGTGTCAGCTTGCGGAGCAAGAAGTGGGACACGGTTTCTCCTTTTCTCCGGCGGAGCGTGGGGCTGGCGGTGCCGCAGCCCGGCTTTGCGCCGGTAATGAGGAGCTGCGGCACCGCGCCGCGTCCGTCAAACTGCTTTTTGAAATGGAACTCACAATATAAAGTGCAAAAAAACTGGCAGTCTAGGGGAAAAAAAAAAAAAAAAAGGAAAAGAATAAAAATCATATTAGTGCTGGAAATTCAACTTTCTACTTTTCTTCCTATACCAGAATGTAATAAAGTCCTGCACGGTCCCAGCGCCGCCGAAAGCCACGCGAGCCCCAAACGAGCAACCTCGTGGGTGACCGCGCTGCTCAGCCACTGCATCAAGTCTTTATTAAACCCAGTCCAAGGGAAAAAAAGCATATTTCTGCAAAACCAAGTAACCAAACAGGAGATGCAGTAGCTACAAACAAAACCCCTCCGGAGATGCCAGCTTTTTTAGCAAGTCACATCGCTTACGTGCAACTTAGAGGGAAAGAGAAAGTGGCTGCTCAGGCTGGAGGTGGCAGCAGTGGCAGTGGAGGTTTGGCACGGTGTCCCTGGCCAGCATGGTGGTGGCCTCAGGGTGGATTTGGGAGAAGTGACCAAAAACCAGAGACTGCTCCAACAGGGCAGATGTCAGCAATGCCAAAGTTCAGGTTTAAAGACGAGCAACTCCCCTTCTTCTTCCTCTTTTGGGGAATACATCAATTGTTTTTTACTTTAAGGAGAAAAGAGTGTTATCTCACAGCCATCAGCAGCCCTGCCCCCATGAGCTGGGCAGAGGGCGAGGGGCGCTGCCGTGGAGCCCCCCAAGCCCCGAGGCAGACCCCTGGGAAGAGGAGCCTGGCAGAAGGGTCCCTTTGCAGGATGTGGACGGGCAGCACATCCCCCCAGGAGGCTGAGTGCAGCCTCAGGGCTGTCTGTTTAATTTGGCCTCTCCATTTTCACAAAATCAGACTGGGAAGGAGCAGGAGGATGCTGCAGCCCAGGGGCAGGTTGCACCCGCTGTTCGCTTCCCACTGCCAAATACATAGCCACAATCGGCATTAATGCGGCAGCACATCTCCAAGGCATCGCCCAGATGGAGTATCCCCAAGATGCTGTGGGGTGACCTCGGGCTCAGCACTGCCCAGGATCCCCACGCTCGGGGTGCCCCAGGTTGGGGTTTGAGATTGGATTTGGATTTGGGTTGAGTTAAGGTTCAAGTTTGATTTGGGAAGGGGTTTGGTTGGGTTGGATTGAGTTGGATTGAGTTGGGTTGGGTTTGGGTTTGGGTTTGGATTGGGTTGGGTTTGGGAACTGCTTGGGTTTGTTGTGATTTGGATTGATGTTGAGTTTTGGTTTGGTTTGGGTTAAGGTTCAAGTTTGGTTTAGAGAGGGGTTTGGTTGGGTTGGGTTGGTTGGGATTGGGTTTGGGGTTGGGTTTGTGGTTGAGGCTGATGTTGAGTTTTGAGTTGAGTTGGGTTCAGATTGGGGTTTGGTTGGGGCTTGGTTTTAGGTTCAGATTTGGATTTGAGTTCATGTTCAGGTTTTGGTTCGAGTTTGTGTTTGGGTCCAAGTCTGAGTCTGGCTTTGGGATAGGGCTTTCCCTGAGTCTGGCTTTCCCCCCCAGTGCTGCCCCCCAGCTAAGGCCGCTGCGAAGCAGGGAGCGGTGGCGAGGAGCAGGCTGCTCTAGCTGAGGGGCTGAGAATCCAAAATCTCATTAGGATGAAAGGTGTTTGCTATCAGAGCAGAACTTTCCCAGGGCACTTCTGAAGCAGTGCCTGTAGGAAGATGAGTTTTCTAAATGACTTTTCTAACTTCTTTTTTGGCTCACACTGGTAATTGGTTCATTTCCAGGTACTAGCAAGAATGTAAATATGGAATGAATCAACTTTTTCCACATTTTCTTTAGCAGCCCTTTTATGAAGAACAGATTTTCCAAAGAGGAAATTAAAAAGTACATAAAACTGAGAAACCATGGTGTTGTTGAGAACAGCATCAGCTTTCAATGTCACTTTATAACTGGCAGCACATACTGTATTCGAATGGCATTAATATAAAGTACAAAGTTTGTTTCAATTAGCTTCGTTTTTCTTTCAGAAAAGGAATTATCATAAATCCCTGAAATAACATTTGTCCAAAAGAGATGTGTATCATTACTTTAGAAATCTTTTATGTCTGTTTTTAAATTACACTTCCTTGTAAAAATGACTATACATTGATTTAATAAATATACTTGATTTGTGTCTATTGCTTAAATTAAAAAAAGACGCTACAGCACTCCCATTTCCTGTACAAGACTGTCAAACAGGTTTTTCTGCAGTAAATTCGTCGAGAAGGCTCTCGCCACGTTGTTCTGCACATGGGCACGTTCGCCAAGGGGAAGGGAGGGATCGCGTTTGGTTTGGGTTTCTTTCTGGGCAGAACTCTTTTGAACAACAGCCACAATAATCTTCCTTCCTGGTGCGTCTCTGAGCATCTGAGGTCCCCGGAGCTGGTGGGGGGATGATGGTCATGGGTAGGGTGAGGGCAGCACAGACGGTGAGGATGGCTGGGTCACCACCCCAGCCCCATGCTTGGGCCTTTCTGCTTCAGCCTGGGGGGGACAGGGCTGGAAGAGACCTGCGCCTACACCACGGGGACATACATACACCTGCATATATATATGTATAGAATCACAGAATCATAGAATGGTTTGGGTTGGAAGCATAAATATATATATATATGCACATACATGTGTGCAGAGAGAGAAGGACGAGGTGGTTTATATACATATACATACACACATATACATACATGTGTGTATATATGCACACACCCATATAGATGTGCATGTACATCTATTTATACATCTAAACATAGTCCTTCATCCTCTGACTCTCTTTGCAGTGATATGCAGTGAGGTTTTGGGGAGCTGTGGGACTGGGGGTCTCCCCCACCCGCTGCAGCCCCTCTGCCATCCCAGACGAGCACCAGCCCGCTCTGGATTTCTGGGAAGCTTTCCTGGCTCAATCTGCTGCTGCTGAGGAAGCATTTCTGCACTCACAGGTCCCCAAGCCACACGCCAGCGGGTGCCCGGGCACTGCACACTCCCCCTTTACGCTGCTGCGCTTATGCTTCCCTAAAAAATACTGTTTTGATGAATTTTAGGATGTTTTTTACCACAGTGCACCACATGACCTAATGCTCCAGGTGCTCCGCACACCTCTTGGCAAATCCCGGAGTGGGGAAGAGATGCTCCACACTGCCTCAGGGCTGGTGGATGTTCCTCCCCGCACCGGGGGAAGCGGGTGACAGTGACGGATGGCTGGCACTGGGGTGATGCTGGGCTGGCCGGTGGCAGTGCTGCGCAGCCATGGCTTGGTGCTCCGGGAGGGCACAGAGCTGCCCTGGGCAAAGATCCCAACCAAACAGCATCCTCCAGATACCTTCAGAGACTTGGAGGAACTTGGACCCAAACCTCCTCAAAACCCTTATAACTCATTAAAAGTTATAAATTTACGAGTTGCACGTGAGTCCATTCCAAAGGGGGTGTTTACTGCCAGGGCAGCTTTCGGTGTCCTGCGGTCACCCCGAGCTGTCTCTGCCCTGGCAGTCACCGAAGGGGTGATGCAAACAGGTCCCAAACCCCGGCCCCCAGGGAAGCACCGGAGCAGGAGGGACAGGGCACGAGCCGTGTGTCAGGGCTCGGCATCGCCTCTCCCTTGTTTTTTGGAGTCACTTACGAGCATCACCAAAGCAAACGAGCGATATGAAAATCCAGGTACTGTCGTGCATCCCTAAAAGGAGCACGTTCACAAGAGATGCTCCACTAATTTTAATGAACATGAGGGCAAAGTGCCGTGCATGGCAGCCGGTGCGCACCTACAAAAGCATCTTGTCTCGTGACCATCTTTACTGAAATCCAGGCTGATCCTGGCAGCTTATTTACATCAGCATCTAAAAATATTTGTCCTCCCCTTGCCAGCATGACACACGCCTTGGCTCTCCGTGTCTCAACAACAAAGGTGTTGTGAACCAGACAAGCCGCATCATAGTTAATATGTGCAGCTCATCGTTGCATCGTGCAATGCAAATTGCAGGACGCGCTGCTTTATCGGCTCCGCCGTATTTTAATGTTACTGTCACATTAAATATTTGTTGCTTGGAGCCAGTAAATGACAGAGCCATAAAGTGCGGTGATAGCCAGCATCTGAAGTGGTTTTGATGCCTAATGTGGATCCTGATATTGAAAATAAACCGCACGCATTCAGCACTAATTATATGCAAGCGATGATAACAGATTTATTTTACAAGGGCTGAACTGTGATCCGCAGCTGTAATAACAAGCTGGGGAAAAAAGTTGGCGAGATGAGTAAGTACGGAGTCGTGAGGGTTGGTTTGGCACTGGTTTGGGTAGTTCAGGGGCAATTCCTGAGGTTTTAGACCTCGTGAAGTGAGTAAGGAGCAAAATGCTCCTAACAGGGAAGGTCAGAAACGTGGTGGGGCATGGTTAACCCAATGAATCTATAAAGTCCTTCCAAGGACTCGTCTCCCAGTGTCATGTGTGGGTTAACATGGGATCAGCGAAATGCTTTCAACTGATGTTCAAAAATGTCCTTTCCTAAGAGTCTCTGCTGTCCTCTGGTTGCACATGGATCGTCGTGCTCAACGCCTGCAGCGGGATAAAACGGATCCGAGTGCTGGGACAGCAGGACGCAGCTCTGGTGCTTTACAGCATCTTTCGAGCCGTTTGCATCACCCCACACATCTGGGGCTGGACAGGTGGTTGCTTCAGAACGTGCCTAAGAGAGAACGTGTCTCCTTTGAAATACACCGCTGCAGGTGTTTTACCTGTTTATTGGAACTGAATTGTTGAAGCTTTAAGCCACAGAGCTGGAAATAGTATTCCTTTAAGAGTATAAACAAAAATATCATTCCTTTGGACTCCACGTTTGGGGGGAAGTTAGTGTATTTGAACAGTTAAAGGTCGTTTTTATGGAGGGTCATTACATCCATTTTGGCGACGCGTTGCCGACAGCTTCAAGGGTAAACGCGCCCTCCGAAAGCGGCGCCCAGCGGATCCGAAATACCGCGTGCGCTTTCACGGGCTTGCTTCGCACGAAACAAGTAGGGAGCCTAATTTTTGGCGTGAGTGAGATAAACATAAAACACCCGTGGTGCAGGAGGGGGATTCAGTCGGGGGGTCGTTGCGTCGGTGGCAGCGCTGGCGGCTGCCAGCCCCTCGCTGCAGCTTCGGTGAAGATGCGCGCCGGGCTGCCGGGGAGCCTGGTTTTAATTAAAGTATCACAAAGGTCTCTGCACGCAGCTGACAACAGATGTAATTTATCTTGTCAGCTTTCCCCACATCAGACGTGTATTCTTTGAAGTAATAGTAGTAATAATAATAACAAAAATCGTCCCTGACTACAATGTGAAGCAAGTTCTGGCTGCTCCCCTGCCTGCGCCTGCCCGCTGGGTCACTGTCAGCCGGTGCCAGGGGCTGTGGTCGCCTGGCATGGCCATCGTTCCTGCGGAAGGGGAGGCAGGAAAAGTCATCACTGGGAAAGCCAGAGGAGCAATGCCCAAGCCCAGCGATTTCACAGGCTGAGGAGGTTGGTGCTCACCAGCCGCACCAACGCGGTGATGGTCCAGGCTGGTCCCGCTGCCATGCAGGAGCCTGTGGCATTTGGGGACGGAGCTCCTGGGGAGGCTGGACATGGGGCAGGGTACCAGCCTGGTATGGCTGTTGCAACTGTGGCTATTGCCCAGATTGCCCAGCTGGGTTGAATTGATTGATTTCCTAATTAAGGTTTAGACCCAGCCTACAAAAGGCAGGCCATTTCCTCCTGCCTGTGGGAGATGCAACTATATCCTTGGAGCTGCAGTCTAGGCTGGTGAGCAACAGCTGGTGACTCTGATGTAATGTGTCTGAGAGACCTTGAGGACTGTGATGCCAGAGCCAGAGTAGCCCGAGCTGGAGCCAGGGCTGGAGTGAGAGTCCTTTGGTAAAGAAGGTAAAGCTGCAAGCCCAAAAGAGGGAGGTGTGCTGGAGTTGGAATGAATGGACTGGGTCTCTGCTCACCATAAAGCCTTCACCTTCCTTCAAAAACAAAGCTGGTGAAACAAAAAGGGGGAATTATGGCTATTGCAACTGTGGTGATTGCCCAGGTGGGTTGAATTGATTGATTTTCTAATTAAGGTTTAGACCCAGCCTACAAAAGGCAGGCCATTTCCTCCTGCCTGTGGGAGATGCAACCACATCCTTGGAGCCGCAGCCTAGGCTGGTGAGCAACAGCCTGGTGCCCTGTTAGGGTGGACCCTCTCCCATAGCCTGTGGTGGGGCAGGTGATGCACTGAAGGATGTGGTTTTGCACAGATGAAGCAGTTTTGGTGTTGGAGCAGGGAGGGTTCCAGCCAGCGTCAGTGACCAAATTGGCCAATGCAACAATGGTGCAGCAGAGTGGTGGTGGCCACGCTGGACTGGTTCCAAAGCTGGCTGCCCATGAGACAGAGTGTTTGTTTGTGTGTTTGTCCATCACATGACTAGTATATGTATACATACGCACTCGTAAGAGGAGCCCAAAGTTGTTGTACCCAAAGGGTACCCAAAGGCCCCTCCCAGAAGACCAGAGCAGAAACACACCTTGTAAACCTTAAAGTTGTCATTGCTCATTAATGATTGTTTCTGTGAAACACCAACCCTGCTGCCAGCCAGGGTGATGGGCAGCGCTGGCCGCCACCGAGGCAGGATGAGGCAGCCCCTGTGCCCGCCATGCGTCACCCGGCTCCTGGGGAGCCGCGTTGGTGTTTCTGCTCTGGGAAAAAACAACCTTCCCAGACATTTTGTGACTTTTTTTCAGGAGAACATCCCATATTCCCTCCATGCATGTTCACCATCCTGGATCACCCTGCCCTGCACCGAGGTGCTCTGCTGCTCCCAAGAGACAGAGCGATCAATGTACGTGTGCTGGGAATTGCACAGGACCAGGACTATTGTAGTGTCAAGCAGATCCTCTTTCCTTTTATTCCCCAAATCATGTTTCCTATTCCACTTTTGCATGCCATTCAAAGTATGTCTTACATTTTAAAGTGTTGCTTTGCGAGGAGGAGCAGGAGGTCATGCATGGGAGCCAAGAGCACCGCGCACACGCGCTCCGTGCTGGGGGACACACCTTGGCCCCCTGAACTCGGCAACGTAGGGTCATCTTTGTGGTTAAAAATAATAATTCAAATATACAAAGTAATTATAGGGTAATTTAGTGAGTGCCTTTCAATGCACCTGGGAGTAAAATGTAGAAACTCCAGAAGGGATCTCTCAAACCCAACCACTAGTTTTTGTTTTCTCTTCCTTTACAACGGAAGAAGATAGACACCTCCCTTCGGTACTGCCTCTGGAAAGTTTTAGAATTAAAATACTGATCGAACTTTCAGATTTCATTTCCAGTGGGAGCAGGAGGACGATCCCTGCGGGGCTCTCAGGCTGTGGTTCACACCGGCTCCTCCATAAACCCCCCACGGACGCAGGGCTGCGGCATCAGCCCGTTCCCCCTTTCTCTGCCTCCGTCGCCTCCTCCCCACCACGCTCCAGCCCCGATCGCGATTATCATGCAAACCAGCACCTCGCAGCCCTCCTTAATGCCTTTCAAACCCCAAGTTCCTTGAAGTTTTGAGGATTTTAAGATACCGGTGCCCATTAGCAGCGTGCTTTCCCGCGACACGAAGGCGCGTTGCGTGCTTGAACGTGCTGGAAACAACGGCCAACGCCGTGTCGGGAGTGTTTACATGGCTGTTGTGAAAAACGGCGTCACACTAATCTATGCCTGTTCCTTAAACTCCGTTAGCAGTTGTAAGACAGTCGGATCCCACCCATGGGAGCGTGTGCCCTCATGAAACACAATTACAATGAGAATATCTCATTATCTCATTGGCTTTAGCTTACTCTTCTGTTACCATGGTTTCAAATACACAGAGGAGCCTGAAACTAAGAGCGCTGCTAACAAAGAACATCTCCTTGTACAATGACATCAGATCGTGTTCGACAGAATAGACTTAATTAAATACCCCCCGACGTAGGGTAAAATATAGAAGTTGCGGATACTTTTAAAAATGGCATTTCCCGGGTGTTGTGCGTGGCTGGAAAGCTCCGCCGAGGACCAACCCGGCAGTTCCTGACGGTACCAAGGGGCAGCAAACACCCGGATGTAGTCATAGCCTTAAAATTGGCTATAAAACGATCTCTTTCTCAACCCTGAGCCCTCTCCCACCTCTCCACGCCCCCTCCCCTCTGCCCACCCTCGGTGCTGTCCCAATCTCTGTGCGTGTCACCAAGCGACGTTGGGCGATGCTCCGTGAAGGATGGCAGGACGCGGGTGCCGTCGACCCGGCCGGGCTCCGCGCTGCCCCAGCGCCACGCTCGTTTGACCTTTTTCCCCCTCATTTCTGCACCAGCAGCGATCCGGTCCCCGGGGAAGGGCAGAGACGCGCGGCGCTCGGATCCCCCGGCCAGCCGGTCCCACCACCCATACGGCTCGGCTTCGGGTTTCCAGCGGCGACATTAAAAATTCCACAAATCATTTATTTACCCTGGAGTATATCCGGTGACATAATGTGACAATAATGACATCCCTAGTGGTGTTAATTGATTTTGTCCTGGTGGAGAGGGTAATTTGGCGTCCACAGCAGCTTCTAGATCACGGACTTACTGATTGTCTTCCTAGGTAATATTACTGTTAATGAAGAGAAAACATGCTTTGCTTTTTAAAAGACAGTATGCTAATTATGACAGACAATAGAGAGTCAGGGGTCATTTATTATTTTAAACAGAGAGTTAATGCTAAATGACTGGCATGGAAGTGCAAACCGACTGTAAATTGCTAAGCGCAATTCCGGGCTCGTGAAATCCAACGTGGCTATTAAATAAAAAGAGCATTCATGAAATATTCTAACCCTCTGAATACTTGAAGGTGTGAATAATTAACAGCCAGAAGTTAACATCCACTAGCTTGTAAAAGGTCTGATTAAAAGCAGTGTTCATCATCCACCGAACTATCACAGCTCGTTGGGTCAACATCTCCTAATTAATGATTTCTTATTAGAGCGATAAAACGTATTTTCTCCGGATAATTATTTTCAAAAAGGAAGGGCTGTTTTGAATGTAATGTGTGCAATAATTAAACCTTGTTTAACGGGCATGAGACTCACTGGGTTTCTAAGGGAGGTGTTGATGTGGGCACCGGTGGCTGCTGCGTGACACCACGGGCGTTAGCAAGATCTTTGGGCAGGTGGTTCACCTGGAGCCTTCTACCCAGAGCTGACCTTTGCTAAAACCCAACCCCAGAAGTCCATATTTTCAACTTTCCTGGAGAATACCACCACAGCAGCATTCAAGCTAGCGACCAGCTCTAGCTGATGCTGCAGCAGCCTCTTGTCTGGTCTCTCTGTGGATGTCCCCAAATCTAGACCTCAGGAAGGGAGAGGACACCCATTGCAGGGTGTCCCTTGTGCTTCAGTTCCTGGTTTCTGTCCCAACCTTCTGATGACAGAAGCTGGTGGAGATACCATGCCATGCGTCTTCCACCACGGTGCAACATAAGGAGCTACTCTTTGGCAACAGGTTGTAGATTTGTGGGCTGAGAAGCAGCGTGGAAAGCTGCCGGTGAGGTCTCATTGCAAGGCGGAGGCTGGGATGAACCAAACCAACGTTCACGAGATGCAAACGGAGAGGTCGTACGTTGGGTAGCCATCCTCTGGTTTCGCTTATTTAGGTTGTCATCACAAAAACATGCACTTCTAGAGACTACCTCCAAAGCTCAACAGTGAGTATTAGGTTGGAGCAGGATGAGAGATGAGGAAACTGAGATTTCAGCAGTAACCCAACATTTACAGACTTGTCTCTTTTGCTATATGCATGTAATTTCAATTGGTATTAATAAAGTATTAGCTGAATTCCATGGAAGGGAGCTGATCTTTATTGCTCTTTGTTGGAAAACTTTAAAAAATTCATTACAGGCCGTGGTCGGAGGTGTCGCTCTAACCTTCATCTTACTCTGCCTCTCCTGTTTCCATTTCATCTTGGCTGGTGTTTTATGTGCCAAACCACAGCTCAGCTGGTGCTGCCAGCTCCAGACCTTGCGGAATCGGGGGTACAGCCACCCCACGCTCACGAGATTGATTTTTTACCTAAACTAGTTTGAAAATCAAAATGTCCTTATTTTTTATTTGAATTTTCTAAGACCTCCTGGGCACTTTTTTACCGTTTTAGAGCTTCTCTTCATAGGAATGAAGGACAGTTTTTTTTGATCTGTTTTAACCTTTGCAGCTGAATTTGTATATTTATTTGGCTCCACAAACTCAGACTTTTTGCACTGACTTCACCTGCTGTAAGATTCACAATAGCACAAAGATCTGGCATCGCTTAAAACTTGAGATCACCACTGAGGTGCAGTTTTCGTGACTTCTGCTCCTGGTGCAGCGACATTTGTATGAATAATTTATTTTTAAAAATAATTTTGTTAAATGGCTTCAGGAATGAGTTGAGTGTTTGGGACGTGTGTTTAAGGGTAGTGGTTATAACACTACACAATGTACCCTTGACGCAGAAATAGCCCAAGGAGAATTTTTCTTAAATGAGGAGAATATCCCTGGAAGGGTGAAGACAATATCTTATAAATTAGGAGCATCAGTCACTGGGTTAGTGGGAACCATGTCAATCTGCATGTTGAAGAGTGGGAAGAAATATTATTTTAGTGCATTAAAAATCATCAGAGGTTGAGTAAACAGGACCCTCACAGGAAAGGATGACTGTGTCCTATTTAACTCCTTCTCAGGGTTAGGGGGTGATTGGAATCCTACAAATATCTAACCCGGAGAGAGCGATTGAGACTGGTGCCCACAATTCTGCTCCCCCTGTAAAAGGGGAGACATCGCTGGGGTTGTAAAGGTGCTGCGAGGGGCCACCAGAAAGCCTCTCTGGTTTGGGCCGTGACTTATGAAGAAAGCTGAAGACCCCCACATCTGGTTAATCTAACAAAAGGGAGAATAAAAGGGTAATCTCAGAGATACACAGTGTCCTGAAAGGGAGGGAATTAATGCGGAGGAGATGTCGAAGACAGTTAATAATTTAAAAGCCGTAGGTGATGGGCTGACGGTATTTTCTGGGGATAGATCAGCCGATACGGGTAGCGCAGGAACAGCCTGGGGTGTTGAAGGAGTTGGGCTCTCTTGTTGGCGTTGCTTTGCTTTCTCATTTTCTTGCAAATAGAGGTTAGTGGGAATAGACACCCAATCCCAGTGCTCCCAGGCGCGAACCGCGACCATCCTTCCCGGTCCCTGGCGTTTTCCCCCATTATTCCCATCAATGCGCGTGGCATGGTGGGTCCACAAAACATATCTGCTCTGGGGAGTCACTGCTGGGAGAAACAAATAACACCAATGGGCAAAATGCCTGATGAGCCCACATCCGTTGGGTTGGGCAAGCAAACGGGAGTGGGGCGAGCCACTGTTGGCACGGCCCCGGGAGCATGGACATTGTGACCCAAGGAGGTCCACCTGGCTGGACCAGGAGAGAAAAACCAAGAGGATTTCACCAGGGGAGCACCTGCACCAGTGGCTTTCGCTGTACCCTCAAACCAGCCGATGTCACCCATGATCCTCACCGGAGCAAGCGATCAGAGGAAAATTAATTGTGGCAGACTTGGTAATTCAGGTCTGAACCCCCCAGGGGGAGAGAGGTGCTGGTTTTATTGCAGTCATGGTGCCACGCAAACAGCAACAAAGAACTGGGATGACATCACAGTCCCTCAGGTTTGAGGGTTTTGTTTTTAATTTACTTTTTAAACACCGATTTCCAAGCGGTGACCTGCATTTAAAGTATCACCTGGTGCTCATTTGCATTTAAAGAAGAGAAGTTCAGGCTCTCAAAACTCCAAATTCTGCATGAAGTGGGGGCCAATGAACCAATATTTACACTAGATTCGTTTTGGTGACTAAATGTCATTTTAGCTCTTGGTATAATGAGTGAGCGCCGTGCGTGCCACCTTGCTGTTTCCGACTTGCTCTAATGATCTGGAGGTGTGGCTATGCTTTAATGATATACTTTAATAATTTATCAATAGAGTTTGTAAGTGCTAATTTGCACTTTTAGGTGCACGTTCTCCTTTTGAAGCCGTCGTGCAACCCCCCATTAATGTTAATGGGAATCCTGCTCACATTAAAAGGAGATTACACCCCTTAGGTGTTTAACATCTGACTTATCTAGGTCTTAAATTGCACGGCTGAATGTCACTTCTTTCATTTATTAAGATGGCTTTTTGTTGCGCTGTCACCACACGAATGCAAAGGCAAAGCCTACTTCAAGCGAGGAAAAGAATCGGGCAGTGGTAAGTCAGTGCACTGGCCTTGACTTCTCGCTCTTGGGCTTAAATCCAATTTCGGCGCCAGGTGAAGCGGGGTTGGCAGTAGATCAGCTCCGTTTAGATGTTCTCCACCAAAGGAGATGGCATAATGGAGCTACTGGGATGTGTGCAGGAGGTTAATTTATGCCCAGGAAAATGTAGAAGACCAATAGTCTGGAAGACAGATTTCCTCCACCAGTTAAGTGTTTAAGAGAGGCTCTAATCACTTCTAGGGGCAATTTTTGTGATAGCATCAAATGCCAGCACTTATGAACTGACATCTAATTAAAGGCAAGTAGGTGAAGGCCCATATTTATCTCCTGACTTAACAAATTGCTTAAGCAGAAATCTAAATCCTATTTACTTCACTGAAATTAATCGGGTTAAACTACACGTTTAGAGATCAACGCAGTAAGTTTTCACCTCTTAACCCTTTACTCAGCCCACATGGAAATCTGGGTGCTGCTTACGGGCTTCACAGACAATCTAAGGGGCCAAAGCCTTTCTTGGGTTAGATTTTGAGTGGCATCCTATTTCCTGAGCCCCTGGGCTGCTCAGCAGCCTACTCACGGACCCAGCGATATTCCATGCCCACTGAATCACACCCTTTAGTATCCAACCATCAAAGGGTTTACATTTAGGCAGTGGATTAGGGTGGGTAGAGGTTGTGACTAGAAATATGAATAACTTCACCAGAAGTTTTCTGCTTGCGAGAAAATGTCCTAGAAACACCAGTGGTCCCCTAGCACTGCGTGTCCACTGACAGTGTGGCATTAACAAAAAAAAATTAGTAGTATATTTGGTTCATGGATCACCCATGAGGCAGAAGAGCACGGCAAGTGCAGGAGTCCTTTTGTGTGGGAAAAGCAGGTGGAAGGTCTGATTTTGTTATTTGGGATCTAAGGCAACAAGGACTGCGACAACCCTAAGAAGATTCACCAGATGCTGGAAACAGCTTAATAAACAGAGCAGTTCGGAGGTGGGGCCATGGTTGGTGAAGCCTGTACAGCTGGGAGGGCAGATGCAGAAGGATGAGGGTTGGTGATGCTCAAGGGTCTCGCAGCTTGACGTTATTTGCATCTGTTTTTGTGTGTTGAGCTTTTGGAAGAAAAAGATAGACAAACGTGTCTTTCACATGTCAGAGGTGTAACAGATGACCAGGAAGATCTATTAACATGGGAAGAGATTTAATTTTGCCTGAAAGGCAGAGAGTAATGAAGTGGTTGTGTCACTTCTGGACCAGGCACCATATTTTGTGGCCCCATGGCGGATGCTGTCCATGTCATGTTCATGTAATGTTCATGTAATGTCATGTCATTACATGCTGTCTATGTCATGTCCATGTCATGTCATGTAAGCAGTTCTTTGGCCAAGTGTCGTTTCCCTTCAAGAACATGTTGATGAGAGGATGAGATGACAAACCCAAGGCTGCAGAGCGAAAGGGCTGCTGGCTGGTTGGCAGAGGCTGTTCTGATGAACCTGTGCGTGGCTGCAGCAGGAAAAGCGCCCATCTCCCACGCTGAGGAATGACGGCATCAAACCAACCTCTACCTCCCCAACCCAGAAGCCCCTCGGTGCACTAGAGGACTGTGGCAAGGATGGTTGGCTGCTGGCGATGGAGTGAGATGATTTTGTATAACTCAGGTGCTTGGTATTCATCTGCATGACTTTCTACGCTCCTCTACACACCGGCTGAAAAATGTAATGAATGCCTTACATGTTAATCATGGGAGAGACGGCACAGTCGGCATGTGCCAGCTGATGAATTATGCATTTCGCCCCACCTGGGAGTTAATATTTACCATCTCTTGCTGAAATCCATTAGGAAGAACAAACATCGTATTTATCCGACAAGCTGCAGACCCATTCATTCGCATCGTTGCCCGTGAGGGGACGGGACGAGGGCTGCTGCTGGGGTGAGCTGGGCTCCAAACTGGGTCGTGTCTCGGTGCAATCACCTCCGGAGGTGGAGGCTGAGCTTCGGTCGCAGGTGCACAGCACCAGCCTCCCAGAAAATCCTCGGTGACACACACGCGGGAAACCCCCACCATGGGATATCTCGGAGATAACTCTGGGGTTATCTCACAGGGGTTCCAGCAATCTGTTTGTGAGCACTGAGACTCTCGTCTGTCCCATTGCCCTCCGCAGTTTTCCATCTTCTGACGCTTTCCCTTCGTGATTGCTTTGAAAATATTGCCTTATTTTATTTTTTTTTTTAAATAAATCATTAAAGAAACCCCTCTTATCTTGAGGAATAGATCCACCTTTAGGGATCCAGCTTCCTGTGGCCTTGAAGTTGCACTCGTTTCCACTCCATCTCACCAAAGACCTCTGTTGAGTTTGTCGGAGGTGCTTTGGAAAGCAGACGCAGAGGCGTGGGGCTGAAGAACCTCACCCCAGAGACCAGCTACTTCCTAAGGGATGAAAACCAAGAGGAATATTTATAAAAACAGCGCTCTTCAGTATTTGATACCAAGCCCGTGGGCCACTGGAGGAGGAGGAGGAGGAGGAGGAGTGGAGAAGGACAAGCACGATCCTTCTAGGGTATTCCGGGCATCGCCAGCATGCTCAGCATCCTCAGCACCCCAGTACCCCAGCACCCCAGCACCCCAACATCTCCAGGACCCTCAGGACCCCTAGCACTGGAGGTGGCTGCTGCCCATGGGGGGGCAGATGGGAACCCCCCACTACTCACGGAGCCTCCTGCACAAGCAAAGGACCGGTTTGGGCAGCAAGGGAAAGCAGAGAAATCCTGTTTTTCAAGAGATCGATGATGGGAGGCAGAAGAAGGAGAGCACCAAGCTTCTAAGGAGCAGAGCATATTTCATCTCGGCTCCCCGTGCCCGTCCCTGCAGGACCCACTCCGGCTGTGGCTTCCGACGAACCGGCGGTTTCAATCGCAGCCGCGCCGCCTCTGCCGGCACCGCGTTTGAAGATGTCATGGGAGAACGGGGCTCTCTGTGAAGCCCGAGTTTCAAGAAAATAGACTGTTCCCTGCCCCTGCTCAGAGACGAGCTCTTTAAAGCCTTCAGAAACTCCACCAAAACGGCGTCGCTCCCCTTCCCGAGAGCACCGACGTCCCCCCGCACCACGGCGGCTCTCACCTGCCTGGTTTTGTGCTTCAGCAGAGGAAGACAGCGGCTGTGGGGGGAGAACAAGAGCCTGGAGGAGCACTTAAATAAACCTTTCCCTGCTTTCTTCCTATTTAAATGAATGAGAAGAAAACAAAAAGAGAACTTCTTTCCATTTTTCTGACAACACATTTAAAGCAATCGCAGCATCTTCTGCAAAGCAGAAGCTCCAGCATCCCGCCGGGGTGGACCTGGCGAGAAACTGCCCCCCCAAGTTCTGCCCATCTTCTAGAGGCAGCGAAGGCTCACACAATGCTGCGCGGGGGATTTTGGTTCTCTTTTTTTTTTTTAAAGAACAGTAGAAGAAATTATTTACGCAGCTCATTAGGATGAAAATTTCAGGAGGTGTTTGCTGTCGGAGTCTTCTTCGGGGAGGTCACACGAGCCACTGAGTGTTGGTGGCAAGTATGAGCCTGCACATCCGCACACCCCGCACCGGGTGATCTGTCTCTTTCCTGAGGACTCCAGAATATCCGATGCTTTCCTACGCAGAAAGCTTTTGTCAAGCTAATTTGCCATCAATGAGAGGGAGCCAGCTGATGGGGACGTGTTTGCAGCTCTGGCCCAGGGCTGTGGGTGCAGGATCCTGGGTGCAAGCTGCCCAGGGAGATATTCCAGTCTTACTTTGGCTTATAATGGGAAAAGAAGGGAGTTTGACTGAACTCAAACAAATGCAACTTTGCATCGAGCTTGCTAAAGAAAGCAAATTTTGTGCGAAAATTTGCTGTTCAGTAATAGTTTGGGTTGGAAGGGACCTCAAAGATCATCTTGTTCCAACTCCTCTGCCACTACACCAGGTTGCTCAAAGTCCCATCCAACCTGGCCTTGAACACTTCCAGGGATGATCCTTTAAGCTCCTTTATTTCCCCCCTCCACGTCATTCCAGCACCCGGAGCCCTGAAAATATTTGCACGAAGGTCTCAGCGGTGGGAAGAGCTTTAGCAAAGGGCTGTGGTTAAAGCCTCCTGAAGCTCACCTGAAATAACACCCGTCCTCAGCAGCCCGAGGAGGCTCTACAGTGTTGTGACGAAGGAAGGAAGCTGGAAAACTCCTTCCTGAATACCAGGGACGGCCCGTAACCAAAGTGGGGTCTGAACTCACTATATACTCACAATATTCACAGCGGATTCAATATTCATCCATCCAAAACAACGGCTTTTGGCAGAACTGATGGTTTTGTTCTGTTGGCACAGACTGCTTTGGGGGGTTTATAATTTTTTTATTTATTTTTTTTGCTTTTATTCAAGACATTGGACCTTGTGCTTCTTGCCTCGGGCCAGGAGCCCTTGCTGGGGGCTGTCATGTCCCCCATGTCCCGCGGCTGGTTTCACACCAAACTCATGGGTTTAGGACGGCGGCCGCTGGAGATGGGCTGGGAGCTGGTATTTGGAGCTACTCAGTATTCTGTGGCACGACTTACCTAATGCACATGGATTTAATTCATTTCTGATTGATCCCATAATTACAAAATTTGTTTAAAGCTGTTATATTATCTCCTTATTTGACACAATATGGCACAATTTTGTTATAGTATTGAAAACCAAATAAGACAACTGCAGTTGGTAGCATTTCAAAGAAACATTCCCTTTAAGATGAAATCAATCCTGTTTCAAGTTTATTCCCTGGCTTTATGATCGAGGCTCTAGGGGTGTATTTTGCTGAAAAATGTCTTTTTGATTTTTCAGAAATTCTTTAGATTAATATGCAGCTGTCATTGCAAGGCAAATCCAGACCCGCTTTCATGTGCCTCCTCTCTCCCCAGGCTGCAGCGAGCGCCTGTCCCTGCCGGGCAGGCAGCCGCTGTGCCGGCGGGCAGCACCGGGCACGGCCACCCCGGCCCCCGCGTCCCCTCACCCTCCATGCCAGGCTCTCCTCTGCTTCACCCTTCCACCCGTTTTTAAAGCAGGTTTAGAGTGCGACCCCGTAACGATATGAAGAGTCCTGGTCCCTCGTGCTTCCCTCCGTGTTCCTTTTGAAAAGTTGTTTGACTTGCAGATCATGTCGAGTAAACTTTCCGAGGGGATATTTTTGAGTAAATAGATGCTGAAGGCCGTAAGTGGAGTTTAAATATTTATATCGATATTTAACCACTTATTCTTCCGGCAGCGTCCGTCAGTGTGGCTGGGAGGGCACTTCCACCTCCCTGTCCATCCAAGCTGTGCACGTGACAGCATGGACAAAAACCAAGCGCTGCCCCAACATGGGCTCTGTGCTCTTCTCCAGCTGCTTCATCCAGCGTTAGCAACATTTCTTCAGTTGCCCACGGGCAGGATGCCCACCAGCACCCACGGGTAGTTCATGTTGATGGAGCACGTGCCATCTTGCCGCTGCTGTCCCAGCGCCGGCAGCAGCGTCCGTCACCTGTAGCCGGTGAGTGGGGAAGGGTTTGTGCCACCAAAATAGGTTTTCATTGCCCCAGCCAGGTTTGTGCACGTGTGGCAAGGCCACCGCAAGTAAGACCAAATTAGTCAATAGCAGGACAGACAAAACCACACGGAATGTCTTTCTGGTGCATTCTAGAGACATGGAGCTGTTGGAGCAGGTCCAGAGGAGGCCACAAAGATGATCTGAGGGCTGGAGCACCTCTGCTATGGAGACAGGCTGAGAGAGTTGCGGCTGTTCAGCCTGGAGAAGAGAAGGCTCCGGGGTGATCTTATTGCAGCCTTCCAGTACCTAAAGGGGCTACAGGAAAGCTGGAGAGGGGCTTTTTACAAGGGCGTGTAGTGACAGGACACGGGACAATGGATTTAAACTGGAAAAGCGGAGATTTAGATTAGAGATAAGGAAGAAATTTTTTACAATGAGGGTGATGAAGTACTGAAACAAGTTGCCCGGAGAAGCTGTGGCTGCCCCATCCATGCAAGTGTTCAAGGCCAGACTGGATGAGGCTTTGAGCAACCTGGTATAGTGGAGGGTGTCCCTGCCCATGGCAGGAGGGTTGGAACTAGATGATTTTTGAAGTCCCTTCCAACTGAAACCATTCTATGATTCTATGAGTTTAAGAAAATCCATATAAAAGAGTGTGTCAGTTTTCATGAAAAGCTCTTTGACTGCTCCATGGTAAGACTTGTGCCCATCTGCTGCTGCCCTGCCTGCTCAGTGAGCAGCTCTCTGGAGGTGCCACGTGTGGGACATGTGGGCTCACGGCATTTAATTACTTGTTAATGAAGTTCTTACACAAATGAGGCACCAAGCGCCCCTTCCACTGGTGACAGCAGCAGGGCTGTGGGATCTCTGCCCCAGACCTGCGGGAGAGGGGACCCGGGTGCTGCATGGAGAAGGAGAGGATCCCAGGCAGCAGGAGCAACGTGCCAGATCACTCTGTGCAGGCCATTTCACCAGAGATTAATAAAAACTATTATTTGGAAGATCTTTTGCATATTTTATTTTCTAATCTAAACTGGAATAGTCCAAATCGGGCATTTCTGCTATTTCAAAGAATGAGAGATGCTGTTAGGGAATAATACGGTGATAGCTGAAACGCTACACACGCTTGCTTTACTAAGGCTTTTTCTGCACTAGTTGAATAATTCTCTTGTTTCCTCCACTTTAACATAAAATTTGTATTTGAACTGCTGTCTTGGAGCCTTCTGCCACAGCTGGAGTTACAGGATGAGTCAAAACAGGAATATAAGAACACAGAGAGTGCAGGAGCGGGAGCGTTGTGTGCAGAAGTGTCATCTCTCCCTAAAATTTGGCTCTTTGTTTCTTTGTGCTCTGTTTGATTTCCCTTTTTCCATGTTTCTGTTTTCCTTCAGGGCAGCTGCAAAGAGCTCGGCTGGGGCAGAGTTTGCGTCTGAGTTCAAGTTGAGTGTGGTTGGGAAAATGCAAAAATTATTTGCTGTTTCTGAGAGCAACCACCAGCAGTGGCGTTATGAAGTGCTGAGGAATTTCACAGAAACTGCCATCAATCAACAGAATTCCTGTTGGACAAGTCTGAACCCAGATCCCTGACTGTCCCCTCCATCCCCAGCAAAACCCAAGTACCCAAACCCCAAGCTCCTGTTGCAGATGTGGGAGGACGGAGGGAGTGGCAGCACCGCCAGCACGGCGAGAAGCAAAAATTCTCAGAGATGCTGGAAACTTAACGTATTACAGACCCAAAATTCCATCTTTTTTTTTTTTTAAAAAAAGCATCAAATACTTTTTCCTTTCCAGGACAATATCATGGAATACTTCTTAGTAGAAGATGCTGTGTAGTACACATACACGTACATATAATTTTTCCTCCTACTAGGAGGTGGTTTATATTCAGAGAGGAGCTTTGACTGGGCATCGAGGTACCCACTCGTGGTAATTAAGCACAGACTAACTGAAACTTAATAAGAAAAAATTAAAATGACTCTTTTCCGTGTTGACATCACGCATTGCACATCAGTTTCAGGGGAGCCCTGGTCTGTGCCCCGGGGCCACATCCTGCACCGGGGTTGGGCAGCTGGGTCCCGGGCACATCGCTGGGCACTGTCCCACCCTGTGCCCCCAGATCTGCTTGCCAGTGCTATAAACATCTTGGAGGATATTTCTGAGAGGAGCTGGCTCTTTTCCAAAGGAATTTCCCAAACTCCTCCTCCTCCATGTGTTTTATTGACTGCGGTCTCATCCTTTAAAATGGTTTATGATGAATTTCGGCTGACGCTCCCCTCCCAGCAACACTTTCTAAAGATTTAATAATTACAGTGAAGACAAACCTCGGTCGCAGCAGCTGAGCGTCACTGCAGCGCTTCACATCACATCGCCGTTTTTGGTAAAAAAATTGTAATTTTCAGAAAAAAAAATTGCGATTTACAGTACATGCGTATTCGGAGTGCTCCTGAGGTGGGGTATCAGCAAGTAAAGGCTTGCTTCCCAAAATGCTTGGAGGATGCTGGTCGGGAGGTGGTGAGGCTCACCAGCCAGGGAGGAAGTTGTGGATGCCCCATCCCTGGAAGTGTTCAAGGCCAGGTTGGATGAGGCTTTGGGCAACCTGGTGTAGTGGAGGGTGTCCCTGCCCATGGCAGGGGGGTTGGAACTGGATGATCTTTGAGGTCCCTTCCAACCCAAACCATTCTATGATTCTATGATTCTATGAAGCCCTAGCAAACCAGACTTGGTTTGTAGTAAACTAATTTGGGGTGCAGGTGTTGATGGAGACCTGATTGCGTAATTATTTAATGCAAATTGGAACCACGAGCAGCGTTTCAGCGTTCCCATGCGGATCACCTGCGTTCCCACCGGCGCGGGCGCAGCTTCGGTTTGCTGCCGGGAGCGTGGGAATGCTGGTGGTTGCTGGCTGGGAATGCTGGTGTGTTTCAGATGAAGGATGGTCACGTGCAGCTCGTGCTTACAGCGTTTTACATCACTCGAGATTGTACATCTGTCATGTTCGTTATTCAGTCGCCGCGGATTACGTCGCATCACCGCTTAGCGAGGAGATGTATTACAGAGCAGGGGAATGTCGCACCTGCTCCGGCAAAGGACATCATATTCCCACATTTCTCTGGAAAGATCACACCTTATAATCGCTGCATGCAGTGTACCACGTGAAATGATGCCCATTTATTTCATACAACAGACACTGTGTCATTTAATTAATTTAGGCTAAAGAGGAACGCTCAGCATTCACCAACAACTTTCCCTTTGGGACCGTGAATGAAAACCCCTCCTCCCACACAGGAGCCGGAGCCAGGAGAGAAGGTTTGTGTAGAGAGGCAAACTGCCCCTCTGCCCTGTTTTTCCCCCCTCAAATACTTAATGAATTTATAAAATCGATCTAGAGCATCAACGGCCATGAAGGCTACGGCACCGCGCGGTTCATGAGACTGATCCATGGAAGAAATGTCAACAATTTAAGGAAGCCACGCACCAGCACAGCCGGGGACGAGAGGGAGCCAGCCTGGCCGGTGGGGAACTGGCACCAGCAGCATTGCTTTCTTTTCCCAACACTTGCACATTTTTAGTTTTTTTTTTTGTTGTTGTTCCCAGGCAAAGTATAACAGGCAAGTGTAAAGGTAGACCTCTAACGCCGATGTTTACGGTGCACGGAGCACCACACCAGCCATCGCCTGGAGTGGTGATGCTGCCTTTTAGCATTCCTGTCCCTGCAGAATCCGTTTCTATATTATGGAGATTTCTGCAGACCTTAGGCCATGAGTATTGAACAGTCCTCACCTCTCACAGCTTCTCATTGACCCGCAGTACAATACAGACTTTTTTGAACATAAAAGCATCATTGACAACCCCTATATTACTCCAAGAGGTTGTTTACCCATGTGCTAGAGGAGACTTTTAAACTCGCTGCTAATTAGAGGCGCGTGACGGAGGCCGAGCCCTCAGCCAGAGCCATCGCAGGTCCTCGCTTGTCTCTTCTGCTGGAGACCATCTCTTGACCATGACTGGACGGGGCTGGTGAGCGCTGGGGTAGCCCCCCACGTTCCGTTCGCTCTTTGTTTTGCCCCGGGGTGCATCCCCTGTGAAGGAGATATCACCACCCACAGACCCCAAGCCATGACTGCAAATCCCCCCTGTATCTTACACCCCCTCACACACCTACAGCTCCGTGCGTTCACTGCAAACACTATTTCCAGCATACTCTGAGCGAACTTCATCAGGAGCAGCAGAGCTTCCTGCTCCAAAAGAATTTTTCTTCCTGGGAGAGATGATGCGCAGTGGGGCGATGCTCCGCAGTAAATGAGCTGTGGAAGAGCCTTTCGTTGCAGCCTTTAGGAGCTGGAGAGTTTGAACATAACCACACAGCTTTCATTGGACATGATAAAGGATTCTCGTCCGTATCACGGGGTTCGATACGAGTGGTTTGCCTCTGAAATGTATTACAGCTCGTTTCACATTTAGCGATGCCGTAATAGCTCCGGTCGTGCGTTGAGGTCAAGGACAGACATCGATCCGTCTGAACAAATACTGCTATTAATTAGAGGTGGGCTCGCACTGAAATACCTGGCCTGCACGGGACACTCCAGCCGCCCCTGAAGAACAGGCACTGGTAGTTATTTTCCTGCTGACTCCCCTGGCGAGGGGTTGATCGCTGCGAGGTGAACCTGGGAAACCTGCTCCCAGGATGAGGAAGGGTGAGGGTCCCCTCCATGGGACTCCCCCATCCGAGTTCCAGCCAGCTCGGCTCAGCCCGCCGCGGTCCCTCTTTCCTTTCTTCCCCTGATGGAGAGCAGTGGGAAGCAGAAATTTCTCAGAAATTCGTTTTTTTTTCGTTGGCTGGCATTTTGTTATTAACACTAAGCCGTGCAAAGGCTGCCCTGTTGTGTCCGCAGGCGATCAGTAGGAACGTGTCACCCTGCAAGTGCGGGGAGCAGGAGAGAGGTCACAGCAGCCAACCCCAGCAGCATTAATTACCACTTCTCTATCAGAGGATGCTCTAAGTCTTTGGTCTGAACCACAGCTCAAGCATGTCCTCGCTGGCCTCATCCAACGGCGCTGCTGTTGCCCGTGGGGCCAGGGCTGGGGCTGGGGCTGCCCTGTGCTGCTGGCTCCTGCTCCAGGGCCCACAACAGACCAAGGATATCAGGACAACCTCAAGGACAACCTCAAGGATAACACCTTCTGTCTTAGCATCATCACTCTGCTTCCCATCAGTCCTCTTCCCACAGCTTTTTCTTCTTTCCTTTCTAAAGCTATTGCCTTGCCAGTTGCTTTTAAGCGAAGAAGATTTTACAAAGTCTCACGAGCCATTTCCCATGTCTATAAAGGTTTTATTAACTCAGGCAATATGGCCAAAGCACACATTTGTCTCCCCTCCAGGATCTCTAATGCAATAAAACAACTCCCCTAAATCCCTGCTTCCAAGTGCACCCTCATTTCCTTGCGACCACCAGATCACCTTAATGAAATCAATGAGTTCATACAAGTACTATTAAGCTCTCAGGAAAAGCCTATATTAAAGCAGTGATTTTATTAGAAAGGTTCATGCAAAAAGCAAACAACTTAAACAGATCTGGGGGAAAAAGGTCAAGGACAGAAGAGGGTGGCAAGCCCTGCAGTATCAGACCTGGCAGCTGCAAAGACCAGGGGTGCAACAGGCATCTTGGTGAGGTTGGCTCTTTACCTAAAGGTGTTTGACTATGAACAACAGGCTCCTGCACGGTTTTGCTGCTCCTGGCATGGTTTGCAGACAGTTTGCTCTGACACACGCATGGAATTGTTAAGGAATAACTCCCACGCTGCAAGCTCTCTGCCTTCTTTTCCCCAAATTCACTCACGAGAGCAAAACCTTGCCCAAGTGGGATGTCTTGGCGCTTTCCCGTACGGATTCAGGGGTGCTGCCGGGGAGTGTTGGGGCTGGGGGGCTGCAGGGAAAGCCCACACCTCCAGCAGCCACCCTGCCCACCCTGCCTGTGGCGGGGA
Source organism: Tauraco erythrolophus (assembly GCF_009769465.1). NCBI lineage: Eukaryota > Metazoa > Chordata > Aves > Musophagiformes > Musophagidae > Tauraco > Tauraco erythrolophus. The sequence goes on from NC_141475.1 coordinate 28,338,914, forward strand.
GAAGGGAGGCTGGTGGCGAGGGTACAAAGGCTGAGTGTTGCCCCAAGTGAAAAACCTGACACAGACACAAAGCAAAGGCAGGATAAACCCAGCCTGCTGCTGAGAAGTTGCCGAGATCATCCGTCATTGCCAAGGCTCCCTTTGCTCTATAAGGCATCAGAGCAATTCGGAATACTGGCAGCTATAGCTCTGCCAATATCTTAAGGATATCTTTTTCAGAAGGCATCAGTGACAACAACAAGAAAAAAAAAAATTCCTCTTTTTAAGGGTCTCATCACGCTGAAAACTTGCTTGGGTTTGTGACAGCCCTTTTACATAAAGATAAAAGCATTCAGAGTTTCCCCACGCTGTGGTACCAAAAATCGCATTAGCAGATAGTCGAGCAGGAAGATCAACATTTAATGTGTCCCCATCATATACTCTTTTGTAAGTATAACATGAAATATTGAATAAAGAGGGCTTAAAATGAAACCCGTCTCCAGCTCTATGCTCGGGGCATCTCCGTGGCAGTGGCAGCCGCCAGGATTGTGTTATGTTTGTTGTCGGTTACGTCGGGCTCCGAGGCACAACTAAAATGATTTGCCTGCTGGAGTTTGGGAGATTGGACTGATACACGTTGGCACGAGGAAGATGAGGAGAGCAGACATGCTCAAAAGCTTGATACATCTGGAATATATATCATAATCTGTCCTAAACTAAACGTTCTGTGTGCGCAGTGATCGGAGTTGGCATCGAAGACCTGTAGACCCTGGTGCGACGCAGACCCCCTTCAGCTCGTACCGTGTCTACATTGAGGTGGACGTGGTGTATGACACAGAGCAGGGGCACATGTTGGCGATCTGGGCTCAATGTATCCAAAAAAACCCTCACTTTTTTTTGGTAAGATGTGGCACGGACAGGTGCCGGCAGAGCATGGCCGCAGCTCACCACGAGATGCTCTGCCGGACGGAGAGCTGTTGCGTGGGGAGATGAAAGTGGTCCTGCTGCAGGTGGTTGTTGCATTGAGCAGCAGAATTTGTTCTTCAGCAGCAGCTGGATCTGTATTTGGGTGCCTGGGCACGGTGGGAATGTGCGAGTGCCTCTGCTCCATGACACTCTCACGGCAGCGCTGGGAAAAGGCAGCACATGGGCACGGGAGAGTCACACGCACAAGAAAAGTGTGGGTTTCGAGGCCAATCCCATCCTTTTGTGGGGGTCTTTTGCAGCAGCAGCTCGACAGCCAAGAGTTTTACTGCAGATGTTTGGCTGAGACACATCTCCCAGGACGAGCCACGGCTGCCGTCCCACTGTCGGCCAGCTCAGCCGCTCGGGACTTGTGCTTTGCCAAAGTTACTGCACTTGTATAGGCACAAATGGGCAAAAGACATCGATTTTCCTTGGAGAGACTTTGTCCCATCCCATCCCATCCCATCCCATCCCATCCTATCCCTCCAGCTGCCGGGCAGGAGCACTGCCTGCTCCCTGGCACTGCCGCCGTCCCACAGCAGGTCCCCGCAGCCCCACCAGGAAAAGCACGAAGGACATTATCCACCAGGAGAGAGCGTGAAGCATCCACAGCTGTGCAGGGAGGGAACGCAATAAATAACAAACGAGATTTGATTATACAACATAATATAACTTTCAACGTAAAAATGAATTACGGTGCGCGCAATAATAAATCATAACTTTACCTTTCACCAGCGCAGAGCCAGTTCTGAACTGCAGCGTCTGGAGCTTGGGTTGAGCCCTCCAGCTTTCAGGGATACTTTGACCCCAAACTTCATCTCCAGTGCATCAGATGGAAAACTTGAGCCTAATTATCCTGAAAGCGCCCGCATGTGGGAGGATGGCATCGCCTGTCTGTGGCAATACGCAGGCTTTGCAGGAAGGCCAGATGGGTTGGGGGCAATTTTTTTAAAGCAATAACGAAGCAAAGCAAAGTCAAGAAGCCCTAATCCTGGCAATTTGAACAGGTTTCCCACTCCCGTTGCAGCAGCACATGAAAGTACTGGTCAGTGATACGTGTGGGGCTGGCATTGTGGGTTGTCCCCTGGGGAGCAGCATCTCTCCACAGGCAGAGCTGGGTGAAACCGTCCTGCTTCCCTTCACGGGGCAGCGTCGGATCCACGAGGAGCGAGAGCATGGGATGGGATTCAGGGCAAAGCGTGGATTAGATGGGTCAACTCAGTGCTGACCGTTTTCCAGCCCCGGTGCACGATCAGGATCTGGCCAAGCATGCTGGAGCGGGCAAGCGTGGCACGGCACCGTGGGCATCCCGCTGCTGGCAGGCACCTCCCGCCCCGGCAGCTCCCCCTTACCATACGGGGGCTGGTTCCTCAGGAATATTTGGGTAAGGAGGGCTTAAACACCCCGCCACAGTTTGGCATCATTCCTTCTGTGCTTCTGTGAATAAGTGTGCACTTAGATAAACAATCACAGTTTTGTGAGTGTGCTCTCACCGCAGACCCTCTGGGGTGGTGGCCGGTTATTCAGCCCATCAGCGGGGTGCCTGGCCGTACCCACTCGCTGCAGCTCTGGGCAATGCTCCCACAGGTCACATCCCCACCTCGGGCACCGCTTGCCCATGTCACGTCGTCGGTGGCACCCGCAGGACCGAAGCGTGACCTCGTGTGATGCAGGGCGAGCTGCTGGACCCCTGCCCCTCGGGGTCTGGGGCTTGAGGTTTTGGGCTGGGCGGCACTGGAATGGCAACTGCTCCATCTGGTGGGAACGGCCCCGGCTGGGTTGGGACTGTGGGCTTTGCCTTCATCCTACAGAGCGGGCAGCAATGCCCCGGCCAGTCCTGGCATGCCGCAGGGCTCCCGGCCCTCCGCCACGGCACCACCGGCACCGGGTCCCCTGACCTGTCACAGCCAGGATGGACGAGGGGAATGTCCTTGTTGGGAAAGGAGAGCTGCTGTGAGCATGTACCCCTAAACATACCCGGGGCTGAGCAGGGCATCTGGTTTTAAGCGTATGACATGGCAAAGGTGTAAATGAGGTTTCACGGGAGCGCGGCTGAGCGCGGCACCACAGCCGGGACAGGGAGGGGATGGCACAGCCCGGCTCGGGCTCTGCCTCTTTGCAGGCGGCTGCTTCGCCAATTCGTTGAACAATCTTGATGTTTAGGGGAAAAAAAAAATGAGCAAAGGTAACAGTGGAAGGAGCTGCTTTCACTCCAGCTTTGGTCCGGCGAAATACAGCAGTCATGGCCCGGCTGAGCGGAGCGAGGGGGGGCCGGCAGCTCGGCAGCGGCGCTGTCCCAGGAATCCAACACTTCGTTACCGTTTCATCCGGCATCAAACACTGCTTGCTTCTTCACCACAAAATACAAGAGAGGACTTGCAGCACCCTGGGACTTGTAGAAAGCTTCCAGCTTTCATGCTTTAACAAATAGACTCAGAAATGCAGAAAAAAGTCCTACATTCATCATTTAAATTTTGCTTCCGTATGAGTTTTTGCTTGCTCGCAACCCAGGGAGAGCGTGGAGGGATGAGGCCATCCTGCAGGACTCATCCCCAAATTAACGATCCTAGATGTGCTTAGACATCATTGACTCCGTGCTTTTTGTCCAGGGCCAACTCAAATGAGCTCGTGCTATGAAAAGGGATCAGGTAGCCCGTCCGCAGGTCCTTAGCTGTGCGATGGGAGAGGTGCCCCCAGCCCAGCCCTGCTGGCCCCGTGGCCACGGGCTCGCAGGGGAGTCCTGCACTATCCAACACGCCCGACGTGCTGCATGGAGACACCCAAACAAGCAGGGATGTGGGAAGAAGAGGGGAAGAAATACCTGCTTGCTTTCTAAGCGTGGCATTTCTGTGTCTCAGTGAATTGGTGTAACTGCAACTGGCAGTCCTTACCTTAAAATACGGGCATTTCCCTGCTGGAAATTCTCTCCTCCACAGTTTCCTTGCTCTGAAAGCTGCAGGCGTCGATAGATCAGCTCTGAAGTCTGCTGAGTGCCTAGAAATAAGGGGACATCATTTCCCCAAGTCAGTGGCCACCCGGCTGCCGATAGCGCTGAGCGGGAGATGGCTCTTTGCAACTTTGATTTACCGGCAATTGTCGGAGAAGCAGCACGCAAGAAATGGAAACCCAATATTTCCATTACAGTTTACTTAACAGAAAAAATATTGTAGGGAAGTCAGACATCATAAAAAGCTCATCTTCTCTCTGTTTACAGGGTTGTACAAGAACTTGAGCCAGACCGGTGATCAATTTAAAAAAAGCCCTTTGCAACTGAGGGCACGGACAAGCGAGCGTTCGATATCCCCATGGCAAACCTGCAGCCCCAGCGAAGGGCAGGGGGTAAAGCACCGACCAAAGAGTGGCTGGCAGAGAGCTCCAGAGTGGGTCACTGCATTTCCAAGAAGCTCTTTGGAACACTGAGCAATTTCTCCTCCAACACGCCCAAGAACTATTCTGCATCATCCATTCCCCCACCTTGCAAAATGCCCTCTCTCGTTGATATGGAGGATATTTTTAAGGTCAAGCTCCCGTGTTATGGCCAATCTATGGGGTAGCAAGCGTTGCCCATGGCAAAACCCCATCAATTCTGACTAGGTGGTTTCTCCTCCCCTTCACACACACCTCCCTCTCCTCCCTTTCCTTGGCTTCTTCTGGTCCTTCCCATTATCTTCACTTACTATTGGTCCTGCAAAAGCCTTTGGCTTTGCTGTTGATACCATGATCTTGGTGCCAGGGAATGGTCCTGGGGAAGAGGGGCTGCAGAGGACCACGTCACCCTGCCCAACTGCTCTGCTCCAGTGTTCCCCCCACCAGACCATCCACACCGGGTGCTCTGCCTCACGGGCTGTGGTGCCTGGGGACGTTCCCAGCCTTCCCTGAACCGGCACTGCTTTCAGCTCGGTGTCCTACCTCCTGCTGAGCCGATGTCCCCTAAGGAGATGGTGTTAGTCTGTGTGAGATACCTGGCCCATGGGTCGGTGGGTTTGGGGCTACCTTGGGTCCACCCACGCTCTGCCTCAGATGCTAAGGCTTCTCCTGTGCTGCGGTCCCAGTAAGGAGCTCAGGCAGCTCCATGTGTTCAGCTTCATCAGAAGAACGGAGCCATATCGTGCACAAGTCACTTTGGGACCAACCTATAGGAACTTCCTTCAAGAGGAAAAAGTTCAGGCTGCTGCCGAGGTCGACGAAGAGAGTCGCTGAGGTTGTGCTGAGAAATGAAGGCTCATTTCCCAGTGAGGGCCCTTCCCTCTGAGCACGTTGAGACCCTGGAAAGCGTCCTTCAACTCCAGGCAGGAGCGGGTATCAGCCTTGGCCCACCAGCAGGTCGGACAAAACGATGCCACGCTGCTTTCGTCCTGAGGTCTGCAACCCGTCCTCCGGAGACATTTGAAGACAAAATGTGCTGTTGCAATAAGTGCTAATTTTGAGGCCCGTGGTGCTCATGAAGAACAGTCACCGATACCTGCCCGAACCACGAGAAGTTTCAGGGAGCAGGAGAGGCACCGCTGGAACGTCAAACCAGCGCTTCTGCCCGAGTCAACCAGTGCTTCTTATTCCTCAGTCGATGGTTTAATCTATTTTAATGATTATCACTACTGATGCTGAGTGTAATCACCTTGTCTGATACAATTGCTAGAATCTAAAAGTCTACTTGGTTTTAATGGTTTATGATTAGGAGTATTATTTAGTCAGATTAAACTGGTCTTAATTCATTCCCAGTCATCATTTAAAAGCTGGAGCACGTTACGGAGAGCCCCCCTCACCACAACATGAATCAATGCCCTGTCTCCATGCCATATATTTTTAGCAGCAACATGGACAGGCACCGAAGTACTACAAGCTATTAATATTCATGAATCATCGCTACCACCATTAAAATTTCCTTAAAACCCACCACAGCAGTGGCTGGATTTACTTCTCTTGGCAGTGATGAGGCCCATTAACCCCTGACTGTCAGAAGAACGGCTGGGAAAGTCTCACAGACTGGGATTTGGAGGAGAAGCTGAAGGGTCTTCTGTTGCTTCCACAGGACGCTGGAGACCTGAAAAGCTCGTTAGTAGGTAACAGAGGGAATGAGATCCCGGAGCAGCCAACAGCGGAAGCATTTGCTCCATGCTTCTTGCTAGATGAACCAACTTTCTTCCCTTTAGACTAATAACACATGTTCTGTCAGCGAGAATACAAACAAGAATTTAAGGAAAACTTAAATTCCAAGAGACAGGCAGAAGTGGCAAATTAAGTACATATTTTTCTTACTGAAATAAGTGATCAAAACTGACATGTAAGGGCCAGGAGTAACTCATTCCTGGAAGAATCGTCTGTGGACAATGGAGAAGCATGTTAGCTAAATTATTTGATTAATTTGTTTAAAAATAAAGCCCTGAAGACATTTTAGATGTTTCCTTTAGTTAATGAGATTTCCATGATAGTTAAAAAAATAAAATTAGAAAACAATGCCGTTAATCTTGGATTACATGCAGCACGGGGGAAGAATTAGTCTCAAAGCAGGAAGATTAAGACACTTTGCTTCCCAACAAAAGAGCTGTGATAGAAGCTACGTGCTGTGTTTTCCCATCTGAGACCAACGACGAGGTGATCAGGACCTGTCCTTTTGTCTCTAACCTGGTGTATTTGGGCACGGCTCTAACTTCTCCTTCTGACAGGGCAGGGTCTGCGCCTGAGAAAATAATTATGGGCTGATGAGGACCTTCCATCCACAGGAAACCACAAGGACAACTCTATGTCTTTGGTCAGCTCTTGCACTCAAATAGCTCATCGGAAAAAATGTTTTCTCAAGCATTCGGTTAACCCGTATACTAAATATTACATATATATGAACTATCAATAAAGAACCACCACTACTTCACATTTTAAGTTGAATTATTTTCCATTAAAAGTCTCAAATTAAATGACAGTAACTTTGTACAGCCTGTATTTGGCTGTTCTAATAAACAGCGGCATGAAACGGGGATAAAAAGACATCCCAAAATAGGATTACGTAGAGCTATAAAAGGGGAAATAATCTTCGAAGAAATGATGTAAGAACAAATTCTAACCACATGAAAAAGTAACAAGTCATGGTTTCAATCACCAGCCAGGCGAGGGTTTGATAATCTCATGTGTACAGCATATAAATCCGCGAGGACGACAAATTGCATTTTAATTTATGTCCTGGAAAGGTTAACGTCTAACACCCTCTACCCGCTGCAGAAATCAGGGAAAACACGTTTGCTCCAAGTACACACTGAGCCTAACAAAGTGACTGCACCAGGTCCCAACCCCGTTCCAGGGGGTTTTATCAGTGGTGCAGGAAGTTCCATACAAGTTCAGAGAGAAAAATGCTTAATTTTTAGCGTGCGCTTTGGCAGCAATTTAGACACGATCAATTGCACTCATTAGTTTCTTTTATGACTCAAAAATTAATCTACTGCTTATTAATTTTGATGATTTAAAACCAAAACTTAAATCGTGTCCCTTTAACAGTTAACCTGAAATCAAAGGGAAGGAGCTTCTTGATAAGCCCACAAATGTATAAAACGCTCATTCTGACCTTTGACAAAAAACCAGCTCTTTTGTTCACAAATATACTTATTGACAAGTGAATCATTATAATATATTCAATGAAATATTAACAAGAAGTTTATTCTTCGAGATAATTTTATTAAAGCTCTCTTCAAACATAACACAGTATTGTAAAAAATCCACAATTGCAAGGTACAGTCTCAGTCTCTAATTTTTTTTTTTTTTTTTTTTTTTTTTTGGTACTTATCTAAACCAGAAGCTTGCAAAGAAAACACGTGTTGTGCAAAAACATCGTATGGGGTATATGCTGACATACAGTAATTATATTCCTTGGAACACACCAGGTATTGATGTAGAAATGCTTTAACTCAAAAATAAAACACAGAGTGATACTCTGCAACGAGCTGTACACGAGGCTCCCACCAACCTACACCAGGATTCTGCTTCTCCATCAATGACAGACCCTCTGTGCTGGATTTACTTAATTACAGGGTGTTTTTTCTTCTGATGCATACAAAATTGAGAATGAATAAAAAAGGCCCAATCTTACACACGATGCAACTGGTCTGAGCAGTCTGTGCCTCCAGGTTGGGTTCAAGGCACAGGGGGAATCTCATCCTCCGTGTTTAAACCAAACACGCTGCTGTTAAATAGATGTTCATCTCAAAATAAAGTCATCCCACGATATGCACTGTATCATCATGTCAAATAAATATTCCTACAGCACCTATTACTGTGACTCTATATCACAACTCAGGGAGAAACAGCTAACATGGGAAAAAATTAGGAAAAAAATTGTATCTATCCTGAAACAACGCAGTAAATATTAAATGTTTTATTCTTGGCATGTACTTTGCAAATAAGCAATGGCAAATTAATGATGAAATAAATAATAAGAAATAAGCAATAGATTTGGTCTCTAAGTGACTGCAATCTTAACTGTTTGTCAAAGTCATCCCAGAGCAAAATTCCATGAAAACAGGAGCTGAACCCAGCCTGGCACTAGGCAGCTTCCTCGTTCACCAGCAACGGTTCCACTTCCAGTGCCACTGATCCGGATTGTCTTTCCCTGTGCTGACGGTACAGGATGAACTGCACAGTCACCTGTTATTTTTGGGTAAGGAAGTACTTCTTCATGGCAAAAAGTTCAACGGTATTTTACTGCAACACTAGAAAAGGGAACGTGCAGAAGAATCCTAACACAAAAATGCAGATGCCCTTGGTTGTATGGCTCAAGTACACGTGAAAATATCCCTTACTCCCTCATCCTCGTGCTTCCAAGGGTCCTAAGTGTGAAATTCATAGAATGGGATGGAATCAAACACATTGCCCTGTACTACTCCAGCCTCAGTAGACCAAATACCAGGGGCTGGGCTGCAGGTGGGTGCTGCTAAGGAGGGGAAGTTATTCAAAACTTTTCTTAGCAATAGATGAGCAGGGCCTGATCAGAAAACTAAATTCTCATTTCCTGCAAAATTCTAGGCGGTTTGATATTTACTGGCAAGCGGATGACACTCTGACTCAACATTTATTGCTGTTTTCAACACAGAATTGTGCAATTAGACATAATTATTTATCTCTACTGTAAGACAGACCATTTGAAACACTGCTAATCTGTAAAGAATTAACAAGTATTTACTTGTCCTTTTCCTGGATGATTCCAGTTTTCAAACAAAATTATTGACTTTGAGCATAGATAGCTTAAATAAAAAAAAAATCAGGGGTGTGCATCTAGGACAGGAGAGATTTCTTACTCTTCAGAATTTTTGCTAAAGAGTTCAGGAGTTTTACACTTGAGTACTGAACTTGATACAACTTTGTTTTCTGATAGAGATACCACTGGAAGATATAAAGATACCAAACCAACCTCTCCAGCTACGCCCTGCCCTTACGTACTCTTTTCTATTCTAGTCTAAGAAATACACACAGCATCTTGCAGAATAAAGATTTCCTACTCCTGGTAAATCGAGGTGCAAACGATGTGAAACACAAAGCAGCAGGTCCCAGAAGCCCATCTCCTCAAAGGCAAACCACCAGGCAGCAAAGCAGCAATGCTCTCTGTACAGCAAGGTCCATGGCTCCTGCTTTTCTTGCTCACTTTGGGCACTTTTTTCTGCTTTTTCTAAAAGACAGAATGATTTCAGCAGCAGACTAAACTCAGCATTACTTGCTGCCCAACTTTGATGAAGAAAGTTTTGAGGAGGACATTAGATGGGTGGAAGCAGGTAAGCAGGTGTAGTAGATGAGGTCACGTAGGGAGTCTCCAACGTAAGCATCTGCATGAAAGCAGGTTTAAAGGTATGTGGTACCTTGTACAAATTCCAATTTATGCTCATGTAAATCCAGCTTTCACAGAGCCTGGATCACCACTACTGCTATGTGTAAAACCCCAGTTTAAAAATGAAAAAGTTTCACTGGGAGGAAATCTGACACATAGAATTCTACCAGGAGGGCTTTAGATCAGTTAAAGTGACTTGGCTGGTAGACAATGGTTGTGGGAAGTTTAAGGCTAATGTATGTAATGATTTATAAAAATAAGGAGAATTAAAAAAAAAACAAAAACCCAACCCACAAACTTTCTGGGCAGCCTGGATGAATGGAGAGGAAATACACTATATCCAAGGCAGAGCCCCCAGAATTATCCCACCTTCTCAAAGCTTTCCAGCATCCCACCTCTGAGGCCCCCCAACTAAAGACTAGACAGGATTTCCTTCAGAGACAGCAGCTCAGCACTCCTTTTTCAGTCCTTCTATAATGTTACATGGGGAATGCTTTCTTCTTAGAGCTTAGCAAATTAGTTTTATAGCATACCTATAGCTACCACTTAAATTTCCTGCCTTTTTCTTTTTTATAGGCCTTGCTGCACTTGCAGGTGAGCACCTCCCCAAGTCTTAACAGTCGCAGTGCTGGAAAAAGACACTGTGAAAGGGGAATCAAATTTGCTTAAAAGCATCCTGTGGGCTTGGGACAAGCCTGGGCTGTAGCACTGCGTTATCACTCTTGGCCACCAAGTTGGGCAAAAATAACAGAGCTTTTAAGGAGGAATAAATTATAAACACAACTTATGTGGAGGTTATCAAACGGTATTTCCAGAATATGTTTTGTAGCATATGTACTCAGCTGCTTGTATTTTTTAAATGATAAACTGCCAAGACTTCTTAAGATAGAAACTAACTTGCTGCTCAAGTCTGACTTTCTGGAGGAAACTTTAAGACCTAAGCATGCAGACAGCCCAAAGTGGAGGAGACAACCAAACTGACTTCCCAGACTAAAGTTCATGACAGCCACTGAGCTAGTGCATCAAATTTGTTTCATTAAATCAAACAATTTAGTGACCACTCAAAAAACAAAAAGTTTTGAGACAAAAACAGGTATTTACAAGAGCACAGAGGAGAAGTTGTGTGTTTGGCTGAGAAACTCTCCTGGCTGAATTGTCAAGTCAGACTTACATTCTTTGCACAGTGTAATTAAATTACAAAGTGCCATGTTTTGTAGAAGCATATAATGGATTCCAAGTGGTTGTCCTGCAAATAACAAAAGGTGCAAGAGAAGAGTTTGTGTACAACAGCTTGGCTCTCGCTGAATATCCTTTGGCTATCTCGTAACAACCTGCCTACACTTAATGAAAAGAAGCACATGTGGAGGATTCGAACACAGTTCTCTGACAATAGGGTGATGTCAAATGAAAAAAAAAAACAAGGCAAAAATCTTGGTAAAGGGCTTTGTCTGAACTAAATACATAGAGTTGTTTGGTTTTGGTGGGAGCAGGGGAGGAAGGAGGCAGAGTGAAAGAGGATAGTACACTTATAGAAAAGGGAAAAGTTTTCTGGAAAAACTTGCACTAGATTCAGTCTCTCAGAAACTTGGTGATGGGGCAGAATTGGTCACCAACTGATTTTAAAATACGCCCTGTTGCATCCTTGTGCACAGGTGAAGGATTAAGTGCTTCACCAAAGCTCTAACCAGGTCCACTGAGGAACTCTCCAGCAGGCAAATCCAGACTTGGTGCCTGCCTGACACCCTATCAGGCCCATTTAAACCCTGGGCTTCGTGGTTTCTTGAGAAGCTCCAACCACCTTCCACTGCAAAGCAGCAGCTGGAAGGAAACATTTACTAGAAAATAAAATCATATCCAATTTATAATTCAAACGTGTAACGCTATGAAACTCCTCTTAAAACAAAAACAAGGACAATTCATACTTTACAAACAATTGGACTCTTCCATTATTTATCAAAAATAACTGGCTTATTGTGCAACCAAGTAACTTTAACTGTAGACACCAAGGAAACAGGATGAGCGTGTTATCCTGTTAAAGTGAGCTGAAACAATTCCAGTGCAATCCTGCACCAAGGAACGCTGGAGCTGCTGTTCCAGCTCTGATCACGAGTCCATTTGTTGCTAAAAACAGTCATTGCCAGCCGTGTCAGATGGAAGCAAAAGAATACTGCAGCAGACACAGAGTAAGGGAACTCTTAATCCTTGCCTGGACCTTGAGAAATGAGAGTTTATTTTCCACCTAATGAAACCCTGGACACTATCAGGAATAAAGCCTACTAGAATTAGGCAATTTCTGCAGCTACTCCTCAAAACAGAGACTGCCTGTTACACAAATGATCAATTATGAAGCACTTCCCTCAGAGAAATTACGACTTTTTGTTTTAATTCCTCTGTTTTCCAAAACCCAGGTGATCCTGTTCTTCATTTTTCTGGTCTAGCATGACATATCAGTTTGTCAGATATTTTATTTTCTTGCTTGGAAAGAGACAGGAATGAAGCTCTCCCTAGAAGCATTGACTTCTCTACCTTCAGGGCTTCTCAAAGCAGGAGGTCTGCTTTTGTTTTCTCTTGATTACAAATACTTCATACATTTTCAGCTAACGCTATACACTTGACTAGATTCCTATAAGCTCCTCAACCTGATTTAGAAGCATCTGTTTTCAATATAATTTGAACTGGAGGACTATTAGCAAGATTGGATTCAGACTCCAATCAAGACAGAACCCAGAAATGAATGTCATGTGCACACTGGCACTGCGATCCCGGGGCAGGGGGAGCTTTGTGCCCAATACAAAAGTTCTTTTTCAGAGTACATCACAGAAAGGCATCTGCAAATACGCACATAACGTACTGTAAGGGTCATCAAGATCAAATTCTAGGGTTTTTTTGGGTAAATAAACACTGGCCGGTTTATGTTTCCAGTTGGGAGGTGGAAGAAAGAGTCACTACTTCGTTGACTGCACTGTCTCATAAAAGAAAAACTCCCATTTATTTCAAAAGGGGCCACGAACCACAGTTCAGTCTCACCACAGCCATGGAGTACTGTGCTCCCACCGAAATCTCCCCGGCTGGAGATGCGGAACACACAGATGGCTGTTCTGAACGACAGTGTCACTCACAGTCCACCCAAAGGCCAGGGTCGCCCGTCCCATCCCTAGTCTAATTGGAGTGGCTTTTGAAATTACTTTAATCAGAAAGACAAGGCTGATGCCTGGGAATCATAACTTCTGGAACCGTTCCAGGTAAATCTGGTAAAGAACTTCCTTTTAATATGGAACGGATTAACACAATATGCTTCAGCATGGTCCTGAAATCACTCTTCGTCTTATCCTGTTTTATACTTTGAGTTCATGGAGCTAAATACCAAGATGTTTTCAGACACAAACCTAAAATACTTCAGGAAAAAAAAAAAAATCATAAAATCTCCTCTTTATACTCTTTTAAGTGAAAATGTAAGCTATAGCAACAAGACTATAGGTGACTATAAACCTATGGTGAACAGTAGGACCAAGTCCCACCACATCACTGTTCACTAAGCTTTTAAAGCAAAAGTACAACATTGCTCTCAACATTTTGCTTTTAATTTCTGGATCACAAAATGCTAATGCTCAATGTAGAAAGAGCACAACTAACAATAGCCAATATACCATGGGCATCTTATGTATGTCCCCTGAATACAAGAATAAAAAATTACACTGTTTTTAGTTTGCTCAGGTCTTTCAAGAAGCTGGCACACTAATCTAGAAAAATGTGTAGCTAGTTAGCCCTTAGCATGACCCAAGCATGTTGCTTTTCAGAGGCACTCAGCATCTCAATGCATCTGATTTTGCCCCAAATTATGCAGTTAAGGGTAGCTGCAGCACTTCTTTGTTAAGTGCTATTTTCTGAAACTGTTTGCTAAAACCTCATTGATTGTCTCTGATGTTAAAGCAATCTTGAAATAACACTTACAATTTAAACAAATTCTCAAAGCTGTAATTCTACACTTGCATTTAAAGGCAAGCAGGTTTGGGGTTGGTTTGGTTGGTCGGGTTGTGGTTTTTTTTCCTTTTTTTTTTTTTAAAAATGTATCAGACAGCAAACATAAGAAAAACAGCACAATGGGCACAACCTCTCCCCCCAACTTTTTATGTATTGGCTACAAAATAGAAATTAACCTGTGCAATTTAGCTTTAATGTAAATATTTTCTAAAAACTTGTTATTCTTATCAAGAAATATTATTATTAGAAGTATACAAATTATTGTTCAGAAAGAAGTTAAGATTTTACGATCAGGTTAGAATCACCAAAAAATAATTGATTTTAAAAATCCACTTAATTCCTGATCTCCTTATTAACAAGCCCATCCTGAGAAACTCTAGCTGTAATAGGAAAAGGATACAAAAATGTCCAGAAACAAAACTCCAAAGCTCCCAATAAGCCATGGAAGATGGTGTAAAAAGTAGAGGGCCTGGAGAGATTCAGTCGCTGGCATCTTTAAAACAAGGCTCAGTCCATACGTACAGTTTCCCAGCATGGCTAATGCAAACAGCAGGTAAGAGGTGCCTTCTGTTGATCTTCTTTGGAACTAAACACAAAAATTTTTATGGAAGAAATGTTAAAACATGTGTCACAGTAGCCAGTTATAGGAAAATTTTAGCATTTTGTACTATAACACATTCAAAGACTTTCAGTCATTCTTGTCCATCTCTTCCATCTCATCTGAATCCTCTGACTTTAGTACCTTCAGCACGTACCACTGAAACAACAGAAATTGTTACAGCTCTTAGAAGCAGCTCCAGTGAATGTAATTGTTATGTAAGTGCAAAGCAGCAAAGATAATCTGCTTCCAAATGATATTTAGATCTTAAGAAATCTGTTGCTCTATCTGTCTGTTTAGTAGAACTTTTCGAAAATATTGTGGTTTTCCAGCTGTGATGGAAAAGATAAAGGGGGAATATGGATAGGCTTGGAAATGCACTAATTGCATTTTTGTAATCAAACAAAATGCCTCTATACAATTGACAATGTAAAACCTTTAGGTCTTTTGTTAGGTTTTGTTTTTTTTATTTAACGTGCCGATAGTGAACAGGCTGGGGAGGGGGGGAAGTCAGTAATGACATCTTTGTGGAAAAAGGCCTAAAATTCTAAACTAATTTCCCTCTGATCCTAACTTTCAATCCCATGACTGGTTACTTAAGGTAGAATAGTTTGGAGGAAAAAAGGGGAGAATCCACTTGCTCATGACAACAATCACACCAAGTACATTTCTGCTCATATCTGATAAATCCAACTCTTCCTCTTCCTTTGCCAATCAATCAAAGACCATAATTTTCCTAAAATTCTCATCATCCTCCTCTGAAAGGGAAAAAACCCTTCTTTTTGTTTACCATTTGAGGTCACAAAAGCAAAGTAGGCTTTGACTTCAGAGGGCTCACTGCTAGGGAGAATCCAACATCTAAACAAAGCGTACTTTGTAAAACATATAAGTATACTTAGCCAAAAAAACCTACTTACATTTTTATACAGCTGAGGAAACCTACTTCCCAAGTAAAATACACAGGATATATAGCCACAAATGAAGCCTGACATTTCAATCATATCAAGAGAGTTCTGAAAAAGAAAAGTACGTGTATTTTGGCAAGAACGTTTTTGGGCATTTCACAGGATTAAACTGAGAGTCCAGGGGCTGATTTTCTGGACAGAACTGCTTTCAAAGCAGTTCAGTGCTGCTCTTCCAGTGACCAAAGAGGACTAGAAAGGGTTTGGTCTTTATCTCACAACAATGCACTATGCTGCATCGTAGCCATGGCTGAGATCAAAACTAGTGCTGGGCAAGACAGGACACCAGTATCAATCCAGTCCTCCTGCTAAAAAAACCTGGGCACAATAATTCAACCCAAACTAAAAACTGTAGCTAGGACCACAAAAAAAAAAAAAAAATCATCCTATCTGGAGAAAGTAAAATACTCATTTTTCACAGTTTAAGAGTTAGTTTTCTCACTCTAGCTGTGTTTTGAAAACAAGCTGCTTCCCTGCTGGGCAATGTTGCTGGATTACAATTATTTTACTGGCATTAGTATGAAGCCCACAAAATTGCCTGAATAGCCGGTGAACTTTCCTGCTGAAATGACAGCAGCAGCAGGTACCATTGTAATTTTCCACTTTTATTGATTTCACTTGTGACTAGGCAGTCTCTACACGGATGCCTACAGCACCTGACACCAGCGGAACGACAACACGTACCCATGTTACTCCACAGAGCAGCACATCCTAATGACCCAAGGGACAGAATGAGCCCAAAACACAGGAAAATGCTAAAAGAAGCACTTTTATAACTTCTTTATTTTGGGATGTATGGTCCATAGTTAAAACATCCACACAGTGCCACATTTAAGATTTCTAAAACCATTGTTAAAAACGTCACCCAAATTGCTTTAAAGCTCGTAGTACTCAATCTTTTCAAGGCACTCCTGGGTGGAATTTTTTTTTTTGAATGGAAGCAGGTAAGAACTTACATTACTTCCTTCGATTCCTGTACCCTGGTCTTGGTTTCTTAGTAACAGCTGACTGGGTAAAATAACACACAGCACTATACACACCACGACCCAGGTTACACAGAAATTCTTCAGGCTTTTGCTGCCTAGAATGACATACAAACAAATTAGCTGAAAAATAACATCTGCTGTTGATTTAAGGTTACTTTTTGTTTGCAATAAAAGTATGTAAATTTAAAGGTACAATTTCATGTATCTTTTTCTTGGCAGCCATGTAAGTCCACCTCTTATTTTCTGGGCTTTGTGCCCACCCCTGCTCACTATTATAGTTGTGCTGTGTCTTTGTGCAACAACAGAGAGAAGCAGGGCAGGAACAGGAGGGTACTCCTTAAAAAGGCATTGCTACTGAGAGAGAAAATTTTCATGCTTATATTAGGTCCTAACAGTTTACTATTAAATAACAGCTGGTAAACAGAAAACTGTTAAGTAGAATAGAACGTAACAGTTTCTTTCAACACATCTTGATTAAAAACTGCAAAAGCAAGGATATTTGAAATGTGAATTAACAAAACTATCTTTAAGATAAATACATAATCCGAGCACTGTGCTGAACCAGTGTCTATGTCCACGGCTATACAATCATATAATGGTTAGGGTTGGAAGGGACCTTAAAGATCATCTAGTTCCAAACCCCCTGCCATGGGCAGGGACACACTCCACGACACCAGGTTGCCCAAAGCCTCATCCAACCTGGCCTTGAACTCCTCCAGGGATGGGGCATCCACAACTTCTATCTCAATATCTGGTTATCCAGATATCGAGCCTCACCAAGACTCACATATTCAAAGACACAGACCCCATGCAGCAAGTCTCCACAGACACCTACAAGACCATGTGAAAATGGCAGACAAGTCTGCAGAACTCTGGAGCTACGTTATCTTCTGTACCTACAAGATGCTGGTAAAGTCCTGCAGCCTGTCCCCAGTGGGACAAATTGCTGTATGGTGTTAGTGAGGTGCAAAACTGACCAACTTGTCCAGGGTGACTGCTCCAGAACTGGGTACTGCAAAGCCCTCTTTGACAGCTTTAATCACAGCACCATTCCTCCCACTCCAGCTGTGCAAACCACTGAGCTGAAACAGGCACTGGCAGCTAAAACGTACAAAAGCCCGTGTTTGTTTTCAGGAGTGGCCAGCAGGAAGGATCCATCTTCAGCACTGACCTATCTCCAGGTTTATTATCAGTTCCATATTGGATGAATCTGCTTTATCCCTATTTAGTCTGCTGGGCAGGCATCTGTTTTACTTCAGCTTTTTGTTACCTCCGCTATACCATGGATTCTCTTTGATAGTTTTTTTTTTTTTTTCAGATCGATGAGTTAATGTTTTTGATTTGACACAATGTGAACAGAGCTTTCTGTCTTCCATTTCAGTCAAAACAGTAGTCCATCAGTAGGCTGAATCCCACAACTACTGCCAGGATTTTATGAAGCACAACTCAAGCCATTCCATTCCCCTTGAATACATTTTTTTAACTACACATATTGAAACAGAACGCATGAAGATGTCAAGATATTTTATGCTATAAGCAAATAAAGTCCAGTTTCAATCAACGTGGAGGAAACTAACTGAACCATGCAAAGAAATAATGCTTACAGCCATCTAAATATATGTAGAAGTTGGAAGCAAGTAGGTAGTAAAACCATGGAGTAAGTTAAAATATGGAACCAGATTCCACAAACCCACCGCATTTTGTATGTCTCCATAAACTGGAAGTATTACATGGGAAATATTCACAGATATTATGTGGGTAAGAAGAAAAGAAAGGCAGAGAAAAGAAAAGGTAAGATTTTCACAATAGCCTGAGAAGACTGGAAGCAATAGGTCTAACAACTTCCACTAGAATTTGTGCACTTCTTGATCCTTCTGACAAAAATTTATTTAAATGCTTCAGAAAATATTGAAGTAAAGAGTGTGCTACATGATGGAGAATGTTTTAATTGTCAAAAAACCTTACATTTTGTCATCTTCTGATTCTTGAGCTTATAGTAGACAAATTGTGAGATCATAATTATATCCATGTTAACATAAAAAATGGCAGTGACAATCTGGAAGAGAAGATACTTGTTCAGTATACAAATAGTTCAAAATACCTCAACTTAATTGCAGGGAAATGTTGCTTCATAATCACAACGTGAATGACAAATACTACAGCTGCCAAAAAAAAAGTGTTTCCAGTATAAAACAAGTTAGACTGCTGCAGATGAACACACTGTAAACATTATGCAACAGGGATTTGCTGACACAATGGCATGGGCATTTTCCAGGATGCAATATCAAGTTATCCTACAGTTTCAAAACACAGTTTGAAAAGGATGAATCAAAAAATAAGAATATTGGCAGATTACCTGAATTGGCAGTTGATTTGTTAAATAGCAGCCTATGAAATTTGTAAGATCTCCAGCTATCCAACACAGCAGAAAGCCCAAAGACAGTGCTTGATCCACTCTTCCGTTCTGACACGCAAGGTAAATTTGACTGGCACAAAATTCCAGAAGTAATTGTAAAACAGTGTAAGCAAAAAAAAAGTTGAATAAGCTCAGAAGTACATTTTTCAAAGTCTGAATAAAGATTAAAACTCTAACCACACGAGACCCATCACAGCAATAACTCCACTTACCTTCTGAAGAAGCACTCAGTATCTCTACAGCTCAATGTCTTACTCTGACGTAACAAAGGACTCAAATCACAACCTCTTTACTGCTTGAACATGCTCCTTTTTTGTGGCCTGCTCTCAAATACCATTTTCTGGACACCAGAACTATGCTGTAAGCATTTTATATTCATCTGCTGTAAATACCAGCCCTTAAAATACTGAAGTAAGGAAAACACTGTTATTTAACACAGAAGGGCTAAGAATGAACAAAGCCTCTAAAAGAGCTGACAACTACACTTATGCCTTTCAATTGGAGAACTCTTATTCAGATTCACAATGGGGACTACGAAGCAATCCCAAACGTGAGTCCATTAGCCATATCTTGATGAATTCCATGCTCACTAACATGACAGTTTTAATGCAAAGCCTCCTTTCAACTGATATTTCAACTAATATTTCTGAAGCTCAACAGCTTACTAAAAGTGGTTTTGTTTTGCTTGATTTCCATAGCCCTTTTACTAGTTCAGTAAATTATATCCCCCTTATGGGGACAGACTTTGGAGGCAACCTCATTTTGTTTCTGGCATTTTCACCTGCTGGGAGCATTTCTGCTTTTCCTTTGTCATCTCCCACCTACATATTTGAAACCAGAGCCCAGTGCCAGCGACCAAACAGCAAATGATGTAGCACTACTGAAGTGCTAACTCATGTGCTGCTTCTGACCTTTTCTCTGTCCAAATTTCATTGGCAAGAGCCAGCACAACAGTACTGGTGACACAGCATGTGGTTTAAATAAACACTGAGCCAGCTTCTGCTGCAAGTGTGCCTGCTCGTGCACACACACATCTCAGGGTGGAGAAGATAAGAGGGAAGAGGTGATTTATTCTCATTTGCTCTAAGTGGCAGAGATTAGTGTCAAGTCAGTACAACAGAACAGTACATCAAGCTCATTTGTCAACCCCCAAATATTGTTGCAAACATGAACAACATGCTTCTCTGGCATATTATATCTGTATTATGCAGATAGAGAAACATATCCAAGATAAAATATAAAAAAAATAAAAAAGAGGCTGCTTTTGAAAAAGGCTTCAGGCAAGATTACTCATGTTTCAATCTGAGGACTGCTTAAGACTTTAAACTTACGGTAGTGCAGCAAACAGAAAACAGACAATGGAAATCAGTCCTGTGACAACGCTCCAGTACTCCCACGCGTTCTCGACACATTCTTCCAGGAGATGCCAAATCCATGGTGTTCCATTTATGCACAATCTCCTATTCTCTATTGGGGAGATATTGAAAGCATGTGTATCCAGCCGAGAAGCCATCGTTCCTGGAGCGAGATTCAATTTCAGAAAGTTTATTTCTGCCTCCATTTTTACCCCATGCAAATCCGCAAATCCGTTTACCGGCGCTGAATATCCTCTGTGAAAAGACCTCTGCATCCAGATGGATGCTTGCTATCACAGTTATTTCCAATCTCATCAATGAACCTGCCAAATTCAAAGAAATAAACACAGCCAGTATGAATAAGACATTAACTGTACGACGCTTGCTTATATTTATTGCTTACAGAAGAGAAGTTAGATTTCCAAGAAAAAAAATACTTTGTGGTCCATCGCATTCAGTAGCTCTTGACAAACACACAACACTCCAGATTTGTATCACTGGAGGTTGTGTTAGGCTGAGACTGCCAGTTACCCTGAGGTGCCAGCAATCTGCTACAGAGCACAGCAAACCAAGCAATTGATTCGTACTTAAGACCAAAACTCTGATTTTCATCCTCAATATTACACCAATAATGTAACGGTACTTTCTTTACTGGTAATAACCCAGGTTCTGGATACTCTGCTCACACTTAGAAAATATAAACATAACGTTGCTTTCTATGCAACTGATTTCAGGATAACGTTATGAAAAAGAAGCCACTTATGACTCAGATTCCAGAAGAGCTCCAAGGTCTGCTTGATCCAGATAGCCCATCAGACTGACTAGGGATTCAACACAGTGTCAAGCAGTTTGCACTATTTAATACCCTAGAGGAAAGACTGGAAGCATAAGAAATTTGTGGAAGGCGAATGTTGGGTACTCCTGCCCCCAAAACCCCCGAGAATGAAGCACAATAGTACAATATGGCTTAAATTTTGAAGCACGGGAGGGTTGGGTTTGACTTAAAAAATATTTTCTTGCAGCCAATTATAACAATCCTGGATAGTTTTTGTTCCTTGTTGACATATCCATCCTATTTGAAATTTTAATATTTACTTAGAAGGCTAATCACTACAAAACTGAAGAAAATTTTAACAAAAATGCAGAATTGTCTATTACTATTCCTTGAAACTTCCTGCTAACAAAAACCAGCTGATTTCCCACTCATTCTGACGATAATTTAAGTCCTCTGAAGGTTAATAATTCCTTATACAGAGGAGTCTTAAATCAACTGGCTATTAAGGTAAAAAGCCAGAGCAAATTCACTGCTTAAAAAAACTCCAACAAAATAAGTATTATACTAGTAGGTTCACCTGTTCAGTATTTAAAGCCAGATGTAGAACCAGTAACAGGAAAGATGATGAAAATTTCTAGGACCATTTGCAACATCTCAAACACACAGCGAATTCAGAAAACAGAAAGAAGTAATACCGAGCTCTAGAAGTGAATAAAGTTATTTAATATCTCACAGACAACAATCCCCAAAGGCCTGATGCTCATGGCTGGGATTTTTGATGCTCTTCACTCCACACGCACGGGGACGGGGCTTGGGAGGGCTGACAATATACCCTTTCTGCAATGTAACTGGTTGGAGCTGCCTTCATTAAGCATCAAACTCCTCTCAAACCTTGATAAAGTTTCACAAAGTTTGTTGTCATAGAGCATCATTCACTGTAAAGTTAGGACTCACTTTACTGGTCATGGAGAAACCTCCTTTGTCTTTTCATGACACTTCAGGTATCTGTGGTGTTAAAAGCTGGAGCAAGTTTTCTGCAGAAACTGGTCGCCTCTCAAGAGAACCGTCATCATCGGACCTAAACCAATTAAACAATGGAAAACGAACATGGATTCATACACTGAGAATTTACCTTTGCCTATTAGATATACTCAGCTTTTACTGGTGAAGCTATTAGACTTAGTAGTCACCTTTGACAATAATTTTTAAAGTTACAAAAAAAAAAAAGTTGTGAGTAATGTTTCAAGTAAGCTTTCCCATTCCAGTACTCTGCAGCTGAGCAGGATTTTAGCACCCACTAAAAAGGGAGAAACATCAAAGCACACATACTACTTTGGCACCTTTTAGGCATGAAGCTTCAATAATTCTTAAACATTGTAACAAAAACATTATACATTTTATTAAGCATCATCCCAAAATGCCCATTTAAAGACAAGCAAAATGTCAGATTAAAAAAAAATAAAATTTAAAATTGAACACAGTATTTTAAAACCATGTCTGAAAAAACAGGTTTAACACAGCATTTAAAACCATGTCTGAAAATCATAACTGCAGCTGGACTCAGGTGTGCAAAAGTTCTCTTATGAGATGGAGGACTATATGGTAGCAAGTGTAAAGAAGGCAATTCAGACTTCAACCCCTGCTCTGATGCTGCACCCTGCTCCAAACCCCGGCAGCTACTACGGAAAAGCAAACAGTTTAAGAAGTGTTAATAATAATAATGTCCATGTTGCCAGTTCTTGTGACCGTATTTTCAATCTTACAACAATGGCTATTTTTCTTAAATCCTCAGCAAAATACTGTGCTCCACTAAGAGCCCCATCATCAAACCCAATGGTTCCACCACTGGATAGCACAACTGGCTGCCGTCAACTCAACGTCTCGGCCATAAAAGCTGAACTCGTCCTGCCATTGCTGGGAAGGTAAAAGGCAACGGGGTCAGAGTCCGATCTTCAGTTCTTCTCACACCTTCCGTTATTATGGTCTGGCTGAGCCATATAGAATCATAGAATCACAGAATGATTAGGGTTGGAAGGGACCTCAAAGATCACCCAGTCCCAACCCCCCTGCCACGGGCTGGGACATGCTCCACTACACCAGGTTGCCCAAAGCCTCATCCAACCTGGCCTTGAACACTGCCAGGGATGGGGCAGCCACAGCTTCTCTGGGCAACCTGTTCCAGTGCCTCACCACCCTCTGAGTGAAAAATTTCTTCCTTATATCCAATCTAAATCTCCCCTCTTTCAGTTTAAAGCCATTGCGCCTTGTCCTGTCACTACATGCCCTTGTCCAAAGTCCCTCTCCAGCTTTCCTGTAGCCCCCTTTAGGTCCTGGAAAGCTGCAATAAGATCACCCCGGAGCCTTCTCTTCTCCAGGCTGAACAGACCCAACTCTCTCAGCCTGTCTCCATAGCAGAGGTGCTCCAGCCCTCGGATCATCTTCGTGGCCTCCTCTGGACCCGCTCCAGCAGCTCCATGTCCTTCTTGTGTTGGGGACTCCAGAGCTGAATGCAGTATTCCAGGTGGGGTCTCAAATCAGGATATACCTTTCACCAAATAAGCTATGTCTTCTGACACTGAAGTATTTTATAACTACATATTCAGCTCAAAAGAATAATGGTGTTTGAACTAGAGTAATACAGATGGTTCTCTCCCTCAATATTATACAGAGTCTTGCATGGAGATTTGAATTTTTCCTCCACATTTTTAAAAAAAAATCCACTTTTGTCGCACTAAAGACTTTGCACCTGAAAACAGGATAAGGAGAGTGCCATGACATTTCTTTTCTTCCTATAGCATTTAAGTTGTCCATGATGGGAAAGAAAAATAATATTAAAAGGTGATTTATGTTCCTATAACAACTCCTCACCTGTAACCTCTTTCTTAGGTTACCACCCAAATACTAGTTACTACCATTTGAAAAAGTTAACTTGGAACCTTGACATCAAACCTTTCTGAAAAGGTTTAGTGTTTGTCCAGCTAGAAATAAAACTGTTATGGTGTAAGATATTTAGTAATAAGGAACCAGCAGCTTTAGACTCCTGTTTGGACATTCTTTTTGCTATTTTAATTCCTTATGCTGGAGAAAACGTGCAAACAATTAATCAATGATTTAAAAGTGAAATTCACTTCATTAAGAATAGCTTGACAGCACAGAGGAGGAAAACGAAGCTTTCCCTGAAACTTGGGAGACTTGCCACAGATTCTCTGCCTCTCCCAACCGCCAAGCTGCTGTGAACATCCATGTGTTCTGGCTGCTGCATGTTCTTGGATGTCAAACGACGAGACACTGCTAGTAATGTGTAAAGATGTCAGATGTGCGTGTTTGGCAGATTTGCAAGTTCACTAAATAGCAGCTAATAGCAGCTTGAAATCCAAAAGGATGTTCAGTTGCACAGTATTCATAATTTAAACACTCCTGGGGAAAAGAAAAAGTGGAGCTAAGCTAAGGAGTAACGCAGGGCTTTTTCAAACCCTTCCCAGTGTTAACCCAGTCGTTGCGTTTTGTCTCCATCTACT
This sequence comes from Tauraco erythrolophus, assembly GCF_009769465.1. Classification (NCBI taxonomy): domain Eukaryota; kingdom Metazoa; phylum Chordata; class Aves; order Musophagiformes; family Musophagidae; genus Tauraco; species Tauraco erythrolophus. The sequence continues at coordinate 28,363,250 of NC_141475.1, forward strand.
CTCTAAACGGATTTTTACACACTTCTGCCTGTGAGTGATGCCTTTTCAGAGCTGATGATAAAGTATGACTAAATTTCACCCAGAAACCAAGCCCAGGTCTCACGGAACACTTCCGACTTAGCTTATAAAAAAAAAAAAAAGAAAAAAGAAAAAAAAAAAAAAAACAAACAAACAAGACCACAAACCCACAACCCTAAGGAAGTGCCTTTCTCCAGGAGAGCCCAGCGGGTATCCCAGCCCTGAAGCCCCGGGGCAGCACATCGCTCCCGGGAAGGTGGGACCGAGCGGCCGCAGCGGCTCGTGGCCTCCTGCGGACCCCCGGGCGCGTTCCCGCACCCCAGACGGTGACAGCACCGGGTCACCGGAGGGGAGACGGGAACGGCAACATCAAAGGAACGATAAGTACGAGCGGCTTCGCGAACGGGCGGCGGCTCCGCGCACATGGCGAAGCGCGCTCGGCGCGGCGGGGCCGCCGAGACCCGCAGCCCCGGGAGAAGCGGGGCGGGCCGGCGGAAAACGCGCACCCGAGCGGGGCGGGCACCGACCTGGCGACGGCTGCTGCTGCTCCGGGGATCCGGCCGGGCCCGCACCGCCACCACCACCACCACCGGAGGGCGGTTTCGCCGCACGGCAGACCCCGCGGACGGAACCTGGCGCGGAGGCAGAAGCGCGGCGCAGCCCCGGCGGATGCCCGGACCGCAGCGGGGATCCGGGAAGGAGAAAGGGCCGGGCGGCCGGACCGCGCTGCCGCCGCCCCTCCCCTTCCCCCGGCGCCGCCATGAGCCGCCGGTGACCGCAGCGGCGGGGCCCGGGCGCCCTCTGCGGGCGGCGGCGGCGCCGTGATGCGCGGCCGCTGGGCGCGGAGCTGCCGCCCGCCGGTGCCCGCCCGCGCCCGCCGGTGCCCGCCCGCGCCCGCTCGGCCTCGGCAGCTCCAAAACGGCGCTTTTTAACTCGATCGGCGGTGGCAGCGCGTCATCCGCCATGCGAAGAAGTCTAATGAACCGTCCTGGGGTCTTCGCAGGATGATACGTACTTTCGGACGTGAATATTTTAAAGTGTTTCGGTAGGGAGGAGTGTTGTATAATTTAGTGATTTTTTTTTTTAATGTCGTTTTACTTTTTGTTCTCATGTAGGCTCATCGTTTCGGTAGTTACCGCAGCCTGGCTAATTAACACAGGGTTGGGAGAATGATTAAAGGGAGGCTCCGCGTGTCGGCATTGTTCTAGTTTAATTGCTGCTCGAGCAGTGATTCAGTGTTGGTTTTGGCAGCTGAGCAGCGTTTGTCTGGCACCATGAAATTCCCTGGTTATGTCCATGAGGCTCGTCTGTTGTCGATGGGCAAAAGCATGCAGATTTGTCAAGTTTTTAGCAGCATACAGGCTGGTGGAAGGAATAGGTTTTGTTACGTGCCTGACAATGTTTTGGCTGAGATGCTCCGGAGGTGCCTGTTGCAGACCCTGCGAGCTGGAGTCTCCTCGCCTGTGCCAGCAGAATGGGGTCTCGTGGCTGGGGAAGAGGGCAGCAGGCTGGAAGAAGCTGCCCATGCTGCAGGAGGGGCTGTGCTGGCAGCAGAGGACTCATCTACACCTCCCCACCGGCTAAAGAAAAGCCCTCTTGGTGTAACTCACGTGGTACCTAACTCAGAACTGGATGTGACCCTGAAGCATGCAAGGGCAGTAACTGGAGAGACCATGCAGGTGGCTGCAGAGGATAAAATAATCTGCAAATGCCCCTCGTAACAGTTTATGAAGGTGATGAAAATTTGAGCAGATAGAGGAACCTGGAAAGTGCTTGTGCTCTGAGGGCACTGACAGATGGCCCTGACCAGCCTCACCCGGGACCTCCACCCACACCTGCCCAGGGACCCCAGTTCAGCTCAAGCTGAGTCCCCCTGCCCTGGATAGACCTCGGATGGATGCCATTAGCAGCTTGGCTCCTGGATGGACCCTTCATGCAGACACGTTATAGCTTGTGTCCAGCCCCGTTTCCTGCATGGGCTTTGGACCTGTGCTGCAGCCTTGTCACCAGTCCTGTCTCTGGCCTTGTCTCCTTTGCCCCTGGCCGGACTCCCTGGGTGTATCTGGGACTTGATTCACTGCTTGACTCTCCTGGGACCATTAGTGGCCCGTGTTGCCTGCACCCAGCTCTGCTGCCCGTGTTCAGACCCTGCGAGGCTGAGCCCTGCCGGTGAGGGCACTGCCTGTGCTGAGACATCTCTCTGCTCACGTCTTGCCTGGCTTTAGGATACTGAGGAAGGAGGTTTGAGGTTGTTTTTTTTATTAATTTCAAAACCCTACATATCATTAAATATGTGAACGTAAACATGCTGATGATAAGATACAATTTGTTGGCCTCAAATGGGTTAATATATTTAAAAATATGTATCGTTAATTGTCAGGAGAAAGGAGTAAAGTAGCAATTTTAAATTTATGTTTTAGCGGAAAAACACTGTAAAGATATCTCCAAAATCCTTCCTAGAAAACATTTTCAGAAATGGAGTTGAAATTCATAGGTTGATCCAGGCCAGTTGCTGTCGCTGTTCCTGGAAGGAACACATCTTCTATGTCATGAACTGCATTTTATGACATCCGCTTAAAAAAAAAAAGTGCCTAAAGAGAGGATAATGTGGTGAAAGACAGCCAATTATTTCACAAATGTAAACTACATTAAAAAGTGGTGTACAACATTATATATTTATGGATACAGTTTTGTTCTACTGTCACATAACAAAATGAATAATACATTAGTCCAAGAACTTGTCATTAAGTGAATTTCTTTGTTGCCTTGCCATTAAAATAAAAAAGTTCTTGGTCTGTATATATGCATGACATTAACCCTTTTCTGGGAGCATAATGTAGGGTGAGTGAAGGTACTATTAGACTGCAAATTTGAAGTAGATTTTATAATGTTTAAGGTGAAATAATGCTAATGAAATTTATCAGAGAGATTTGAAGATGTTCAGGAAGTCTTTACAATTTTTTTTTTTCTGTTAATGAGATGTGATAAACGAAACTGATTTTTGGATATTATTTAGATAAGAAAATGCTGTTCTTTTTACTCTCTCTATCGTCAGAACATTGTTACGATAACCAGTAGGAAAGAGTTTCTTGGGGAGAATTGACGAGAACGTGGAATTGGAGAAGATTTATTTAAGCATCAGAAAACTTTCAGGTAAGGCTGGTAGTTCTGTTTGATCAGTTTTCTCTCTAGAATCCCAATCCATCTTCTCTTGTAAGTCTATATGTATTACAACACCAGTATCACACTTATGTCTTACTTGTAATGGGGTTGAGTCCAGTTGTAACAGCCATGACTTTTCTCTGTAGTGCCTGCTCATGTTGTTCTAAAGCCTGAATCTCAAAAGTAGTGAACGAAGACATTTGAAACCAACGTGTGGAGAGCTGAACCAGTGTCTGCAGAAGTTTATGGGGACGTTCAGTGGCCTGTGGGCCAGCCACGTGCCCTTGCAGCAGAGGCAGACAGCAGCGTGAGGGCTGCCTTAGGCAGAGTGTTGCCCGCAGCTTGCAGGAGGTGCTCCTTCCCCACTGTGCAGCACTGGTGAGACGTGTCTGGAGTGCTGGGTCCAGTGCTGGGCTCCTCAGTACATGAAAGACAGGGACGTACTGAAGCGAGTCCAGCAAAGAGCCTTGAAGATGATTAGGGGTGGGAGCATCTGATGTAGAGGGAGAGGCTGAGAGAGCTGAGGCTGCTTAGCCTGGAGAAGAGAGGCTCAGGGAGATCTTATCAAGGTAAATACATACCTGATGGGGAGGAGGGAAGCAAGAGTCTTCTCAGCAATATTCCAGTGATAGGACACTGGAATCCACTGGTGGTGGATGCTCCATCCCTGGAGACGTTCAAGGCCAGGTTGGACGAGGCCCTGAGCAACCTGATCTAGTTGGAGATATCCCTGTTCCTTGCAGGGGGATTGGACTAGATGGCCTTTGAAGGTCCCTTCCAGCCCTAACCATTCTATGATTCTATGACAGAAGATAGTGGGCACAAGTAGAAATACAGGCAATTCCAGTTAAATGGAAGGAGAAACTTTCCTACTGTGGGGCAGGTCAAGCAGTGGAACAGGATTGTGCACTCTCCATCCTTGTAGATATCCAAAGTGCAACTGGAGGTGGCCCTGACCAACCTGCTGTGGCTGACCCTGCTTTGAGCAGAGAGTCAGACTAGATGATCGCTGGAGGTGCCTTCCAATCTCAACCGTGCTGTGATTCTCTGACTCTGAAATGGGGCGATGAATAATTAGAAACAATGAGGCTGTTACTCGTGTGGTTAAAGTTAAGTTCAAGAATCTGTTCACTTCAGATCTGGTACCTCTTAACAACGCCTCCTAAGTCCACGGTGCCTGCCTCTAGTTTGTATGGCTTTCGATCTTTTTCTGTGTCTTTTTTTTCTTTAATTCTTGTCCTTCCAAGAGGAGAGAGAAACACCTATTTACAGTCCAATGAAGAAGACTAAAGGGGCAATCTAACTTGATGGTTAGCAAAAAATTACCTTTATGGTTAAAGTCAATTAGACTGGGTATAGGAATTTCAGGCCCCAGCCTAAATTCTTGCCTTGTCCCATGCATCTTGCTGAGGAAAGAAAAGAAAACCCTAATACAGTTAGGTGATGATGAGATTGTTTTGGTGTCGAGCCTTCCAGGTGTTCTGCAGTCTTCTCCATGTAGATGTATGTGATGAGTTTGCACCTTTCAAAACTAAGTTTAAACTTATCTGAAATACCATTTATCTCAGAATGTGTTAATCTGGTTTTCTTTTCTATTTTCTCCTTTTTCTCCCTAATGTAATTGACAGCAAAATTGAATCAGTTTGCTACTGAGTTGGACTTGAAAGGTGAACACTGAATTTTCTATTACTTGATTTTAATGCAATGTGTACACCTCACTATTTGATAAATGCAGACCTGCTGGGGAGGAACTGAGAACCACATTTTGGACACAAAGGATCGGGTGTTGACTTATGTTGCAGAGACTATTGGTTTAAATTTTTAGCTTATGAGAGAAAAATGGTTTCTCTGCAACATGTTTTGAAAATTCAGGGAGCTGGTTTCATACTGGTACTCCCACTGTTGGCTGTGTGCCACGGCTGTGGAGCAGGAGCTTCTCAGGCCAGGGGGAATGCTTCAGAAAAAAGACAACTGATAGAGCAGTACCACCCAAAAAAAAAAACCCAACCCCACAAACAAACCTAAACGAACGAACAAACAAACAAACAAAAATACAAAGAAACTGAGGTTATGAAGATTTTGTGAGGCTCATTTTGCTCAGACTCTGGCCTGAGGTTAAGCCAAGTGGACAGGACACGGAAAAGCACTGGGCACAATGTGGGAAATTGGCAGATGTGACAGATAACGGTGTGAGATGCTAACAAAAGTTACAGGGTTGGGAGAGGGCTGGATTGCACAGCTGGTTAAGAGGGGCCATTAGGGAAACGATCAAACCTCACAGATAATTTGGGGGGGAGCATTGGGGCCTTCTGGGGAGGGAACTCTTGCAAGGCCAGCCATATCTACACAACTGCATCTGTAATACGATATAAAACGGAATTTCCCTGGATAACAGTCATGGAAGTACTAGTTTTGTGCATGGAGGGGCATATACAAGGCAGAGGAAGGGAGGTGAGGAGGGTGGCCAAGAAACAGGACAGGGGGCTGGTAAAGTGTGCGGGCTGGGGGGAGTTGTGTTGGGAGCTGCATGCTTGATCACTGCAGCTGGCACAACTTAATGAACCAAACTGGTTGTTCTGACCATGCCACAAAAGTCGAAGCTGCTTTTGTGACCAGGAGCTGGGGCAAGGGGGCTTCAGCTGTGTGCCATCTCCCTGGGTGGGGAGACAGATGACTAGAGCATCCTGGGACCCTGGTGGTGCCTGATCTAGGCCTGTGGGCATCAGCAGCTGCCTCCTGCTCCCTGATGGGACAAATGCCCTATGGAAATGGGCTGAGAAGTTCCAGGGAAGAGAATCCAGAGGAGATTCAACAAGAATGAAAAAAAGCAAGAAAATACGAGAAGAGTGAGAAGCTGAAAGAGATGTTTGCTCCAAAAGGAGATGTTTGAGAGAGCAAAGAACCACCAAGTCAAACACCATAACAAAACAGAGATCTGTGGTCCTCTGTTCCTAATGGAGTAGGAAGAAGTCTTTGGCTACTGGGTAAATTCCTAATTATGAAGTGTTGAAAAGCTTTGCTTAGGGAAGCAAGATCAGAACAAATATCAGGTGTGCCTAGACCTGACAGCTCTTGCCTCAACACAAACACAAGGAGGTAGGTTAGATAATATCTTGAGGATTTTCCAATCCTACATTTCTGTGGTTCCATGCTCACTAACTTACATAGAGGCTTTCTTCTACAAATCTAGCAAACAAAAGTTCCTCCTGGAAAGGCATTTGCATATAGCTATATTAGTGCTGATACTAATTCATTTAAATAACTTGTCCTGTGAGGTGCTATCTCTTTTTTTTTTTTTTTTTTTTTTTTTCTCCTGCTGACTGGTTTCCTTAAGCCTCCAAATAACTGCCATTGCTTAGCTATGATGCCAGTATTGAAATTAGAGTTTCTGGTGGAAGTACTATTCCTCTTCTTTGTCTTTCAAAGCATTGTGCTCATCTGTGAGGTATAGCATTGATGATGGTAAGCTTATTAAGCATCTCAACAGATGTTTTAGTGTTTTTTAAATACTGGCTTTTACTGTGGCATCTCTCCATAGCCAAGAGGAGAACCTGTGCACAAGAAAGGTGTGAGCATGTTGTAACGCAGATACTGCTTCTCTTTCTTCTAAGCTAGCATGAATGCCTGTATTAATTTTAAATGTGAATCTATGGTATGGATTCTCTAGTTTCATTAGTAGCTTCAGAGGGTAGGTGTTTAATATTAATAATCACCATTAGCCTATAGACTTAATTAGGATGAGAAACAGCTGGATGCTGTGCAGAGCCAGTCTTGGCTCCGGACGCTGAGTTTCTCTTCACAGGCATGCCCTGATTGCTGAGCTCTTAACTCGTGGCAGCTGAGAACAGCATGTCCTGATGGTTACTTATCAATACTGCTTTTCCTTCCTGCTCCTAGCACCCTTTTAAAGGCTTCTGGCTCTTAACCAGAAACCAGGAGCATGAGCCCCTATTGGAACAGTCCTCTGTGGTCAGGCAGTTTTTCTTCTGCGTGGGAGTAGCTGCCTTTGCTCTCCTAGGGTAAGTTTTCTTGACTTACGCTCTCAGAGACAGAATACAAGGATTACTTGGACTGTCATCAACAGTTTAATTTGTTTGTCCTGGCTATCCTTAAAAAAAAAACCCTTTCGCTTAAGCCAAATGCAATTTTCAACCCATTTGGGTATAACAAAGTAGAAAAACCATACAGAAGTCTAAGAAGTGAAAAACAAGCTCTGCAAGTTGAGGAGTATTTTAACTCCAGTGGCACAAATCCAGCACTCAATATTCTGCTTGGTACAGTATATAAAAACTCAGCAGTGGAGTTATGCAGGTCAATTAGCACAGTTCATAAACTATGCAGCTCAATTAAGAAAGCCCTGTATGTGGGAAACGAACTGAATGGAAATAGATGCCTGAAGTAATAAAAAATGCAGTTCAATTGGAAAATGATGCAGGTGGTTAGCGAAAATGTTATCTGATATGCAAAATGTGAGAGAGTGTGTGTGTAGGTGTAAAAAAAAGATTGGGTGTGTTTGCAGCTTGTCCATCGTAGCAAGGGAGGCTGTGGAGCATCTGAAGTGCTGTCAGGTGGACCTGCAGTATCATTTGTTTGTCACCTATGAGTATTTTGGAACTGTCTCCAAAGCAGCAGTGGCTATGAAGAAACAAGTATGCGAACTTTTTCTGTGTCTGACACACTTTATCAATGCTGCAGCACCTAGATGCACAGCAGATGTTGTCTTTTGTGATGCAGATGAGCCTTTTGGAGCAGTGCAGCTGATAATGAGCTCTGTGTATTGTTACAAGACAGGGCTGCCAGGCAATAACCACCTACGAACCTGACTAACAAACAGCTACAGTGCTGAGGCAGGGTCTAGCTCCTCTGAGACAGTGGGGCAAATCCTATAGTTTTCCATCTTCATTCAGGGAAAACCTCTTTTAATTTCAGCAGGAGCTTTGGCTTTGTCTGGTACACGAGATTTGGCCTTTAGAAATAAACAGCTATTCTAAAAGTGTCAAACAAGATTGCTGTGCTTTGCTGGTAATTGAAGTGGAGCATAAGCAATACTTAGTATGGAAAAAAAAATAGAATAGTTAGAAAATAGCTTTAGTAGTTAATTTGATATAAATATTAGGTTGACATCTAATATTTTTTATTTGGTGGGACAGTTTACAGTCCGGAATAATCCACTTAATGTATGAAACTATGCAGGTACACAGAATATAGTGTTGCTGCTAGTCCAATGCATGGCCCAGAAATGCTTCTTGTTGTCTGGTCCATATAGAAACCAAAGATTGCATTATAAATGCCTGTGTCACGATCCACTTCTTTGTCTGGGACAGCAAATAGGCAAAAGGTAACTTGAGGAAATACTTACTGGGCAAAGACAGACAGACTGTAAATCCTTGTAATGACAATAAGAATCTCTCCATTAGCCTCAGTGGGCTTTTGAGAGGCTCTGTTATTTCTGGAGTGAAATATTTCATCCACACAGCAATGAAAACACCAGGATGTGTTAGCTGAAGGAAAAAAAAAAAAAAACCTCAAATCTCCTATAATGTTATATTATTATGGTAGAGGAAACATTGCATCCAAAAAAAATGCATTGTCCAAATTGGACAAAATTCCTCATATGTATGTAAAAGATGTAGCTGTGAATTAGTGAACTATATGGCACCAGGTCCTACAACACAGAACAGAATTTGGCTACGTGAACGTGTTATTTTTCTCAGCTCAGACTGTAACTTCCCAGTTGGATAATGATTAGTCAGACATGTAAACCATTTGGAGGTATGATCCCTGATTTCTGTACTATTCTCCTTGGTTTTCCGTGGCTGACTCTTGGTGTAGAACAGGTTTTTGGCATTGAGAAAGACTGCAGGGATGTAAATCTGTTTTCTCCATTAGCCTTTTACGTTAGTAGGATGGGAGTGGGTTGGATTTTTACAAATACCCTAAATTAAAGAGACTCCAGCCTGACTGTGAAATTAATAGAGCTATCAAAAAACCCACTGTCATTATACAACAATTGTTAATTATTTACAAGCAAACTTCTGCAAGAACAGTATTGTAGCTGTCAGCATTGTTGTTATTAAAATGACTTGTCTGGGTGGAAGATAACATGACTCATTTAGGCTAAATGCAATGAATATGGAATATTCTGTTTCTTTTTACCAATTAGTCAGAGAGAGAACAATAACATGTCTCTTTCCTAACAAGACGTTTGTTTTAAAAAGTCTAACAAAATAAGTATTTTCAGGGCTTTGTTTAAAGAAGATGTAAATTCATTGTAGCTGTTATAATAAAAGTAAAACCCAAGTTTTTTCTAGGATGGGAAAAAATATTTTCAGACAGTAAATTCTCCTTTTCCAGATAGTGAAAAAATACATTAAAATCTTTTTTGCCTTATTATCACAATGTATTGTTTTGCCTTTGTGTCACAACATATTGTTTACCATGTGCTTTATACGCTTTAGAGTCGTGAGTTGCTCCAGTGCTCTTTGCTGTCTCTGGTTTCATTTGTCTGTCCAAGCGTGTCCTGGTCCAGGGGTAATTTCTTGGTTCTCTGTGTAGTTGATTACAATTTTCATAAACAGCAAGAGGAAAGTCAGAGAACTCTTAAGTCGCCTGTGCTGGGTGGCTGGAGTCAATCTCCCTGCTGTGTTCTTTCACATGCCATCTTGCATTATCTAGGATTTCATTGTCTTGGTGACGTTAATGGTCTACAGCAATGAAGCCATCAATGAAAAAGCAGAAGCAAAAGAATTAAAGTATGACTATGTCAGGGTTGTAAAGGGTGATGCTAGCCTGGGAAACCTCCGCAGGGAGCCTAGGGATCGGAAGGGATCGAAGCACCTGGTTTGGAAAGGGCCACGTCACTGTCTTTCTCCGTGGTAATGGCATCAATCTTCTCTTCAAACCTCGTTTAGGTCTCTCACCTGATCCTTAACTTTGCTGCCTTATTTTCCCCAGCCTGCTGTCTGTCTTGGTTTTCTTTCTGACTGTACAGATAATTCTGGTAGCAGAGCACATTCACCTTGGAGTAAGAGATAGTCTCTGTGGAAACAGACCCCTTTCTACAGGGCAACTTGTGACATTAAGAGAATGGATTGTCTGAGAAGACAGTCAACACTGGTCTTATCCTTTCAGCGTAGTTATCAGAAAACCTTTTCCATGTAAATCTTCTGAGGACCGTCATTAGCTACAACTGTAGTTATGTTTGAGTAAGTACAAAACCAGCTTGTGGTCCTACTTTTCCTTCCACATGAAAAATTAAAGGATTGTCGGACACTGGGGGGAAATGTTACTTTGGTTGCTGTTGGAAGTCAAAAGTAGGCTCGCAGTGAGTGAAGGAATCGGCCACTTCATTCCTACTGTACAAGGGCTTAAGTAGTTATTGGATGCAGAAGTGAAATCCAAGACCCTTGTTTATGCTCTCCTAGTTAGAACTTGCTGCCTTCTGAAACTTTTTTTAAAATCTCTTGTTTAGAAAATGGTTTTTAAAGCGAGAATATTTATGTTCTGCTAACGGTTTGCAAGTTTTTTTACAATCTTGTAGAGGCAGGAGAGAAGCAAGCTGTGTTCTTCAGGCTAGGTTGAAAGGAAGATGCAGAGAACACTCAATAGCATTTTATTTAGAAACCAACAGCAGCGACTTTCTTAGCATCATTAAAATTATGTGTTCACCCACTATTTAGTTGGAGAGGCCACAGTAGAATGAACAGGAGCAAAAAAAGCCATTTGGAGATTTGTCATCAAAATTGCGGACTCCCATGACTGAATGTGTGTTCTGTGGAGCAGATTTTTTTTTTTTTAAACTGTATTATTTATAAATCCTTTCTGCATTGCAAAAGGACAAAAACCTTAACAAGAATGGTACAAACATGCTGCCTCGTTATCTTTGGGCAAACAGTCTTTCTTTTCTTCCAGCAGCTGGCTAAGAGTGCTTGACCTCACGCTCTGCTGTTCTGAGAGTTGGTTCATAGATTTCATAGATTTCTAGGTTGGAAAAGACCTTGGATATCATCCAGTCCAACCGTTTGATATTTCATTTGATATTTCTTTGGCTGTTATTAGAAAAATGCCGGTGCTGGGACACTCCCAGTGTGGGTTTGCTCCTGTGTTCTCCCAGGAGAGGAGGACATAGCCAGTATGAGTTCCATCAAGATCCTTCAGGTCTGTGTGCAGGGTAGGCTCTAGTTACGGGAATCTGGAATTTGTTTATCAAAGGAAAGTTAAGGGGAAAAGTATACAGACGTGCCTAGCGTGGAAGGAAAGCACGTTCAGCTTGCGTGCGGAATGCCACCGAAATGATTTAAAATCATTTCTCCACTACGGCTGCCAAGCTTTGGAGGTGTCCAGGTAGGTCCTGGGCACTGGTTCCACCTGGGCAGTTAGGCTTTTGAAGGGCCAGCTGAAGTTCTATGGTTTGAGGTGCAACGGGTGTCAACTGAAAGGATGTATTTCCTCCAGTGTCCTACTCTTCCCTGATTTTTCTTTTGGCTAATGTTCCTCCAGAGACACTGAAGGGGTCCAGCCTTCTCACCAACTTCTGAGAAGAGGCCCCATAAGTAATATTAACTTCTGCAATTTCCTCGTTACTCTTAAGCAAGTTATTAATTAACTGAAAGTAACCACTGGCTGTTGATAAATCCTTTTAACTAATTCAAATTCCATATCAAGCTCGGAGCGTTTTCGCTCAAGCTGCTGCTGAAGTTCAGCTTTGTGAAGAATTAGTTCTGATCTGTTTTTGAGTGCCGGAGTTGGGGGAAATGGAGAGAAGATATTTGTTTGCTTGATTCCACATGACAACTCCAGGGTAACTGAATAGACTGTACGGTTGGTTTGACAAGGCTGTGCACCGAGCCAGCCGTCTCGCATACCAGAGACAGGGGGATGGAAGGGGGGACTGACTAATGGATTGTATCAGAATTTCTCTGAAGAGCGACAATTTGCCTTCAATTATTAATGTTTTTCAGAGATTTCTCTTCGGAGAGGTATGAATAACTAACTTAAATATGCATTCATGTAACATTTTCAATAACGAATAAATTACTGCGTGGAAAGGAGTGGAGATCCAAATATTAAATAATGGAAGAGGTTTTTGAGAACCTAGATGTAGCCTTGAATAGTGTGACTGTTAACTGGTTTTTCTGTGAATGCAGGAACTGGGGTTATTTAGATGTGTAAATGTATTACGATGATGTTTGTGAAGAACGTTGCAAGTTAGCTTGAAGTGCCACAGAAGTGTTTTTCTGTAACATCACGACAGTCTAGAAGATTTGTCACGGATATGAAAGCTCGTTAAGAAACATTTGAAAATTACCAGCTTTTGGCAGCATCACCATGACAGTGAGTGTGTTGCTATTTGTCGTATAAAGCAATTTATTCTGTATTAGCAGTGTGTTGTTTATTTTAGGATAATATTTAATATCATGAAGATATTTGGAAATGAATTCTTACAAATCCGTCTTACTGGTGTTAAAAAATGCAAAATCTTTTACAGTGTTATATATAGAATTGGTGTGTTCTGATACAGCAGTCAAATTTAAACCTTTGTGATTTCTTATACACTGAAAAGTGTAGAAAACTGTCTCAGCAGCAGACAGGTTATCAAGTAGATATAAAATACCTAATATATATCTATATATAGAGATATAAAAAGAATTTGGTCAAGTTATAAACTGTTTGCAAAAGTACCACTTAGCAAGTTTCTGAGTACGTTCTTACCACTCTGCATCAGTTGGATTCTGCGTGGATTGTGCAGCCAAAATTGCCTCGGAGATCTGTGAAATCTGGTTCACTTACAGCAGCATCTGACCTATAAAACCTGCTGATTAAGCCAGTTTATCGCAGGGGAGAATATTTACACGCTGGTTTACATGTCTAGGAAGAGCACTGAAGTTACTTCAAGCTGAGGATAGTAGTATTGTCCTGCAATTCTGGTAGAACAAATGGATCTTCAAAGAGGCTGTATAATTCCTCCGATTATTTTGCAGTTGTCTCCAGTAAAAATACTGCTTCCTTGTGTGTAAGAACTGGATGTTGAGAGCAAGTCAATTCACAGCTCCTAGGACTGCAGCAAGGTGTTTCATTAGCAAAAAAAACCCCCATTTTTTAACCCTAGCCTAATTAGTAGACTTGATAATTTATTGTTTCATCATCTGGCCCAGCTCAGCATCCATGGGATTTCTAGACGATGTGAAGTGTGGAAACCTGTCATGACAGAAAAAAAACAGAGAGGCTTGTAGGAAACAATGGTTGTCTTGTGGGAAGAGTTTAAATATATGCAGCTGATCCCATGGGAACTGCTGTAGTCTATTCACCCTGTGTGAAAATGATGCTCTTTCAATATAATCTTTAATCCTTTTCTTTCACTGAAAAATGTGAGAACTTTATTTAAAAGTTTTGAAAGAGTGCTCTATTTTAGTGAGTAAATGCTTTTCAAACATAAAAATAAATCAAATTATTAATGTAACATGGAGGGAGGAAGCTTTCTGAAATATCTTGCAATATTCTGTCGATAAATTGCATATGTGAACACTTCTGGGAAAGTTTTAGGCTGAAGACAACCAGGAAATGTATCCAGGCTTTCTTTTTTTCCTGGACAGGCACGAGTGAGGAAGGAAGTATCCAGTAGTCTTGGAGAGATGACAAACTTCTGTAACTGTCTGAGACATACTTTCTCTAATTCCACAAAACAGATTTTTGGTTCTAATCTTCCTCCTATTCATGGAAAAGTAAATTAAAACTAAATATGCAGTTGTTGAAAATATTTGTCCCCTGGAGAAAATGGAAGTCTAAACCTTGCTTTGTTCAATCCATGCATGTGTGAATAACATCCCAAATTCCCATAGGGTTTGGTAGAGCTGCTGTCCTGGTTGTGGGTTTTTTTTGTTTGGGTTTTTTTTTTTTTTTTTTACGGGGCCATGTCCTAAATATTAAGCCCTGTTTGGTGCAATACACAGTTGTATTCCTGGAGGTATCACGCTGTGTGTATTTTATAGTCTGCACACGGAGTGCTGAAAAGGCAAAGAGTCACTAATACTATTTTGCTTTTGCTTTCCCATAGCGTCTTCCACCCAAGGCATCCAGAGCACTTCATACAATCCAGTGCATTAAGCATGGCAACATGTCTGCAAGGTAAGGAAATTGATTTTTTTTTTTTTTCTTCTTTTCCTTTTTGTAGATAGAGTAGTCAAAGTGTTGGGCTGTGATTTGCCCAAGAGCACCATGGTAAAGCAAGACCTCTGGCCTCCTGGTCCTTTAACACAAGTCTCTCTACTTCTGGGAATTCTCAGATCACCTTCCTCTCCTGTGTAATTTACTGAACACTTAGATTCAAGTTACTTTTTGAACCAGTCAGTTTATACCTTTTAGATTTCTTTCTTTAATATTTCAGAAAACGAACGTTACCTTTTATTTCTCAAAACATTTTGGTGCCTGTGGTAGCTTGGTCCTTGGTACAGAACAAGGAACACCAGCTGGAAGTGCTCCAGTTGGGAACCGTGCTGCAGCATTTGAGGAGAACCATGCGTGGTGCTCATGGCAAACGGAGTGTTACAGAGGAGAATGGGCTTTGGGGAGTGCTGAATGAATCTTGGATTCAATTGGGAGCCCTGGCCGTGCGCTGGGTTTGGAGCATCATCTGTCCCCAGTGTGGCTCCAGCAAGGGGATGGTTTGTGCTCACAGCCTGTGACCTTCTGCAGTGCAGCGTTACCCAAGTTCACGTGCAAGATTGGTTCAGCACTACTGAAGCTTTAATTGCCTCTCGCTTTGCAATCAGCAAACTAGAAGGTACTGTAAGGTTCACTTAACACGGACTCTAGGTGGCCTGTGTTTCCTGAAATTCCTTAAATATAAGGAGAGTTTCCCTGATCTATGTTGCTTAGCATGGAACTAGATTAACAGTATCATTGCACGGTTCTTTGAAGGTTGCACTTTTGTTTTCAGTGGGATAGCACCATCTGGTAAAATCAAGCAACTATACTTTTATTTCCAGTCTTTTGGAAGTTAAGAAAGTTATTCTTATTTCTTGTAGAATTTCCTTCCCTGTAAACTTAAAAATTTTATCCTCTTCTTTTTCTCTTTGATTTAACTTTGTGAGTGTGTGTGTCCTTCTAATGTCATTCTGCAGAATCTGACTTCCTGATAAAACTGTAAGATTCAGTCTTTTAGCTCAAAGTTCAATTGGCTTTTGGATGCCCTTAGGTCCAACTGCCCTTTTACATGGAATTTTTATTGTTAATCTTCTATTATTGGGGGAATTATTTTGCAAACAGACCAATTCAATTGCTTCAAGCTCAGAAACCTGTCAGGCTAGCTTTTATTCTGATTGCTTCTGATAAGGAGCTTTGGTAAGAATGCTGTGCCTCCAGCAAGTTGAGAGACTCACCTTGGAGGGGAACAGCTTCAAGGTCCCAGGGAAGGTATGGCTCTTTCAGCTTGTCATGAAAAGGGAAGCTTGGTGTTGAAGATCAGAAGTAAAACTTTGAATTAGGTGTGGGACTGCCCCACCAGCCAGCGAAATGGGCTGTGTTATAGGCTGAGGCTCTTTTTTCCCTGCACGACGATGACTTGACGTTCGGTACAAGAGCTGGAGTCACTGCTTTGTTTGCCACGTTCCGACCACAGGAAGGTATGGATCTCTGCTGCAAACCCCCCTGGACGCCGTGCTGATGGGGAGCCCTGCAGGATGTACAAACTTTGGCAAGACTCTTGGTCTCTTTTCCATTGCTTGTGCACATGGGACACAAACATAAGTCTAATTTGTCTCACGCGCTGATCTGATGGATACAGTAATTGTTGTCCTATCTGAATGAGAAGATACTGAGAGGTGATGTGGAGTCAAACTGATGAGACATCTTGGGAACCATACTCTGGAACAATTTTATCATCCAACCTGATCGTTTTTGAAAGATTTAAAAAAAAAAACCAAAAACCCAACATTTTAGAAGACACCTGTATTATGCTTTTCCTTAGTGCCAGCTACCTATTAGTAGGAAACTGTACAATCTGGTAGTGAGCAAGGAGATGCTTAAAGGACAGTTCTTTCGTTTTAAGACCTATGCAAGAAAAGTATTTTCAGTGCTGTTACATAATGCAGGTATTAAGAAGATTTGCTATAATTCCATTTCAAAGAGCTTATGGTAAGTAAATGTTGTTTTTTTGTATTGTCCTTAGTGTTGTCTGTAAAGCTTACATGAAAAGTGTTTGTTCATCCAGTAGACAACAGAGCCTTTCTGAGAAACTCCTCTGCGGAAGCAGAGTAGAATATCTTTGCAAAAGTCCAAGAAGGGGCTGCTGTGTTTCAGTGCAGCTGATCAAAGAGAGGGTTCAAATGGAGCTCCATTCCTAGAGCATTTTCCTAAGTCATGTGTGCAGATTTTGTTGTGCAACTTATGAGAGTGATGTTAAAAGCCAAAGCAAACTTCAGACTCTTTTGTGTTCACGTAAAGCATTACAGAACAGTAGCATTTGTTCCTTTGGACAGAATCTCTCTTCTGTGGCAGGTTTGTTCACTTGTTCTTTTGCTTTCAAACAGTGTGAGCTTACTGAGGTTTGTTTTTTTTTTTTACCTCCTTCCCAGGGAGGATAACTTTTCACTAACACAGAGAGTTCTGTTTTCTCTATTAAAAACAACTGCCCTCAAATGGAGTAGGCTTTGTATTTTGTCCTAGAAACAGAGTGTTTCATTCAGAGATAAGGGCTCTCTGCGTTTAGGTTCCTTTAGTCACCTGATGGAGCCATTGGTAACTTTTAGGCTGCTTTAGTCTGCATTCCTGAAATGCCTTACTCCTGGCACTGCAGTTAACAGCTTCAGGTTCACTGCATGCCACCCGATTCCCCAGCTTTCTGCCCGCTGTGCCCTCCGTGCTGCTGGGGCAGCAGGAGAGCAAAGTGGTCAGGCTTTGTCCCCAAGCACACCAGCTTTGCACCCGTAACCATCATTGAGGATGTCATTGTGGAATCGTGAGCAGGTAAAAAAAAAAAAAAAAAAAAAAAAAATTCAGTTTGTGTCTGCAGCCTTTCGAACTTTGATTTTTTTTTTTTTTTTTTGAATTTGAGAATCGTCGAGTGTGAGCATGATGGGCCAAATCTCCTCTGTACTTGCACCATCACCTTCAGTTTGGTGACTGGTGATTTATGCCATAGAGATTGTCAGGAGGATCTGGACTGGTGTGCTTCAGGGTTTGCAATCTTATTAGCTTTTTTTTCTGCTTCTGTATTGCTGCAAATAATCAAACTAGAACTCCTGTGTAATGATAGTGGTAGATGTGGAGAGGGACTTTTTACAAGGGTGTGTAGTGATAGGACAAGAAGCAATGGATTTAAACTGAAAGAGGGGAGATTTAGGTTAGATATAAGAAAGAAATTCTTTACATTGAGGATGGTGAGGCACTGGAACGGGTTGCCCAGAGAAGTTGTGGATGCCCCATCCCTGGCAGTGTTCAAGGCCAGGTTGGATGAGGCTTTGGGCAACCTGGTGTAGTGGAGGATTTCCCTGCCCATGGCAGGGGGGTTGGAACTGGCTGATCTTTGAGGTCCCTTCCAACCCTAACCATTCTATGATTTGGGAAAGTTAAAAAAAAAAAACTACATCAGGCTTATGGCAGATCAAGTGCAGGGTGCTGTCTATTCTATTAAAATAGAGATTGTTTCATTGAGTTATTTTCAGAAGGTTCTGAGTGATTTGCCCCTTATTTGGCCTGTTCCTTTTTTTTTTTTTCCCTGAAAAATAGTGTAAAATAGAGTAACAGGGATTAAGGATATTCTGAATCTCAAATAATAATTATAAGCTATCTAGTTTGCAACAGTGTAGTGCTTTGCTTATCAGCTCAAGAGAAGAACCTAGAGGAGTTGGCTGTGAGTCCACATGGGCCATCTGGAAGACATGGTTGGTAGATCTCTTCCTGACCTCAAAATCAGGAAATATTCTGTATCAGACAAATAAGTGAAGACGAAGGGAAAAGTTTTGGTTTGTGACATAATGTTTGTGGTTTAACACGTGTTCTCACGTCAAGCTGTGCCCAGTTTAGATACACGTTGGCACAGAGCTTCCTGCAGACCGCCGTGTGCTCCAGCAGGCAGGCAGTAGCGGCCTTGGCATGTGCCACCGGGGTGGCCGTGGCTGTACCTGTAGCAGGTTCATCTAATGCAAGCCTGCGTGGAAAAAGGGGTGATTTTGAGTCCTTAATTTGTCACTCTAACCCAGCCTCTTCATCGGATTACGAACAGCCTATTTTTCGTA
Organism: Tauraco erythrolophus; assembly: GCF_009769465.1. Lineage (NCBI taxonomy): Eukaryota > Metazoa > Chordata > Aves > Musophagiformes > Musophagidae > Tauraco > Tauraco erythrolophus. The sequence continues at coordinate 28,381,663 of NC_141475.1, forward strand.
AGATTCCCTTTTCTCCTATATCTTATTTCAGCAAATATATCTCAAATCTCAGACATTTCTCTTTCCTCTATGCAAAGCCACAGGGAAGTTTTACTCAGTGGAAGCACAGACTATAGGTCATTTAAGCAATGTGCACAAAGGCAGGTTGATCCAGTTCTAGCAACTGCGTTTCCAGTGGGTAACTCAAACTCTTGAATAAATGAGTGTCATATTTGGTGTATGTACACCTTGACATCCTGATTCTGCCAGCTGGATAGTCACGTATCTGTTGTATTCCTGCAAAGACAGCCACTAGTGGCTAAGCTGGAACTTTTAGATTGTTGCATACCTAAGTGTAAAGGACATACATACACACATGTATGTTATATGTATGTCCTTTACATTTAGATATGTTTACTTCCATTCAGAGAGACATTTTGATTCACAAAACAGCAACTAACAACAGCCACCTGGCAGTTTCCCTGAATGATTCTGTGTTTCTCTCCACACGCTTCCTTATGGAGAAGATATTGATGATGTGGAAGATGGTGTTGAAGGAGTGAGAGTGATTGCTTGTGTACTATGAGATGGCCAACACAGATGCAGTTAAAGCTAAAGGGAGCTTGAGGTGGCCATCGAGCAGAGCTTGTCTGGGGTGAGGTCCTTGAGCTGTGCAGCAGCTTCCCAGGGCACAGAGGCATCCCCATTTGTAACCTCTCCTTACACGTGCATCTGAGCTTACTCAGGGCCAGGTGCTACGTGTCTATGTCCCATGTGGCTGGCAGAAGCTCCATGTCCTTCTGGCCAGCATGGCTGCTGTGCATGCCGCTGAATGTCCTCTGCGTGGTTGACCCTTTTCTCAGTAGGGTCTCAAATGGCAGCTCTTCCCTCGCAGCTCTGCCTGAAGCGTGAGCAGCCCCTGGGGGGCCCCACGCTTAGAGGTGCTCTTCGGGGCTGAGAAATTGTCACTTGCTGGGTTTCTTTGTCATCGTGAACACTGTTGGTGGGAAAGGATGGAAGAAGTGCACTACAATCAGGAGCTGAAGGAGGAAGGACTGCCCTTGTCCTGTTCCTCCCAGTAAGGCCATCATGGAGACCCTTGGAAGACTCAAGGATAGACGTTTTCTGCCTGCATGGATTTGTACCTGTCTTGATGAAGTCCAAGCCCTGTGTGATGTTCCGAGCCTGAAGGACCCTGTGCTGTTGGTCCCTTTCTCATGTTCACTGAGGTTGGCCATGGAGACCCTTGCTTCAAAGGTGTGTGAGCAGAGGGACTCATAGCATGACGCAAGTCCAGGTAGTCGTAGAGTAACAAATGACACTTCTGCAATATGGAAAAAACAAACTTCTCTTATAATTAAGGCAAATATCTCCTCTGCAGATGCTTTAAACACCAAAGTTTTGGGGCACAAGTGCAGGATTGTCCTCTTTCACAAGTGTGTGCGTGGTGCCGAGCCTGGCCCCGCTTCTGTTAAATTCCCCAGCCCAGGAGAAGTGCATAGTTTCAGCTCAGCCAAGTGTTTGTTTTACATGAGTTGAAGAGACTGCAGGGATCATTTTGGCAACAAAACTGACTGTTTTTCTAAACAACAATCATTATCTTCTCAATCTTGCTGATAGCGTATTTCTGGAGACAAGACACAACAACCCAGAAAACAAACGAAGTGGCTTCACCCACCTCCTCCAGCTCTGCTCCACTCCTGACCTCAGAAAGGTGTTTTGTGATCTGTATCAGTTAGTCCAGCCACCATCCTGCTCAGGTGACGCGTTGAAATGAAAAAAAAAACTTGGTTTTATTTATTAAAAGTTGTGTATTGTTTAGCTAATTTTAAGCTATTTCATGTTTGAGGGCAAGAGGTCCTTCAATATTCAGTTTGTGGTACGTGCTTAAGGACATCCCTGATCAGGGGATCCTGGGTGCTGCTTGCATACACCAGTTAAAAATCTTTGCTAAACTGGAACACGACAGTCAATGTGTTTGCTAATTTTTTCCCCCTTTTTTTTTTGTCTTTTTTAGATTGTGGCCAAGGAAGTCTTGAAATATGCCCCGGATTTATTCTTCATATTAAATTGATTGCTAGTCCACAGGAGTGTTTCCATTCTGTCCTCATCTGAGTCGTGGGCGCACATGCTGCGTGCCGAGGGCTGGCTGAGCGGCCGCCGACGCAGCCATGCATCACCTGTTCGGGCTGGTTTTGGCACAGAAGGACCTTTCACGTGCAGGGGATCTCTTCTCCTTAGAGGATGCTGAAATCGAAGGAAGCCTCTCGGAAGCTCTTGAACAAATAAGAATAATTAGTTCATCCGCAGTAAGTGAAACGCTGTCCTTCGTAATTTTTCATGAGATCAAATGTATTAGAATCATAGAATCATGGAATGGTTAGGGCTGGAAGGGACCTTCAAAGGTCATCGAGTCCAACCCCCCTGCAAGGAACAGGGATATCTCCAACTAGATCAGGTTGCTCAGGGCCTCATCCAACCTGGCCTTGAACGTCTCCAGGGATGGAGCATCCACCACCTCTCTGGGCAACCTGTTCCAGTGTTCTACAACTCTCATGGTAAAAAATTTTTTCCTAATATCCAACCTGAATCTACCTCCCTCTATTTTAAAACCATTACCCCTTGTCCTATCACGACTGGCCCTCCTGAACAGCCTCTCCCCATCTTTCTTGTATTGTGTGAACAAAATGTTAGGGATGTACACAATTTAAGTTTCTAAGAGTCAAGAGTGCCGAGCAAAGTGTGAGATTTAAAAATGTGGTAACCAAATCCAGTTTCTACTAGTTGGATTTCCGTTGAAGATATTTCAAGTTCATCTTTAGCTTAATTTTTATTAAATAGTTATTTAAGGCATAGTAAAGATTAACAAGAGGTTACAGGTACACTGTATATATAGTGTGTGTCCTGTTTGCAGCAGCAGGTGTTCTGAATGATGGGAGGCTCATGGATTTTGAAAGTGCTGTCCAAAAAAAAAAAAAAAGCTCTTTATCCTTCCTGCTTCCAGTCTGCTGAAGGGAAGGGAAAAATCTTTTTTGAGCCTTAGGATATTCAATTAGCAACTTGCACACGTTCTCACAACTGCACTTTTCTGACACTTCATGCGGCGCGTGGCTTTAGAAATCAGTTTTGGCAATGCACAGACCTCTGGCTCTCAGAGCGTTGATCAGCCTTGCTGGTTGCAACAAGAACTGACTCGTCCATCAGGACAGCCACTGTGCACTGGCTCTCCTCTTTGGTCATTGCTTTGACAGCAATTACATCTGCACAGTCTTTCAGAGCATTAGTCAAGTCGTTTTGGCCATTGCTTCTGCTGTTTGTGAGGGGCTTCAACTCACCTAACTGCCGTTTATCAGGAATTTTACACAAACTCCCCCTAATACACTTTTTGAGAGAGTGCCTGAATTCACTGCAAGATGTTTTTCCAAACACACCAGTCTGCAGGAGGCAGATGAAGCATCCTGCAGTGCCCTCCTCTACCTCCGACCTGCTGAGCGATTCCCACCGGAGTGCTGTGGTGATGGGGGAGCTGCCCCAGCGCTGCCCGGGCAGGCTGGATTGGACAGAGGGATGTGTATATTTTTCCCCAAATGTGAGGATTTTCACAGCAGTGCGGGCAGGACCGCTCTGCTCTCCGTGCCCATGCACAGCCGGCCACCACGACGCTCACCAGGGATTTGCTCTCGGGCCGTCCCAGCCAGCACCATTAACTTGTTCAGCTCTTTATCAAGAGGTGACCTTCTACATAAGGAAAAAATGTGTTTTCTTTTTGTAACAAGTGCATAGATTTTTCCGTCGTGCCGAGCAAAGCTTGTAGGGGGCTGTGGATAGAGGCAGAGAATGGCTTTGAGGCAGACACAGATGTTGTGGCTTCTGCCCGTGATGCGCTGCCATACCCCATGGCAGGGCAGAGCCCCCAGAGCTAACTCTGGAGCTGAATCTCTGTAACCCAGTGCTGAACTGGGCTCCAGCCCTTTCAAAATGACCATGCTTTGCTTTATCTAGCAAAACCAATGAGTTCTGATTCACGCTTCGGTCTGTCTTTCATCTTCGTGACTTTTTAGGGTGGAACGGGATAGGTTAGACTGAGGGACAGTGATTGAGCATTCCAAATTGCACTGCCATTTCATGTCCACATGGCATCTGTGTCAGCAATTATGGGTGATTACAGGATTTCGTGATAAAGCCTATTTATTTAACTTTTATTCTTGTTACGTTGCTACTAATTGAAACTGTGTTTACATCAGGGACTTGACACAATTTGAAATATTTGGAACCCTACGTATATTGTGGGTATAAACAATTCCAGTTTCAGTTTTAGGACGGTTATGGGACCACTGTGCAAGTGGTTCTAAGGTTTGTGGCTGCAGTCTCTGGTCAGGAAGGCCATGCTTCAAGACAGACTACTAGAAATAATTTGATAACGTAATCCATACCTTTACAGTAGCGAGAATTAAGACCTAATTGTCGTTATTGATAAGTAAAAACAAGTCAATTGTCTATGGGATGACTAATTTTTGCGTGTAAATCATGCTAAACATTCCCTGTAAAGGTGGAAGTGAGAAAATGGACACTGGGCAGTTACAAAAACTTCATCTTTTTGGGTTAATTTTGTGAGGTCCTGGAAAAAGACTGGCAGTCATTGGCAAATGTCTTTTCATTTGGACCAGGACTACCAGACCAATGACAATGACCAGGCTGTGGTGGAAATCTGCATCACTCGCATCACCACTGCCATCAGGGAGACGGCGTCCATAGAAAAGCACGGCAAAGCCCTCGTGGCTCTGTGGGAGTCGTGCCTGGAGCACAACCTGAAGCCTTCTGGAAAAGACGAGGACACACCACATGCAAAAATCGCATCTGATATCATGAGCTGCATCTTGCAGGTGAGACTGAGCCAAGAGCAGGGGGGTGTAACACAAGCGTTGGCGATTCGGTTTCGTCTTTTACAGTGTGGTGGTACTTTATGTTTTCTGAGGGTGCATGGGAGTGGCTGCAGTTGTTTAAAACCAAGAACTTGACCCCAATTTTTAATGTATGTTGTTACATGCATATAGAATCATAGAATCGTTTGGGTTGGAAGGGACCTCAAAGATCATCTAGTTCCAACCCCCCTGCCATGGGCAGAGACACCCTCCACTACACCAGGTTGCCCAAAGCCTCATCCAACCTGGCCTTGAACACTGCCAGGGATGGGGCATCTACAACTTCTCTGGGCAACCTGTGCCAGTACCTCACCACTCTCAATGTAAAGAATTTCTTTCTTAGATCTAACCTAAATCTCCCCGCTTTCATATGTCATCTGTCGCAGTAAATCAAAACTTTTGGCAGCTTCCTTATCTTTTGAAGTGTCTTGACTGCTTAGTGCCAGATTTTGTTATCTTAATATGCCATTAATTCTAAGTATTTGCATTTCATGTAAATATTAAAGTGGGAGACATAGAACCATCATTTTCTGTGCTTACAGATTCATTTGAAAGCACTTAGGTTACTCTTTTGAATTGTACTGGAAGGCAGCAAAACGCCAAAGAGACTTTAATGACATGAAATTTAGGTCATTAGATACGCTGTCAGTAAGGAGGATCTCCCTTAACATTTTTATTGTAAAAGCTGAGTCCAGATACAACACAGAATACTGACTTCTGAACTAAAATCTGATTGCTACTACTCTAAATAGAGGACTAGAAAGAACTTAAGCTCTTTTAATTTCTTAGATTATTTTACTAAATGTTGGAGGCAGGAACAAAAAGATCAAAAAAAATACTTAGGTCCCAAAAACATTTGCTAGAAGAACAGCTGAAATTGGGTCCCGTTTGAACTCAGTAGTGTATGAACTATAGCTCCCTGTGAATGCAAGACTAAAAAGAAGAAATTGTAGCATATAGCAGCCTTTTGGGAATAGGAATGGGCTATTCCAAGGTTTTCTAAGAAAGTAAGCTGAGAGTGAGAAGCCATTTAAAGGGAAAAAAGGGGGAATATGGTTTTATAACAGAGTGAGTTTGGGGGTTTTTTGGTTTTGTTTGTTTGTGGGCTTGTTTTTTTTTTTTTAGCCAGGATTGCCAGCAGTATCATTCCTTGTTGGGAAAGCAATATAACACGCTGGAGAGACCCATAGAGAAACCTATATGCACAGTTATCTACCTGGAAGCAAAAATCAGGGTTGTTCCCAGAGTTTCAGCAGTGGGTACAACCCATGGGGACCAGCTCCATGTCAGGTGGAGAAACAGTTGCTATGAAGTGCCTTTCTATACATCACTACTCTGGCATGATGTTTGCAGTGCATCTGCTATTTCGTAGTTGCTTTCTTTACCTTTGCCTCTTAAACCAGATGGGGAGGGAGTTTGTTTTTTCCTTATAAAAAGTCAAGCGACAGTGGCACAAGTATGTCACTGTCCCATGAAAAGTACTGCTTAGCCCCTTGTAGGAGGCACTGTTCCATAGTTACTGAGATTCCTCATCTAGTTTGGCTGAAAGTGTTTAAAGCCCAAAAGAAACAGAGTTTCAGAAAAAAAATAACATCAATGCTGAATTTGCTTCAGTGAAATTTTACTTTACAATCCTGTAGTACAGGCAGTTCTGTTTACACCAATCTGTCACTCTGAAGATGCCCAAAAATGTGTTATAGCAAAATATTAGAAAAAGGAAAAAACTCGTTTTCTGAAGCCCAGGTTCTTGTTGAGTTTGGTTTGGGAGGCATGGAGGTTAATTCTAGCCAGACATTTGGCCAAGCCTGCGGATGAGGCTGAGCAAGATTTCTTGTGCAGTGCGCTGGCATCCCTGAGTCGTGATCCATAAGCTGCATCCCAGCGCAGGGCACAGCATCCCCTCCTGTGAAGGTCGGTGGTATATCAGGGGGTTGTGTCCCCTCTGCCTTTCTCCATGTGTGACTGCCTTTGGTAGGGCCACGATTTCTGGTAGGCAACACGTTCCTGGAGGTGTTGCCCATCTCCCTTTCTGTCTCACATCCCTGGAGGCAAGAGTAATTGGATTTGGATAGCGGTAGCAGCACAGCTTAAACATTCCAGACGAGAGGCTGTACATTGTAAAAATCATATTTTGTCTTTGCAATACTTTAGAAATCATATTGCATGAGAATACTGAAGCATGCAACGGCTTCGCTAAGCTTTCGGTTTGTGCTGTTGGCAGCTGTGTGCCTCAATCAAGCTAGCTCGTATCCAAATGTTTTAGGGATTGCACTGTGTTGCAGATTACCTCAAGAAAGGTGTTCAATGAAATGAAAAAGTTATAAAAGTGCATTTACGGCTCCCTGAAACAGAGCTGTTATCAGCAAGTCCCTTTGCATAAAAAAAAAGAAGGCAGGCATAAAATGAGTTTTTATACAATACATGAGGGATAGTTGAAGTAGTAATGAGTATCTGACAGCTGGGTTGAGTCTCACAGCGTGTTTCTGTTGATATGAGCAGCAGGGAGGTCCCCTAGGTTTGCAAACATCACTATATTGTATTATTGAAATCTGTTTTTCATTGTCATGTTCACATTTTCATAAGTGTGTGCTCATGCCCTGATATTTATAATGGAATGAACGAAACCTTTCTCCTTCCGTCTGAATTCAAACCTTTTCTTAACTGAGTATTTTATATTTATTGTAGGGGAAAAAGAAATTGTTCTTGGGCATTTTCTTAGATCTTTTAAATTATAGTCGCAGGGTCAAACCTCATCTTCCCATTCTTTCTGTGTGGAGTCCTAGAGTATAACTTGGAGGCAGAATTTGGCTCCTACTCAGAAGTGCCTCTTAACCAAATATAGTGAGGCATTATGTTGATTTAAACATGCTGCTCCATGAAGCTCTATTCATTTTACGGGCTTTTCTCATCAAAGATGCAGTTTTTGGTCATATGGCAGTTGCCATGATGAGCTATCTTGGTACTGAGGAGTTGCTGCAGCCTCTTCTTCCTTAGGGACTGGTGGAAAGGGGCTGTGCCAGAGCAGCTGCACCGCTCCACTGCTTGGCAGATCTCTGTTGCAAGGAAAAATCCTGTTAAACTTTTTTGCACTGGTTGAGTGGCACAATGCAGCTTTACTTCGGGTCAGTCGTGCTCTCCATGAGGCTAATGGCAAAGGCAGTTACTGCTGATGGAGGCAGAGCTGGCCTAGGATGCCATGTAACAGGGTATATGGAATGACAGATTTGCTTTTTAATTGGGTCTGAATTTGTTTTTTTTTTTTTCCAGTGCTATTCCAGAATGAGCATATGTTAAGTCTGGACCGCCTTTCTTTGCCCTATTTTGTTGCTTTCCAAAACATCTGGGTTCCAGTGGTTGCCTGTGATTTCAGATGCTAATTGAATATAATCGTATTGCAGGGTTATTTTCAAAAACAATGGTGTACTCCAGTTTCAAAGAGATGCTCAAAACTGAGTGAAGATGACAGAAACGCACTGATTAAGGAGGCTCCAGAAAGAATGTAGGTCCTCAGTTACACGTAAACATATCCCACTAGTCTCAAGGGCAGTTACACGTGAGAACTTCATGGGCAGTAGACATGTATAGTCCGTGCACACAATTCCACGTGTACAAATAGTTGCATAAAACCTTTTCTGACCTTAACATCAAAACTGACGTGTGTGTGCAGACACCCCTGAGATCACTGAAGCTTTGTGCCATTTTGAGGACACCAGTTAGCTGTCTTGAAGAATTTCACTTGACCCCAATGTTCAGAAAAGTTGAGCGGAGTTTAAGAAAGGAAATCTAAATTATTATTAGAGGAAAATTGATGATGAATACTAAAGCTATTACCTTGTGAGCAAGTTTCCCAGTACACTTATGCATACTCTTTTCCTCATTTGACCAGGTAGCCTTTGACTTAGTCCCAGGGACTTATCATGAGATCCTGTTCTGGCAATAGAGGAGTCTGTCCTTCACGTGGTCTCTGCTGGCACAAAGATGGGCCAAAACTCAGAGTAGTAACACCCTTTGGTGTAGATGAAGGAAGCTGTGGCTGGAGAAGACTTACCCATGCTTGAAATAGAGCATCCCTAAGCCTTGACTCTGTGCGCGCACGTTGGGATGCCCTGCTTGGGGCTGGGCACTGGAGTGGGGCAGGTCACGGCGACGCAGGAACGACGACCAGCAATGTGTCTTACTGTGGAGCAATATTTACCAGTCAACAGCATGGGACACTGCTCTGAGGTGTTTCCTGTGCTTTGGGATGAAAATGATAGACACTGCTTCTGCTCCGCTATCTTCTCTGAGAGCACCAAGCATAAAATGTCTTGTTAGAAACCCTACATCAGTTAACATTTAACTAGTGCACTTAATATTGTGTTTTCTCTTCTGGCAGAACTCAAAAATAAGTGTGTTATTACCATATCCTGGTGCAGAACTTTTAAATTCCCTTATCTGCTCTTTCTTTGAAGTCTGCCTTCAGTGGTTACCAAAACATAACCTTTCTTGACGTGTTTTTTTCTTTCCCCCTCATTGTTTTGATTTTTGTTTTCTGCTCTGATCAGCATGAGACTTTATTTTAATCATTTTTTTTCAGCTGCTTCTTTTTCAGTGGTTTTTTTCCTGTTTTTACAGAATTACAATCGACCTCCAGTAATGGCCTTAGCTGTCCCAGTGGCGGTGAAATTTCTGCAGAGGGGCAATAAGGAACTGTGCAGAAACATGTCAAGTTATCTATCCTTGGCTGCAATTGCCAAAGCAGATCTGCTGGCTGATCACACCGACACCATTGTCAAAAGTGTCCTTCAAGGTAGGAACCCACTGAGATTTTGGATTTAGTCCTGCAGTGTGCCCACTGTTCGATCACTTAGGCTGTATTAGGCATAAGCATACAAATAAACATGTTCTACATAAAAACATGTATGAGGCATGTATGTATGAAGTATACATATGGCCATATCTATAAACACGTGATAAAACTCGTTAGACACAACCTATAACAGAATATGTCAAGGAAGACCTTTCAAGAATATGTGAATTTACTGAACCTTGTTGTCTGTGGAGGTTTCCTTATAGATTGGGTGACCCATAGGGCAGGAAATACATCTGTACTTGTTAGTACACCATACTAATGGACTTCAAATTATAAGCCATGATATGAGACACTAGTTACTGGGCTCTTATCCTTTCTATTAGTGTCGTTGGCAATACTCCAAAATATAAATGAGGATGAAATTAATCCCGTTCTGTGGCACAATAGTCAGATGAAAGATAGAAAAGCTTCGTAGTGCTGCTTTAATTTTACCTATGTTATTAGCTTTACACAGAATTTGGTTGCTAAACTCTGTATGTTTTACTTCTGTGGTTTAAAAACCTCTAAATAAGGAAGTTCATTTAGTTGAAGTAGTAAAGTTCACAGTATTTGTTGCAATACAGTGCTGCTGCAGTAGTAAAATCACTGTTGCGTTTCTTCAAGTATGGGTAATAGCAATAAGGAGCAATAGCTGTCTAATTATTCCAAGAACGCTGTTATGAAGATGTTAAGCCCTCAAATTAACTGTGTGCATTGTGCATTTATTAAAAAATATCAATGGAGCGTAGTTATTTTTGCATGTTTTACGGATGGATTGCTAAACTAGAAAGTAATTTTGTCGTTAAGACGTTATGGTGTGAGTTTGCATATTTCTGTCTGCTTTGTTTAAGGACAAAAGTGTGATAAATATGATGAAGATGTATGAGCTATGTGATAATATTAATTGAGTAGAGTCCAAGAAACAGAATATTGCTAACAACTTACCAAACCACAAGGATAATTCTTTTAAGACTTGTGACATTAGTATTTGTGTGTTAATGTTGTGCATTGCCACTTGTAAATCAGTGCTACTGATGGGGGAAAAAAATAAAGGGAAACAGGTTTTATAGTATAGTCATAACTTTAGGAAAAGTGATTAAGCACCCACAACTGAAGGTTTCATTGTGACTGTTCCTGGTCGTTTTTGTGTATTTATGTTATTCTACCAGCAGATGTTGCTGTGGACATCAGATTTGGAAGTTCCAGCCTGGAAGAGGGGACACTCTGAATAGACAAAGTGCTCCGTTTCGCCTACTGGCTTAATTGCACTGGACATAATTTGTATTTCGGGCATGAAAACGTTGGTTTGCAGCAGGCTGAGAGCTGCAGTTAAAGCCTGAGTGTTTGCTGAAGGGAGAAGGGAGGCCAGAGGATAAGCTGCTAAGGATGGATTTACAAAGCAGTGCGGAGACAAAGAGCCCTGTTCTGGTGCTGGGCAGACGGCGCTCAGCCTCCTGGCACCAGTGAGACTGATAGTGGGCTTTGGCCCCTTGCCTGCGAGCCTTGGAGAGCTAACTGGGTTTTTTGATTACTTGGGGCAACCATTTGGCTGCATAATCACTTTCTTATCTTATTAGCTAAAAAAGAACTCTTTAAAAAGAGTGGTTAACTGCTCTGTTCCCAGTTAGTGTGAACTCAGCTTCTAAACATGCAAATGTCTGTGCGGTGCCCGCGATGCTGACGGTCCCTGTGCTGGCACCTTCCATCAGCACAAGGGATCAGGCAGGTTTATTCCTGTTTCCAGGGGACAGCAGCAAAACTGCCCTGCAGAAGTTGCTGTAATCTGAGCGTCCCACGGCTGCTCCACCTTCCAGAGGAGCTCAGACAGGAGATGTGGATGTTGTGTTGGGCTCAGCAACGTACTCCAGGCATGCGTGTCTTGTGCTAGCTCCTTCATTTCTACGTTTGCAGTGCAAGAGCAGGGTCGTCGTGGCTTTTCCTTATTTGGAGCCCAAAGTCCCTCAAAATGCTGTTTACTTGGTGTTTTCCAACCAGGTAAAGTAACTGTTGACAAAGCAAAATATAGTTAAGCTAGGAAGGAGAGAGAGAAGTGTGCTGGTGGAGGTGACTTGTGGTGCTGGGCAGGAGGGGACTAGGCTGTGGGAAAGCTTTGCTAGTCCATGAAGGTGATCAAGGAAGAGCAAAGCAGTTGGAAAGAGGAGAGTTGTCCAGCTGAGTAAGTGAGAAAGAAAGGACTGGCTTTGCATTTGGTCATCTGCCAAACTAGAGCAGAGATAGGAAAAGGCTGCTTCCAAGACAGCATTTCAGGTATGAGGTACAGTAATAAAAGCAGTCAGGAAGGACTTTTGGTTTTCTTTCTGAGAATTTTTCTTTTTCTGCCTGGTGTAGTGGAGGGTTTCCCTGCCCATGGCAGGGGGGTTGGAACGAGATGATCTTTAAGGTCCCTTCCAACCCTAACCATTCTATGATTCTATGTTTCACAAACTTTTCTTTTTTCCTCCTTTAATGGAGAGTATTTTATGGAAAGAGGGTTTGAGAGTGGTTTTGCCCTTGTGCGATGCTGGGACCTGGAGTGTTTTTCTTAACGCTGAAGATCTGTTCTCTGGCTAACAGCAGATGAACAGAGGTAATCTTTCATGGTTCTGTAGTTCAGGTTGTTTGCAGATATTATTTAGTAGGGGATTTTCATCATACTCAGTAGTAAGTATTTATAATTTAGATGCATTATTGTTGCAGGAAAATAGGAGAAATTCCAGCAATCGGGGCTGTTATTTTTACCTTAAATAAACAATGCTGCCAAAACTTTGGAGCAGATCATATAACTTATAAACTTTTCAAAGTGCAGTCTTAGAACATCTGTCGAGAATGAGAAAGCCAACGAACATGTGAACAGAGCTGAAGGGTGTGCTGCTTTCAGTGGGAACAAGAATTGCTTTGAGTAAGTCATTTGCAACGATAACTTGTTCAGAGGATTCAACAGGTAGTGAAGAATCGCTCTTGTCATAAATGGTTACATATCCAGTGAGTAACAATTCATCATTGTCTACTTCAGCTTGTTTTCCTACACACAGATCACCACCAGTGTCTTGGCTCTCTGCGTCTGCTTCTGTGTTTTTAGTGGATTTTGGATAAGTTTGCAAACACGAGAGAAGAAAGCCACTGCCATCAATTCTGCCTTGTATGAACCTCCTGTTAGCATCAAACCAGTTGGTTGCTTGGGATATCTAAATGTATCTTAAAACTGGATATGTCCTTCTCAGATGGCCAGTGTTATGTATGGGGTACTGAATTTTTTTTTTTTGAGGATATCTCAAAAGCAATCCTTCCTTCAGCCTCCACGCGCTGCGCTAGCACAGCCTCAGGTCAATGCATGTGTGTCAGTCTGTCAAAGCATCTCTTCTGCACAAGGGACCATGTCCACGTGGGAGAGCTCCTAGAGTGGCAGATCCCCTTGCATGTGGCAGTGTTCACGAGAGGGATTTGTTATCATGATGGGCCTTTCAAGACATCTCTGGCTAATGCTCAGATTTCAGTCCTCTGAGGGTCTCTGTATGAGAAGTTGATATTTATGTTGTTTTTCTATAAACACCTAAAATTACGTGGTTCAAAGCATAAAAAAAATCCCAAATTGGTGCTTACGTTCAGAGTTTCAGTTCACGAGAAACAGGGAAAGTTCTAGTTTAGTAAAGTATCTTTATTTACAGAACAACTTTACAAAAATAATTTCAATAAAGTTATTACAAAGTCAATTTACAATATAATACAGCTGCATTTTCTCCAAATGTAACATCAGACTATGGTGGGGAATGTTACTTGCATACGTTAGGTCAATCCGTGGCATAAATAATGCTTTAAACAAGGAGCTAATTTTGTTACAGCCTACAAATCACTAACAACGATTAATAAACAATGTGTTCCTTGGTGTGTGGGGTTCCTCTGTACAACTCACATTAGCCTATAAAAACCAGTGGCTGGAGGAGCCTGGAAGATGCACAGCCTTGTGTCTGTTCTGCAGAGACCAGTCAGCCCGGATACCCGATGTGTTTCCATCAGCAGGGATGCCCGGAGCGCCGTTCAGCTCCGACACGTCCACGGTGGCGCTCTTACACGTCGGAAAACACTATGCTAGAGAGACAGCAGTCGCCTGACCTCAGGAATAGCTTTTCCAATATCATGCCTCAACGTGGGGTGGTTTGTTTTTTTTTTTTTCTTCAGTGTTTTGCTGAAACAGCAGGCAGGGATCAAATCCCATCTCCACAGTACCTCATCTTGTAAACCTGTAACGCTGATTTTGCTTGGGAATTCGAGAGACACAGGCTCCTACGGCTCTGTTTACTTGTATGTATTGGCACTCAGCTCTTCAGGAAATATGTTCTCTGCTTCAGAAGCTGCCTTGCCAGAATTTAAGAAACATACTGTGCTCCTCCGTACGGCAAAACTTCTGTGACTCCCCACCCGACGACGTTGCCCCTGGTGCTACACGCGTCTTCTCCGCTCTGCGCTGCTATCTCTTTGGCGCTGAGCACTCTGTCCCACATGTTAAAGCCAGTTAATTTTCCAGAGAAGGCTAAAGCTTCATCAAATCCACCTCCAATGCAGCAGCCGTTCTTTTCTTGACCAATCTGCAAAATCCCTCCGTCCGGAATGGTGTGAGCGTCGGCGATGTCTGAGGCGGTAGCTACGAGCTCTCCCTTCACCCACAGGGATGCGGATCCATTCTCCGAGCTCCAGGACCCGCAGAGATGGATCCACTTCCCAGGAACAACTACATCTTTGGCAGCTAACTTGTGCTGGTCACCACCAACAACAAGCACTGCAGACTCCCGGCTGAGATAAAGCTGGATCTCATATGGATTGAACTTGGTTCCGTAAGAGAAGACGATAGTTTTGTCCAAAGCCTCAGTCACCTTGATCCAGATACAAGCAGTAAAGGAGCGAAGAGTCATTCCAGCAGTTGGGTGGACACTCCCAAATATCTTTTTCGAACGCATGGGGAATAGAATTGCCGTTTCACACCCTGGAAAAGTTAGAAAGATGGTTAGGTAAACGAAAGCTCGTTGGTTTGTACATGCACAGTTAGCACCCTTGACATACGCCCGCTTCTGGGCTGCTCGGAGGGAGCTGAGAGCTCAGCTCGTCCATGGGGTGTAGGATGCTTCGAAGAAGCTGTCGGTTCTGACAGATGAATTTGCCTAACACTGTGGCAATGGGTCTGGGGGGCTGTTCAGCCTGGAGAAGAGAAGGCTCCGGGGTGATCTTATCGCAGCCTTCCAGTACTTAAAGGGGGCTACTGGAAAGCTGGAGAGGGGCTTTTTACAAGGGTGTGTAGTGATAAGACAAGGGGTAATGGATTTAAACTGAAAGAGGGCAGATTTAGATGAGATCTAAGGAGGAAATTCTTCCCTCTGAGGGTGGTGAGGCACTGGCACAGGTTGCCCAGAGAAGTTGTGGCTGCCCCATCCCTGGAAGTGTTCAAGGCCAGGTTGGATGGGGCTTTGGGCAACTTAGTGTAGTGGAGGGTGTCCCTGCCCGTGGCAGGGGGGTTGGAACTGGATGGTCTTTGAGGTCCCTTCCAACCCAAACCATTCTATGATTCTATGATAATGGGGCTGCAGGAGCAAGGCTTGGCTCTTCCCTCACTCCCAAAGTAGTGTGTTGTGCAGTTCTGTGCCATGCAAAGTGGCATTTAGGTTTCATGCTGCCTGCCTGCCCTGGTGCTTGCTTTGGCACTTTGGGCTGCCCCGAGGGTCTGTGCCTTCTGCTCCAAAGTGCCTGCAGGAGAGCTTCTCTTTTGCTGGGCCACCTGGAGAAGTTAGCACTTCGCATTAGGTAGTTATGTTGGATTGTCCTCTTTCTGTTTCGTTTAGATCTTGTTTGAGCCTCCGTTGTTTTTTTTCCCTCCGCGTTGTTTTTAGCCTCCGTGTTGTTTTTCAGTACGGAGAGATAAAACCAGCACCGGTTACGGCGAGGGAGCGGGTTCAGTGATCTATCACATGGCACGTTTGGATACTGTGCCGTTCCTGGACAGCGGGGCCGCTGGGCAGCTGCATCACGAGCAGTGACATCGTGTCCTGCAGTGGTCCCGTGGATAACTGGGCAGCGGAGGAGAAGGGGACAGGGGC
Source organism: Tauraco erythrolophus (assembly GCF_009769465.1). Taxonomy (NCBI): domain Eukaryota; kingdom Metazoa; phylum Chordata; class Aves; order Musophagiformes; family Musophagidae; genus Tauraco; species Tauraco erythrolophus. Next base: position 28,397,478 of record NC_141475.1, read on the forward strand.
TATGGAAAAGCAGGCGCAGGGAGCGTTGGCAGAAGTATGCTGAGATGTGGGTGTATGTTTATTATAATGATTTCCTTTTCTCACCCTGCCTTGGGGCTTTTGGTCAGTAACGTTCACGGGCACTGGTTAAGCATGGGAAATGTATGACAACTGATATTTTTAAACCAGTTCATCTCTCATCTCCAGTTAATCAAGATGTCAATGATAGAAATTAGGTTAGTTAAAAGCACTAACAGAAATTTATGAATCTTGGAAGAGTATCTGATGATCACTAAAGCCAAGCCACTTTTGTTATTCTAAGTACTGTTCCCTAGTCATATATAACTTAAAATTCTTAGCAACACATGGGAAAAAGCAGCCCCCTTCTGCAATGAAGCTGGTTCATTTCCTGTTTGAACAAGCTAGAGGGTCGAAAATGTGTGTGGAAATTTCTGCTTCGGTGGATGAAGGACTCTTTGTGTCCTCCAGGATTGCGCTGCTGTGCCGTTTCATAGACTGCTTCCTCTCAGCTTGGGGAAGATTTTACATTTCTTCCCTGGCCCTTTTGAGGAGGGCAGGAGCAGCGAGCGACTGTTGGGGATCCTCCTTAAAATGCTACTTGGGAACACTATTGTGGAAAAGCTTTCAATTAGCAAGCTTTCAGGCTTTGTTATCAAGGCCTAAACAGAATTAAAACCAGCCTGACTGAAGAACAAAAAGTGTGATTAGAAAAACTCTCAAGAGTATGGCTGGCAGTAATTCAAGATGTGAGAAATTAAAGTCAGTTGCTAAAAATTCTCTTGAAAAGAAATTTCCAGAGAGAGGCTCTGGAAGTACTTAAAAATATATCTTTTAAATTAAGAAAAAAACCTTAACAACAAAACTGAAACAACCCACATTTAACATAAAGCCATGTAGGAACCGGTGGAAATAATCTGAATTTCCACTAGTGCGACTGAGATCATTAATGCTGATCAAGTTGGTTTTTTACTCTCTCCTAGTGCAGAGTAACCAACTGTGAGGCTGCTGTATTACAGGAAAGAGATAAAGAATGACATCATGCTTTCTGGAAGGCAAGATTCATGTGTTTTGGGGGAAAAAAAGGAGTATACTGTAAGATCTACTCCTAGCATGCAAAGGTTACTAAAGTGTTGCCATAAATAAAGGAGTAAAAGCAATTTACTGATAAAGCTGAATCCGTGTCCTGCATGAAAGGGCAGATTGATGTTGGATTGTAAAGCACTTGGATGTAAACTGTTGTTGTGTTGTGTTTGTGCTGTAGTAGGCTTGGGGAAGTTGTTGCCTTTGCTCCTTGCTCATACTGGTGGTGTTGCTAAGTGTCACTGGCAAGGCTGGTGTAACTGCACCCCTAACTTCCTATTCGCATGCACCCGTGGGATTCTGCGAGTGTAGGTTTCTGTGGGGTTTTTAAGCTGCAGTAACTTAGATTTGTGGAAAATATGGTCATTAAAGGCATGTCAACGTCTAGAAGGTACGCAGGGATGGCTGTCTGGTAGGCAGAGTTATGTTCAACGTGGTTACGTTGTGCATGTAGCAATTTTGCACCCACGCCTGCAATAGCTGGGGGTCTGCTCTGCCATACCCGAGTTGCTGTGGCTGTTTTTTGGGTGTCATATCACAATACATAGAAAAAACGACAGGAAATTTGAGACGTGAGCTCATCTTTCTATGGCCACCTCGCTTGCTGACCAATGCAAACAGTTTGGAAGGGGGGAAAAAAAAAAAACCCCAGTGCAATAATACCACAGTGTTACTAATTTTTCCATGCTTGAGGAAATAATTCTGTCCTGACAGTTGCATGCAGTGAACGTGCCCTCCCTGCTGCGGGAAGCGTGCTCCGCTGGTTGATGTCAGCACTGTGTCCTCGGATCTAGCTCTGCTCTTGGGCAGTTGGAGTTGGTGAGAAGGAGACAGCGCTTAGTTTAGGAAGAGAAAGGAGTGAGTACAGGCATGGAGAGAACAGGAGAGCTCAGAGACTCGTGAGTATGCACAGGAGTTACCAGCTGGGAAGGTAAAAGGTGCAAGAACGTAATTTGTATATTTAAAATATATTTGCTGCTCTCTGGCAATCGTTTTGATCTGGGAGAGCCTGCAGGAGGTGGGACCCAACTGAGTGGCTGCTTTACCCAGTGTAAGGACTTTCATCCCACGTTTGAAAAGCTCAGCGCCTCTTTTTCAGGAGCAATTAATGAGTTTCCTCCCTGTGTGTACAGACTGCTCCAAGAAAGCTGCTGTGCTGTTTCATAAGATTGCTTTGGAGTCATATGCAGAGGAAGGTGCTGAAGAGGAGTGTTTCTAGGAGGTCTGTTTGGACAGGCCCACCAAAGAGAACTCTCCGGTAAAACACAGCGCACGTGGACTTACCTGCTGGTAGTAAGTGCTGAGCTGCCCATTGCTGCGATGCCTTCAGTTCAGCTCTGGTTTGCTGTAGCTCTTTCCACAGAGAGTTCAAAACGAGATTGTCTCCTCTGGTGGGACTGAATTTATCCTGCTGGAAAGCTGTCTCCTGAGCTTCCACCTCAGACCTCGTCAGCCAGGTGTTCTCCAGCTGGCCGAGCCTGCTGGACATGTTTTGGCTCAGCAGCAGAACGTGCTCAAGAACTTTTCCTTGCTCGGACTCTTGAAGCCTCTTGGCTTCTTCAGCTTGGTCACTGTTCCTCACAAGCACCTGCTCTACCTGTGCCACGATGCGGGAGGTGACTTTCTCGAGCACGGTGGTGAAGGTGCCCGCGAGGCTGGCAGTGAGCTGGCTCAGCTCTGCTTTCAGGCTCTGCAGGTCCACCTTCAGGATCTCATCCATCGCCTGCAGCATCATGTTCTCTTTCATCTGCGAGTTCTCCAGCATGATGAAGAGCTTGTCCCACTCGGTGTGCTCTCGCTGGCAGTCGCACGAAACAGCTGGAATGGAAGATACAGATGTTGCTATTCCTTTGTACTTATGTTTTTAAACAGAAGGAGTGTTTGACAAAATCTGGCTCTGCACGAGGCTTATGTGCTCCAGACTGTCAGTGCGTTTCCCTCTGTATCAAAACAGAAAAGTAAAGCAGTGTGTATTTTAGCCATTCCAAAACTAAGTGTTGTCAGCAGTCTTTTGCAGGAAAACTGGGAAATAGAGAGGATAAAGTGAATTCCCAGGCACACTATCCAGGTGCTTTAGCATTTGCTGTCCGTAACAATCTACTGGTACAAGCACATGCTTCTTCCTCTAAAAAAAAATTTACCTTTGTAATAATAACTCTTACAAGAGTGAGGCAACAAAGAAAGCAATTCTGCACTTAACACAAATTTGGTTTAAATCTACTTACTTTCCTCAGCACCGAGAGCTGGACCTTCGATCTCATTATCCAGATTCACATACATGAGATCGTAGTCATCGTCTTCATCCAGAACAGAAACAGAAGCCCTGAAAACACAGAACAGCGTAAGCAGAGAAAGCATTTCTTGGGGCAGCATTCTCCAAGCTGCTTCCTGAAAATAGCTGGGCTGTCTGGAGCTAAAGCCCAAGTCAGACTTCAGCGGAGACAGGACTGCGAGCGGGAGGCAGCGAGCCCCTAATAAATACTCCGAGCGCCTCAGCTTGAATGAATGAGCGACGCCGTGGTGTAACAAGAGCACTTCTGACTGTTGGTTTTGGCTGGGAGGAGCAGGGGGGCGTGCAGCTTGCTCAATCCCAGCCTTCCAGGTTTGCACTGCTCGGGGGAGCCGTGGGGAAAGCTGCTCTTGCGAGCTGCCCCTTCCCCTCCCGGAGCAGATGGCTGCAACGTGCAGCCGTGCGAGGGTGAGCGCGGGGATGAAGTCGCTCGGAGCCCGCTGCCGACAACACGCTGGTTGGTGTTCTTGGTGGAAAGAAAAACGTTCTCTGCAAACTCGCTTTGTAGTTGGTGTGTGCCAGGGCTCCGGGGGGGAGTGTTGGAAAAATGAACATACCTGGAGTGAGTTTGGATGCGCATGTATGGTTTAATCTAAATATTGTAGCTTTTTTGATAGTTACACATCTAAACTTCTGTTATATACTAGCAGTTTACTGCTTTAAGCGATAAAGGGGAACTCCTAAAACCAGCTTGTTAGAGTTTTGCCCTTCTAGTCCTAAAAACCAATAACAACATCATAACTATGTGGATAACACGTTACTGCTAGTATCTTGTTTCAGGAGCGTGCAGATTAGCAGCTGCATGATTAGAGTTGTTTCTGTTAACTTCAAAAAAACCAAAAGAAGGCACTCTTGGATTAGTCATTAGTGCTAAGTATTATTGTTATTGGTGTTAAACTTTTGAATTCTGGAAAGCTTATCAGTTCAATGGACTGTTAATTATTTCAGAGATGCATTGCTTAGGCGAGATTAGGGGTATTATGGTACAAATTATATATTGGCTATGAAATATTCAGAGAATAGCAAAAAAAAAAAACCCATGAAATTGTATCTAACTTGCAGTCTGTGTTCCCTTTCCCTTTGAGTCTCTGGTTTAGCCCCTTATCATCATACACATGAGTATGAAAAGAGGGCCCTGTGCTTCCCTTCTTGCTCGTTCTGCCTCTGACACCCAGGCCATAAGCAGGAGGTGCAGCAGCATGAGGAGCAGAGATGATGTGCGTGGCCTCAGCCATTGCCCTCTCCTGCAGCAGAGCCCAGGAGGCACTCTGCAGGTGTCACCTTTTGCTGAGGAGGCAGGTAGGACCAGTGCTGCCTGCTCCCCAGCCCTGCCAGGCTCGCTCCGCACAGCCCAGGGCAGCCCACTGCTCCGGGCACTGCAGAAGGGTGCTGGGAGCCTGGTGCTGCTGCACCAGATGCATCCGAGCACCCAGCCTTGCTTGTGAAAACCTGAGCTAGCTGCACGTTGGGCTGCTGGCCACGGTGCCGTGCCATTCCTACGGTGCCGTGCCATTCCTACGGTGCCGTGCCATTCCTACGGTGCCGTGCCATTCCTACGTGCCACGCTGTCATGCTGTTTCACCTTATGTGTATATGGAGTTTCTGCTGCTGTGGAGCTTCCAGCTGCTCTCCTGCAAGCACAGATAATAAATAGTAATGTTGAAGCAATATATGAGAAACCTCAAAAGTTTGGTAAAGTGGAGGTGAATGTTTTCGGGGAGGTATGTGCCTAACTGGAGTTATTCTGGGGAAAATGGGTTGGGCAGAGCAGAGACCGAGCACAAGGCACCCTTTGCAGTTCGGGTGTGCAGGGAGCACGGCCAAGGTGTGCCCAGGGCACAAGCCTGGGGCAACTGGGGTGGACTGGCCCCATCCCAGCACGCAGTTGGGGCTGCTCCTGCCCTACATGCCTCCTCCCTGCCTGACTTGCAGCCAGCGCTGCAAAGCCATGGAGTGTCCCCAAGGGTACGTGAGTTTCTGCCTGAATTGCGTAATTCCCAGTGTGTGGTCTGCTTGGTAAGTCTGAGAAAATCGAATCTGGAAAGTATCGGGGGTAAGGGTGGTAGGGGAAGGAAGAGGGAAAGAAGATAATTAAGGAGTTGAGTATGATGTTTTTCCACCCTCAGACAACAAACGTACTTTTCAGGCTTTTAGTTTAGACTGAGCCAGATGAAGCAAAATGGAAAAAAAGTGAATTACTTGGGAGCGGGCACAATGTGGCCTCTGACTGCCCGGGCTCTGAAAATCAAAAGGTGGGCTGCGTGTGTGTGCATCCCTCAGCGAGTGAAAAGGTGTGGCAAGCAAACGGCAAGAGGTACTCAGGGCTAACTCAAAACGTGAAAATACAAGAAAATAATGAATGGATTGTGCTTCGTGACCTTTCTTAAGTCATAGGAAGAACAGACACAAACTGTGGTGTCTGCTTGGGTTGTTTACAAGTTTGTATACACAGGTTGTTCAATTAAAAGCAATTCCTTGTCAGTGAGGTCATTTAAATATCGCTTCAAAGTGATGGGGTTGCTTCTAAATTGCCTTTGCTTTCCATTTATCTTAGTGAATGTAAACCCAGCAACATTTGCTGCAGGAAACTGCCCAAATTTGCATTTGTACGAAGTATTTTTGTTCAGAGAAGCTTGGTGGCTGCAATCCATCGTGTTGTCATGTCAAATTGCATCACTCCTCTCATACACCCCATAGTTAAAATGCTTGTTTTCTCAGGTTGAATAATTAGTCTTACTTTCCAGATACCTTCCCGTCCGTGACATCCCAGCTTAGGCAATAGCATGACTCAGGTTAGTCGCTGGCGTTCCTTGTTTAAAGTTGCTGGGTTTTGTTCATCTCTGCTGAATTCCTTCCCTCTATGCTTTTACAGCTGAGATGAATTTTGCCAGGAACATGGGAATTTCATCTTTTGCAATTGTTACCACTGCTGCAATTCGACTGGAGCTTCAGGGCTCTGTTCCATATGGACAGAAAACATCCACTGAATGCATGCAAGTGCAAAGCAAGGACTTATTTCTGTAAACACTAGATTATCCAGAGAAGAAAATAATTTTTAGTGTATTTGGTTACAGAATTGTTCAATTTTAAACTCAGATGTGAGTCTAGAAAAGTTCAAGTAAATGCATCCTCTTACCATTTCAGTTCTAACTTTGGATGAGCTGGTGCTTTGCTCATGGTACGTTAGTGACACTCGTAAAAAAAAAAAAAAAAAAAGTGACACTTTTTTTACAGACTCACTTGTAACATCAGGAATAGATTTGTGCAAAGCATGTGGCTAGAAAATGGCCAGAACTGAACAGCTTGCTAACGTGTTTGGGCTAATTCTTCAGCAAATACCTTTTCTTTGCAACTGGCCTTTGGGCTTTATTGTATGTAGAACAGACGACAAATTCGCCGTGCCCGTGGGAGTAGGGGTGGGCTCTGAACCCTGCCTTTAGCACCACGGTGGTTGTCCCCAGGGCTCTGAGCTGCCTCGGGGAGAAGGCAAGGATTCTCCAAGCAGAAGGAACGCTTCAGGACGGGATGCGGCGGCGCGGAGGCACTCCTCCGGAGCGTGAGGAGCCCTTAGGGACCATTGCATGCCGTTTGCCTAAAAGCTGTCTGAACCTGCAATGAATTATGTGTTAGTTTCTTGGCTCAGAGGTGATGCTGCCAGACCTAACAGTGTCTTGGGGTGCGTTTTCTGTATCTGGCAAGAGAACCGCGTGGTCTGGTCTGACCTGTTCGTCCTTTTTCTCCCGTCCGTGAAGTGACCTGCTTATCTTCCCAAATTGTAAGGCTTAGATTTAAATGGGGGGGGAAAAAGAAAAGCAGCAGGCCAGAGAGCTAGTTCCTATTGGAAACCAAATCCAAAGAGACCTCAAGGACTTCCAAGGGTTTACAAAAGGAGCCATACTGCATTGTAATAGGCAGATGTTTTCCATATGTTGTTCAAGTGAAACTTAAATATATTGAGGCAGGCATGTACAGCAACGTGAAGTTATATATTTGGTATGAGCCTGGGCTTCAAATTGAATTATGCACAGACATCTTAAGAAAATGTGTGAGAGAGAGTTTGCCTATCTTTGTCTGTCTGCAGTTGAATCTCTCCGGCTCCTTTCTGTTCCTGGAAATGGCATCCTTAACTATTTATGTTCCAGTTTACTGTCATGCATATTCAGTTCTCTTAATAACCAACTATTCTTTCCATATGCTGCTTATTTAATTTGAAAGTCTGAATCTCAACAAAGGAGAAATATAGCTTTTATGTGCTTTCCAGCCTTCTTTTTTTTTGGTTAATTTAAATCACACTTAGTTTGGTCTGGGACTCGACAGAGTATCGTCCAAATCTGAAAGCTCATTAAGCAGCCTTCTCATGATGATGTACTTGAGAATGAAAATTATAATTAATAAGATTATTATTTTTTTTCACCTATGTTGTTACACCTGCAATGATTCGTTCTGTTTCTGGCTAGGTTATTTATTGGGTTTCTTGGCCCAGTATGTATTTTTTTATAGCGCGTTTCGTGCCTCCCTGGTTTTATACTGATGATTCTTAAAAACTGTTGTCTCCAGAGTTGTGCTGATTTTCTAGGGCTCTCTCCAGCTCTAGGGTATTGATCAACAGTGAGTCACTGGCCTCTCATCTGCTCTGCCCTCAGGGAACTCGATGCTGCTGCGTGTCCTGCCCGCTCTGTACGAGAAGCAACCGCAGCCGATAAACCTGCGCCTGCGGGAGCTGGTGGCACTGATGGCTCAGCTGGATCAAGCCGAACAACACCACCTCCTCAGGCTCTTCCAGATCGTGGCTAGGAAAAGAGAAGTGGGGGTAAAACCGTGTTTGGAAGATCTTACTCCTAAATGCTGCACCTCCTTTTGGAGGAGGTGATGTGTTTCAGATGACTTGGCACGATCTGTCCGCTAGCGGCTCTCCTAACAGTGAGGAGTCCCATAACATGCATGACAGTGCTTTCCTATACTAATTCCCCGTGAATTCTTTAATTCTATTCCAAATTCTCCATCTAATCATAAAGAGAACATAACAATAACTCTGCTGAACCAAGACATTTGTGTTAAGCCAGAATTGTTCTCAACTTTTTTGGCTTTTGCTCTATCAGCTGAGTATGAATTCCCATAACTATGTTTCTGGTAGAATATACGAAGTGTATTAAATTACATATCAAGGAAAACTGAAATGAGTTAGGAATTGATTAGGAGCGAGCTGGAGATTAATTAAGGCAAAACATATCATGCCTTGAAAATTGCACATCATTGACAGCATCCAGCGCGTTAGAACAAGGCACAAAACTACCTGCTCTGTGAAATGATGAAATTGGTAAAATCTTTGGAAAAGAAGAATCAATAGCAGGTAGTATCTTCCCCCAGGTAGCCTAGGAATCTTTATCATAACACACAGTGCTAGATGAACTAGAGCTGGTTTTGGAAGCAAGGGGCTTGTTGGCTGGAGGGGGCTGGGGTGCACCGCTGGCTGTCGCGGGGCTCCGCGCTGGGACCCCACACGTCTGAGGTTGCTCGATATTATCAATATTGCTATTACTGTAATTTTTAATACTAACAGTTTATTCAGCCACCCACCTGCAGTATTTTGCCAGAGCAATAGATACCAACTTGCTAAAACTGATGATGCTCAAAATCGTAACAGGAGAAAGGGTCACTTTATGCCCCATTTCTGTGTTGAAATGTATTTTAACACAGATGCAACAATTTCATTAAATCAGAGGTGTATTAGTGTGCCTGTGTGTTTATATGACAAATGATCATTCAGTAGATAGCTGTACACACTGTGTCCTGTTTGTAAGAGGATTTTAAAGACTACACCCTCAACCTTTTGCAAATTGTGTTGTTACAAAAAATGACAACTTGCCTACAGCGTTGTTTTTTTTTTTTGTACAACAAGGATTGTCTCTTATTTTTTCCCTCTGTTCCAGCTATAACCTTGCACGTTATTTAGTTTCTGGTGGAAACCAAAAATTTCTACTAGTACTTCAATTTACTGTATCATTGGGGAAGGCTAAATCCTATGTTGTTTTAATAAAAAAAGTACAGGACTGGCCCAGAGCAAGGGAATATATTTAGTGAGGGTTTTATTTTTGTGTGTGTGTCTTTTTTACAATTGGGCATTTCCTTACTTACATATGCATAACTGCAATATTTCAAGGCTACAGCTTACTCTTATTCCATATGTTAAGCTGAACTTCAATTGACCTCAGCAAGAGCTCTGTGCAAAGGTCAGCAAGGGTGGAAAACGACTTTACTAAGTCAAAGTCTAGTGTTTTATTTTTATCACTCCAATGTACAGTGCCTCTTTTGGCTGTATGTGTTCACAATTAAAAAAATAAGTTCACAATTTGCTTCTGATTTTTGAATAGGTGCTGAAAGAGTGTATTCCGTTTCTGTTTGGACACTTGGGAGACCCTAGCCATAGTGACCTTATTCTGAACATACTTCTAGAAGTATCCAGCTATGAACCAACAGCCTTAGCCACTTTTCTTCCACTGCTGAAGGAAATTGGTGAGAGTTTTCCAAGTCTGATCGGGCAAACAGCAAAGATCTTTGGAGCTGTTGGACACATCGACGAGGTAAGTTTAAAAACAACAGGAGTTGGTTGGTTGGTTTGGAGGTTGGATTGTTTGGGATTTTTTTTCTAAACCTTGTATAAAGTAATAGATCTAAGTATTCCTTTCTTCATGACTAACCAGACTGCCTTACCAGAACATATTTCTGGTGGTAAGACCATGACTGTAACACCAGTATGGCCAGGAGAGCAAGTACCACGGAAATCAGATGTGGTATTTCAGTCACCGAGACTGCCCCTGGACCTTCTAACCAAGGAACGGTCGCCTAGTAAAGGGTCTCTGCAGAAGGGGGGTCTAGGTTAGCAGGAAAGAAAGAAACTTTCTGAAAGAGATTAAAGAGCATGAAAAAGATAAATATTTAAATTATCATAGCTATAAAGATAAATATATGGACTTATTTATAACTGTATATCTGGCCTGTGCACATGTGTTCTGTCTATATGAATTGTCTTTTTATAGAATGGTTAAAATTTCTGTTTGAAAATAGCACAGAATTGTCGTTATTCCGGGGGCTTAGCTAAATTAAATTGCCTTTCCTTTCACTTATAGGCACATGGCAGAGGAAAGGAAAAAAAATATTTTGCACCCTCTCTGTATGATATCATATTTTAGATGCATATAGCCTTCAGGAATGTTGTAATCATGCAGTGAAATATGAACTTCCTTGTGTAGTGGGATCCAGATATTTTGGCTTTGTAGCCATAGCTAATTGGATACTTCTGACAAATGTCTTTATAATGAAAATGCTCAGTGGTGATGCTGGGCTCAAGCCTCATCACAGGGACATCTTCACAGTTCACTTGCTTTGGGATCTGACCCAATGGAAATATTATGCCTAAAAAAGATTTACACTGACAAACTCCTAAAAAAATTATGGGAGTTTCATGGCAGCATAATGAATTTGCACTGAAGTTTTTGTTTTAGTCCCAGCTGCGCAGTCTGGATGCAGGAGCGGTGTTCACTTCATCCAGGTGCCATCAACACAATGTGTGTACAGAAACCATCGGGCAGCTCTGAGGTCCCAGAGGCCTCTGCCCTCCCCAAAATACCAGCTCCAAGGAGCAGCTCAAAGATCCCTGCATCCCCAGCAGCGAGGGATGCTGCTCATGGGGATCAGATGTTAGCCTCGTCCTGCTGGGACTGGGAAATGCCGTAGAGCCCAACCAGACCCATCTTGCCTGCTGCTATCCCCTGCTCCTAAAAATACAGCCTGGAGGAGATTACCACCATGAGCTTGTAAACTACCTGATTGCTCAAGACCTCGTATGTCCTGAGGGCACCAAACTGATTAGACTTATTTATCATAGAATCATAGAATGGTTAGGGCTGGAAGGGACCTTCAAAGGTCATCTAGTCCAACCCCCCTGCAAGGAACAGGGATATCTCCAACTAGATCAGGTTGCTCAGGGCCTCGTCCAACCTGGCCTTGAATGTCTCCAGGGATGGAGCATCCACCACCTCTCTGGGCAACCTGTTCCAGTGTTCTACCACTCTCATGGTAAAACACATGATGATTTTTAAGGAGACTTTATTTTTGTTCCTGGGTATAAGTTTACGTGTCTTTCACCACTGCTAACAGACGTTTTCCTTCCACCTCAAATCATGGTTCTGTAAAGGCAAAAATAACGTTCTGCTGAGTTCAGAGAGTTTCTGGTAAATAATTCAGATTTCTGTGGCTGTGACAAAACTCAGTTGTATGGCAGCGAATGAATGGCATGTAATAAATCTAACCATTTGCTGAAGTGTGGCACTGATGCCTGCCATGCAGTAACCTGGATGATTTATTTCAGTGAAGAGCTGAATCCCACAGTTTCTGTGTCCTTTCAGGACACGGTTTTTCCTTGAGGGAAAACTTGCACTAAGTCTATTGGAGTTTGCCTGCATAAAGGCTGGAGGTTTCACGATAGGTTTTACCTTTCTGAATCGGACCTATTGGTTGTCCTTCCTTTGACTCCGCTGGAGGGAGGAGGGTTGAAAAGTGGCATCGTTCTGCTGTGCAGGGGAAAAATCCTCCACGTAGTCATCTTCTGCCTTTAAGATGACAGTTCTTCTCTTTGCTTGTTTAGACACAGATAACGATGCACTCTGATGAATGACAGTGGTCATTGGAGAATCTCCAGAGAAGAGAGTTTCTTTTGGCCTCCAACCAAAGTTGGTCCCTTAAATCTCGAACGTGGGTGGTGTTGGGGGTTAGGCTCTGCGTGCCGTACGGCAGCTGGCAACCGTTGGGCAACGACTCTGCCTGATGACAAAGGTCTGGCAGTGCAGCTCGAAGCGTGTCACCTACCCCAGTGTAGGCACGTCGGGCAAACCCATCACAAGGCATCAGGGTGCGTTGTGCCCTGTTATGTAAAACAAGACGTGAGAAATGCAGGGAAGTTAAAGGGGAATTTCTCCTTGGCACACCCATTTTAATGATCAGAATTTTCTTGGTAATACTCTTGGATGAGACAGTTGCACTAATTTAAAGGGATATTGTGGAGCAGGGGAGCCTGGTGTCAGGCAGGGAGAAGCTGCGCGGGTCAGGAGCAGAGGGGCAGAGCAAGTTTGTTGTTCTCTCCTTGTTTATTTACATTCCCCCAGCAAATTTACCTTTATAAGAACTGCAGCTGACCACATTTATTTCTGCATTTAGTACTTAAAAGTCAACGTCATCTAGAAGTTTTGCAGCTTATGACTAGCTAATCTTCAAATGGGCACAGCTGGCATCAGAATTTAAGGATCTAATTCAGATTCTGTATTTTAGCATGTTGAACCAGCTCTTCTCGTGTGAGTGTCTCTGAAGCCCCTTTTCTGCTGTGTTCTGCTACTTAAAAGACACTGAATTTATTTTGCCTTTGTTGTTGTTATTGTTTTATGCCAGTACTGAGAATAAGCAAGGAACCAAGTGGACACGTTGTATTTCATGTATTGTTGGAAATCATAGACTACAGTTTTCTCCATGTATTTTTTTAATCTATTGGTTTGTGCAGATGCATGTAGCTACACAGGCAGCCTGGGCAAGGCTGCATTGAATAATTTCCCATCTTTTGTAAGTGTTGAGTAACTGGCATTATGTCCAGCCGGCTGCGTTCCAGCCCACTCTGCCGCCACGAGCGCTGCGTGTTTGCAGGGATGGCACACTTTTTTTTGTTTGTAGTTGGCTCTGGTTTAGTGACATCCAGGAGACCTTGCCCTGGATACTCAAAAACATCAATAAAAGCAACACTCAAAAGCTGGCAGAGGTGAACTCTCCAAAGCGAGATGAATGGCTCTTCTCTCGTTTTGCTTTCTAAAAAGATAGTGAATGAATAATTCTGAATTATGGAAGATCTGCCCTGATTGAAATGTCTAAGTAGTTACCAGTGCCCCAGTGACTTGATTTGGTTTCTGCAGTCACCTCTGAGCTGTATCAGTCCATGAGGCTCCTGACATCCGTGCCAGGCTTGCACAACGCTGTCACCTGGACACAGGTTACACATCCTGTGAAACCTCACCACTGGATCTTCTCCAGAGGTTGTCCCCGCTCTGTCCTGTCTCCTTTGTGCTGGGCAGAGGAGCCGGGCTGGCAGAAAGAGGCTCTCAACACTGTGCCTTCAGCCAGGGAAAACATCTTGGTGGGAAAATGAAGGCAAGCTTTCTAGGTGAGGAGAGGTCCAAGCACAATATAGAGGAGCTTTGGGGCAGCCTGAGGAGCAGGTAGGTCTCAGCACTGTCTGCAGTGCCCCAGCCCTGCCCAGGAGCAGTCTGGCAGTGGCCTCTGCCACAAGACTTGGTGCCTTCTGCCTTTCCTCGATGGGGAGCACTACGTCTGTGTCACTAGTGCCCTGGGAGGGTTTGGATGTGCTTCTGGCAGGGCCACGCTGCCAGTTTGGTTACTCCTTTTGGCATAAATGGTGCAGAAAGAGCCTTAAAACGTGCTTGGGTGATGGCTGGGCATTGCAGCTGGAGCCAAGGCGAGTCGCAATTTGGGGTGAAAACTTATGCTAGAGTTGCTGGGGGGGCTTAAATGTTCTCGTTTTCTCCTTGTGGAATGCTTTTGTTTCATGGGGCTTTTGTCTCTTTTGTGATGTGGGATGCGGTCTGCTGGTCCACGTCTCCTGGGCCATTTCACATAGTAAGTTCCCTCTTCCTTCGCAGACGTTGTAACCGATGGTCTTTCTCTCTCCTTCTACTTGTGAGTTTTGTCTCTACTCCAAGGATTTTATATTTTATTTCAAGGAATTAGAGTGCTTTGTGGCCCACAGTTTTGTGGGTGTACGAGGAGCTGCTTTGGTGGGACATTCATTGGTCCACAATTGCCTAGGGTTGCATCACCAGACGTGGTGACCAAAGGGTCCTGGTGTTTAGTAACACAGTGGATCTCTCACAGTCCTCCTTTTCCCTTGTCAAGGATTTGTTTGCTTTACTCCTGCAGTTCCTTGTGCAGATTGTACCCCCACCCTATTGTGAACCAAGAGATGAGTCGTGTCTCTGGATGTTCCTGTGCAGACCAGGCTTCTCAAAAGGAAAAAAAAAAATGCCATGGATTTCCCTGATGTATGGGGCATCGCTTACTGCGACGCAGACAGTCAGCCTGCCATAAAATAAACAGAAGCACATCTGGCATTGTAAGAGCTGGACAGATCTTGAAGGCTTCATATATAATGATGAGTGGACCCACAAGAAAGAATTAAAATAATACTCTGATCTAAGCGTAACTGTTAAGTTACAAGCATTACTGCAGCCAGTGAATTTGTTTAGGTCAGGTCCAAGTAGGAATGTGCAAGCGGCGAAACGGTCCCTGCAGACACACACACTGCTGATGGTCTCGTCTCGCAGCCCACCGTGGCAATGCCTTCCTGAAAAGCCCTGTTGTCACCTCTCCCCCCTTCCTTTTCCTGTAACGGAGCCGTGTTACAGATATGCTGCTAGTTCTTGCTTATAGACGTGAATCAGCATCAGCGTCCCCTTCCCCGCCAAGCAAAACAAGTGGGAAGTGAAAGGACAACGGTACTGTTGGAATTTTATTTATTGATATTTTATTTCACTGGGAGGAAAAGAGGTGGCGAGGACTGAGGCTATAGATTCATGCTATAGATTGCAGATACATGCAGAAAATCCTTTCCTCTGACTTCTAGAAGCAACCTCTTGTGCTTTCACTGAGCGGCTCGCTCCACCTTGGCAGTTCAGACCGACCCCTGGAGAGATGAGAGGTTTGGCTGAAGAGAGATCCCTTTATTTCAAAGGTTGCCCCCTTGTTTAGACACACCACCGCTGTTGATGTCAGTGGCAGTCTCATGGGTGAAGTTGAAATCAGAACTTGTCCCTTAACCGTAAATTTGTGCGAAGCAAAACACCATCTTGGAGCATGGGTCAACTGAACGTTTTAATTTTTTTTTTTTTCCCAATAACTGTATGTTTTGAACCAACTAGAAACCAGAGTTACTTCTGAAAGCCTTATGATCTCTTTTTGTACTCTCCTGAGCCTGATTTTAAGATAAAGCAAAATACTTTGCCACACCTCATTGCTTGTATTTTAGATCTTCACCTACTGGCAGATGTAATGCCATAAAATTCAAGGGATGCTTATGAAAAAAACACACGAACACATAAAATACGCATTGTTAAAGTAACAATGGGTAGTGTACATCCAAACAGGCTTTCTGAAAATTTTTGGATAAAAATTGCGGCAGGGATAATGACTGCTTTCATGTTGAGCTATTTTGCTGTAATTTTGTTTGGTGTAACAGTTACATATTATATTACTCAGTAGAGTTTATTGTTCTTTTACCTCACTCCAGGCGAGTAGCAGCACTTCAGCATGGCTGGAGACACTCCAGCTGGATCAAAGTGACATGAAAACGGTCAAAACTTCTCTTCCAGTTACGTCTGCTGCGCAGTTTGTTTAGGAAACAAAAATGTGTTTTAAATGTTAATTGAGCCTGTGTTTATCTCTTGGAGGGAGGATCATCTTCCAAATAAACTAGTGAAAATGTACCAAAAAGTCAACCTCTTTCAAGCCATTGAGAAAAAAGCTCATTCTGTCACCCCAGCCCAGCCGAGGACGTAGCTGTAGTTTTTTTCCCCGTGTGGCTGAAGGGAAGCAATTTGTCTGACGGGCTTTTCTCATTTATCTCTGTCATGGCACGGCGTAGCAGATCCTCTTTTGTTTGAAATAAGTTGACTTTTTCTTCAAAAAGTGTCATGCTTGTGATGCTCGGCCACGTTCTGCCAAAGTCCCCCGTGTGTTTTTTTTTTATGGCTCGGCTGTATTTGGAATCAAACTTTCAGCAATTTTTTCCCTCCTGTTATGAGATCCCAGAAGAGAGGAGGTAATAATGCGATTGCCCCGCAGTGTTTGGAGTGTGTGTATGGCACACGACTGCCCCTCCTTTTCTGCTAACCCTTGGGAAGAGGAGAATTTCTTATTTTTTGCCTTCGTTGCATTTCAGCACAGGCTCTAAAAGCAAAATATCTCCCAATTTCTGTAACAATCACTGAGCGGAGCCGTACCCGCTCACCCCAGTGGAGGATCTGATATGAGCTCCTCTGTTAATTGCCACTTTCTCTGCTGCTTTTCCCACTTAGATATTTTTAGGACTGTGGAACCTAATACGTTTAACACAATTATAACAAAACAGAGGAACCTTAATGCGTTTCTTCACCTTTGGGGTTTCTGTTTTGTATGTGAATTTGTACACGTACACGCAGAAACAGTTGGAGCTGGAATTGCGTGCCCTTGCCAAGCGGAGATGATAAACTATCTTTGCCAGAAAACATTTGCATGTTTAATGTTATGATCCGAAAAAGCCCCCTTTAATCCTAATTTGTGGGGGATGCGATCTCACTGGTAGATTGGCGAGATCGCATCCCCCTGAACAATCGGCTAGCAAAACTTTGGCTACAGAGGGCATCTCAAACTTCAGTGTGTTGGCAGTGATCGATACAGCTGCCAGGCGGCGCCTTATCGCGTGTGATGGGGTCTGAAACCGAAATCTCATTTTAGGCTTCTCTTTGTTGCGGCGTTACTCGGAGTCTAATCTGCGTGTTGCTCCTAAATGAATTGATATGAAAGGGGAGAACCCCTGTGATTTACGAGGTACTTTAACCTCTCACCATTAGCAAGAAGAGGTGCTGATAGTGCCCCCCGCTCCCACCCGCTGCACCTCGCTCCTCTGCCGACGCTGTGCTGGAGGAGCCCCGCTCAGTCTGGGTAGCACTGGTGACGACAGGCTCTTCAGTGATTCTGCTAAATATAGCAAATCAGCAACACCCAACGGGTCCAGAGGGGATGTCGTGACTGGGAAACATCTTCTGGTCTGAAAAATAGATCTTCACTCCTGGCGAAGTGTTTGTAACAGCTAATGGCATACACAGAATTCACTGCAATTGCCTGGTGACCCTCGGTTGTTTGCAGTTGTGGAGTGGAGAGTAACACGGACAAAGCCAAAATCTGGACGTTAGACCATTAATACAGTGAGGCTGTAACAAAGATGCAAAACTGCTCGGTCATGGGTCGTGCAGTGCCACAAACCAGTGCAGACCTGAGCCGCAGGGTCTGCAGAGCTGAGGTCTGCTGGCAGCTTATCACACGTTTGTGTCCATCCTAACGCCTCTGCGGGCTCCGTGTGCAACAGGTCGCGTATGGACACAAGGAGAAAGATCTTGGGGGAGAAGACCCTGTGAACTGGAACAGTGTGCACAAATGCTTGACCTCTTGCAAGAGAGTTTGCCTGCCACAAACAGCACAGAATAAAGCAAAAAAAGGGCACAGAAACAGTATAGGGAGGTGAAGTAGTATGGCCAGGCTGGTAAGGCTCGTCAAAGGTGAAGCAGGAGCTGGGTCTGCTGCTGGTGTGCTGATCACTGAGCCAGGCTGATTCACCACCTTGGAGCAAAGCAGGGCCCTTCAGAGAGGCTTTAGGCACTCTTGACTGTAGGTTTGAGGAGGAGACAAGGTGTACTGAAGTTACACTGTGTTAGGTAATACCAAGAGGAAGAAACGTAACACCAACAGTACACAAAAATAAACTCTGCATTTGATGCAGTTGCCTTTTTGTTTGTTTTTGTGGGGTAGCCACTATTCCCCAAAGACAATGTTTTAATCAGCAGCATGCTCACACATCTGCCTTGCACAAGCAAACAACAAATGTATTTGTTTAAAATTGTTCTTATCTCCTCGTGTTATCTAGGAGCAAGCCAGAATATGCCTGATGTATTTGGTGAACCAGCTGGCCAACATGGAGCACTCATTTCACCACATTCTTTTGCTGGAAATTAAGAATCTCACTGACACCTTCTTGAGCATTTTGGGTACCCAGAGCAGAGATATCTACCGCATGAGCAACAGTTTCACTGCCATAGCCAAGCTCCTTGTCCGACAGCTCGAGAACGACAATGCATCAGGAGCCAGGTAAAGCTAGTTTTTGCATAATAAAGCCACAACCATCCCCATGAGCATGTGAAACGGTGTAAATTTATATTAAATATATTCAAGTCGTGATGAATGAACAATCAGCCAAAAGTAAGACGTACCACAGTTCCCATAAGTTGCTACATTGCCATTTTCGTATTGATCTTGGTATCCCTCCTGTATCACTCCAGTATATACTCACTCAACCATTGGATTGTGTTATTATAGGGTCAGGTAAGCATACAAAATAGTTTACAGACACCTGATAGGCAGCATCCCTGCTTGTAGAAGTAACTTGAGGTATGCATTTCAAATGCAAGCGTAAGGATGATTGACACTAAAGCAGAAATCTGTAATTAAAGGGTGGCAGTAAGAGCTGTGTGGGCGCTGCGGGCACCAGCTTGGCAGAATGACCTCTGAACATCATACAAGAAATTGCATCATTTGGCACTGAAGAATAAAGAAGCTGTTCAAGTTTTAAGACTTTAAGAAGAAAGCCATGTCTCAGATAAGTTAAAAATAAATCAGTGAAGTCATGCTACGCAATTATCACTGAATTTATTCTAAAGATAACCACTGGAGCTGATGAGAACGATGTCTGGCGTAGCTCCCTGATAAATGTTTGCCAAAAACGTCTGGAAAAAAACTCTCAAACTTGTATAAAAAGATGTTCTGCTCACTCACCTTCTTTTAAATGCGTATCCTAAGGTTAAAGCATTGGGAGCATTGCTGCATTTGTCACAGTAAGAATATAAGTGTTATTTAAATATATGGTGGTAGTCACTTTTAATTAGGGAGAGACTTATAATTAGCATTGTGTATACTGAAATAGGTCAAGAGGGCACAAAGAAATAGTAATTCTGTGATAAAATTTAACACAGATGTCCGAAAACTCATAACCATGAAGGATAGCCCTGGAGACAGGCTTGGGGAGTTGGAGCCAAAACATTGAGGTCATTTGAGAAACAATTAATTGGTATCCTGGCGAGAGTTAAAAATGAAAAAGGAAAGGAACCCCGATATGTTCACTTATTTTACAGCAAGGCTGTAAGAAACATCCAAACTTCAGCTGGTGGCAGAAACCTCTCAGCACTTACTTGGTTTTTGGAAAGTCTCTTTGAAGATAGTGAAAAAGCCCAGGTGGGGACAGCAGAGTGAGCACAAAATGACACACATTTTCCAAACTAGGCAAGTTCAACTGTGAAGAAGAGTGTGCCAGATGTCACTTAGTGAAGGGGACCAGAAGAACGTCGTGTGTTCTGGGAACTGCAGTGAAGCAGGACAGGAATTGAGGCTTCGGTAACAGAGCATAATAATTATTTGTGCAGCTCATTGTGGTTGCTTGATTTATGGTAGAAAAATTACTTTAGAAAAGAAAAATTACTAGAAAAATTACTTTATTTGCTAAAATGTTGTCATGTTCCTATTCCTTATCTTGTGCACCTAACGTTTATCACTAGAGTTGGTAAAAAAACAAGAAAAGGTTTCATTATATCATCGTTGCTGTGTTCCTCTCAAAAATTCCCCCTTTGTTGAGGACCTTGCTGTGCTGGGGAGTAGGAGCTGCTTCATCTGCGTGACTGTGGTTACAGATGCAAAATGCTGTTTGGGTGGAGAGTCTGGGGGAGGAGAGGGAGGAAACGATAACTTTTTTCAGTGAATTTTTCAGAAAACATCCTTATTTTCCTTCAGGAAAAATACTGGTTGTACTGAGCTCGGAGTTTATCCTGGTGTAAGGAAGGGCAGAGTTTGGCCTTATGTCTGCAGTGGAAGGAACGTAACAAATAGCGTGGAGGAATGCCTGTTTTATCAATTCTTAACATTTCTGTGGATAAATTGCTGCTTTTATGAGACAGGACAGTCCCTGTGATGCAGCCGCACTCACCACGAGGCAGGTGTGAGCGTTGCCAGAAGTGATGGGAAGGAAAACCTGTTCCAGAAAAACCTGTTCCTGATGCTCCTCTGGGTAAAGAGCAGTGTCCTGGGACACATCTGCTGCAGCGGGGTCTGCCTTGCACACAGTGGCAGGACCCTTTCAGATAAAACTTCTGAAATTATTTCTTATTCTCCATCTGTGGGTTGATATTTTTTTTTTATTTTTTTTTAATTTAAAATTTTACTCACCACCACCACCATCCTCTGTGACCCTGGTTGCTCGCAGCTGCCGTCGTCTTGTTATCTCAACGTGGCTGTGAGAGATCACAGCAAAACACTGATTTTTCACAATTATGCTTTTTAGGTATTTGGATTTACATTTCAGGCTTGTATCAGCTAAATTGGACGAGAACAAGTATGGTGCAGCAATTAAGGCTAAAATGAGAATTCTTTGCTGATTTAAGCAGAGTTTGTTCTGACTTGTGCTGGCGTAAGTGGGACCAGTGCAGCCCTCAATGTGGAAATACCCTCCGAGCTCCAGAGCTGCTGCAGTGATTTTTTTAAAGAGCAGCAACCCAGAGTATTTGTGCTGTGAAAGGAAAACAGGATTTTAAAATGTGTGGCTGGATTATAACCATTCCTTCCAGAATCATGTGTTTACATAAGAAGAAACTGATTTCTTTAGAGGGATGGCTGGCTTGGAGTTGTTTGACACAGGGAATTTTACATGCAGTTAGTGGAGAGTGTAATTAAAACCATGCGATGCTCTGTTGCCCCTCACTATCACAAAATTGCGAGTTATTCAGTCTCAGAGGTGCCTTTTAAGAACACATACAGAGTTTTAAGGGATTGATCCAACCTAGAAGTATAGCATGGTCAATTAAAAGAAAGCAAGGAAAGAAAGAAAGAAAGAAAATTTAATGATGATTCCAAGCCCTTGTTCTGGGTAAAAACTGAGCATGGCAGACCACTAGTGTAGTGGCTGGGTAAAATTCTCTTTTCTTCTTAAAGGAGAAGATAGGTCTAGCACGTGACATAGAGTCATAGAATGGTTTGGGTTGGAAAGAACCTTAAAGATCATCTAGTTCCAACCCCCCTGCCATGGGCAGGGACACCTTCCACTACACCAGGTTGCCCAAAGCCCCATCCAACGTGGCCTTGAACACTTCCAGGGATGGGGCAGCCACAGCTTCTCTGGGCAAACTGTTCCAGTGTCTCACCACCCTCAGAGGGAAGAATTTCTTCCTTAGATCTAATGGAAATCTCCCCTCTTTCAACGTAAAGCCATTGAGCATCTTTGAGCATTCCTTTACCATTCGTTTGTCTTCCATTTTCTACAGTATTTGCCCTTCTTTAAATCAACATTTGTAGCAGTGAAGAGAGCTGTAATAGCATCTAAAACTTTCCCATGCTGATAGGGGACTATGATATGAATGACAGAGGGAATGGCCTCAAGTTATGCCAGGGGAAATTTAGGTCAGATATCAGGAAGAATTTCTTTCCAGAGAGGGCTGTGAAGTATTGGAACAGGCTGCCCAGGGAGGTGGTGGAGTCCCCATCCCTGGAAGAGTTTAAAAACCGTGTGGATTTGGTGTTGAGCAACATGGTTTAGGGCCCCCGACAGTGCAGGGTGAATGGTTGGACTCGATGATCTTGAAGGTCTCTTCCAACCAGACGATTCTATGATTCTATGATATGATTTAATTCAGTGTGGGCATGAAGCATTTCCTCCCTTGCTGCTCCATGTCCTGCCTGACCCTGGGAACAGTGTTCCTGCAGGCAGGCCAGGCAGCACGTGCCCCCTAGCTCTGTTGGCATCACCTATTAACATGTTCTGACCTCCCCCATCAGCACCCAGGAGCGCGGAGGCTGCGCACGATGTGCCAGAGGATTCAGCCTCCAGCTCCCTGCGGCACATCGGCCTTGAATGTGACCTGGCTGGTGATGTTTCCCTGATCAGTGGCTAGCAATATTTGGAAGCTCTTGAGCTTCCCAACCGTGAGCCAGAGGTTTTGGGAAGAGCCATCAGTACCCACCACTTGCCTTCGAGAGGTGGTGGATGCTCCATCCCTGGAGACGTTCAAGGCCCGGTTGGACGAGGCCCTGAGCAACCTGATCTAGTTGGAGATATCCCTGTTCCTTGCAGGGGGGTTGGACTAGATGACCTTTGAAGGTCCCTTCCAGCCCTAACCATTCTATGATTCTATGATTCTTCAAACCTGCGCATCCGTTATGTTTAAGAAGGTGATTATGTCTGTCCATTGATGAACCAAAGGGACCCACGCTTGATCCATGCACACAGAGTTGAAGCCCTGGCAGCAATCCCACCTTGACTGTATTTTTAGCAATTTCTCTCTGTGTATGCTTTTTTCTCCGTTTAAGCACCTGACTGCAGCCTTCCAGTGCTTAAAGGGGCTACAGGAAAGCTGGAGAGGGGCTTTTTACAAGGTTATATAGCGATAAGACAAGGGGTAATGGATTTAAACTGAAAGAGGGGAGATTTAGATTAGAGATAAGGAAGAAATTCTTCCCTCTGAGGGTGGTGAGGTACTGGCACAGGTTGCCCAGAGAAGCTGTGGCTGCCCCATCCCTGGAAGTGTTCAAGGCCAGGTTGGATGAGGCTTTGGGCAACCTGGTGTAGTGGAGGGTGTCCCTGCCCATGGCAGGGGGGTTGGAACTAGATGATCTTTGAGGTCCCTTCCAACCCAAACCATTCCATGATTCTATGACTGGTGATGTTGATAACGGTGCTGGTGGTCTGGTGAAATGCTCTTCAAATTAACGTATCACTCTTGACTCGCTGACCTGTATATTTAGGCATCTTTCCCCAGAGAATTTCGAAGCAGTGGAACGGTGAGCGCTGTCTTCGCACGCCGGGTCCTTACGATTTCTCCGTAGGTCTGTGCATCCTTTTCCTCTCGCAAACAGCCTGGGCTTTGGCGTAAGCCGATCCTGCTCCAGCAACCTCAGCAATGTACCGAGCGCCTCTTGCCAAGATCTCAAACAATAGTTGATTTTGCTGTTGCTGGAAGGGGGGGGCCGGCAGCGAGCCCTGCCAGGCGTCCCGCTGGGCGCGGGGCGGAGGCTCCGTTGAACGTTTCGCTTGGGGTACGCGCTTTCGGCGGCGCGGGAATCGCAAAGCGGGCACCTCCTTGGGGGCATGCCAGGGGCTGAGCTCCCTGCCTGCCTCCGGCAGTGCTCCCAGGCGCTCCGAGATCCCCGGTTCCCGCGGGGCCAAAGCCGAGGTGGTGGCTTGAGGAGCACCCGGCAGCGCGGAGCCCCGAGCGCGGCGGCACGCACGGCAAGTAGGGTTCGTTGACGTGATTCTTTAGCAGATTTTTTTATTTCCTTCACCAAGCCATCCGAGGTCAACGGGAGAGCGCTGGCCGAAAAGGTGCTGTTATAAAAGGCTGGTTTTGTTTCCAACCACCATCAAGGCGTGCTGGTTTGGGGCTGTCATTCATAAACCCCATCAGTCCATCAATCCCCTCTCCGCAGCCAGAGGCTTTATGTGTATGTATGTCCGGAGCAGAGGTTTCCCTTAGCACTCAGTTCCCACAATGGGAGCAGTGTTGAGAGTTCTGTTGGAGTGACAGCTTTCTAATATATTAAATCTTGTCCCACATCTCCAGAAAGATTTGTTAGAAAAGGTCATACCAAGGTTCTTTATTACAGCAGAATATTTTTTTTTTTTTTCGGTGTTCTGCAGTGTTAATGTATTATGAGATCTTGCCTAAATTAAAAACAAAACAAGACAAAACTTGCCAACTCCCCTGAGAAATATCCTGAGCTGCCTTTATCAAAACAAATGAAAAAGTGCATTTTGTGATGCAGTATTCATGGTTGTTTTGGGGGGTTTTGTTTTTCTTGTTTGTTTCTTTTTTAAAAAAAAAAAACAAACCACACACTTTGTTTCCACAATTGGTAATTTGCAGTATTTGGGACTTTTTAATAGGCCTCCTGACTGTGAGCATGGCTTGTTGAGACTCTGCTGCTTTGCAAATGCTGTGTTAAAACTCTCATTTGTGACTTTCTGTACCCATATTTTACAGATTTAGCTATTTTAGATGTTTGCTCGCCGGAAAAAAACAAAACAAAACACAAAAGAAGAACAGACAAAGAAATTGTCAGAAGCAAAACAAGCTTGTTTTAGAGCTGTGGGTAGAGTATATTTGGCAGCTGATTTCTTTTTGCTCTTTAAGATTCACAGCTTCCCTTCTGTTTATTTTTAAGCTATCTTCGAATTTTGCATTAAAAGGTTACATATTCTAAGACCAGCTTAACGATCATATTTAAAATAAAAGAGCTTGTCCTGCACGTTCACTTTAGCTCTTCATTTTCTCTTCCCCTTTTGCTGAACTTCAGTCACATGGGTTAAAACTTTTCCTGAACTTGTTTCTGTCCATGTGCTGAGTTTTAAAAGGTATTTTTCTTACCCAGAGTACAGTAATTCGGTAGGAACTGCATGTACTTTTGTCAAACCTTTAAACCCACAGACTTCTATAAACTCTGCAATTAGCTCGACTTTTGGTTTATGAAAATAATGTAATAAGTCACTGTTTAGCAACCTTGTGAGGAGGATTTAAGTTTTTAAGTTCAGTTGAAAAACTTTTGCTATGGGACTGTCGGGGAGAGTTGGGTTTTGCTCACGCAGATACAGCACACGCAGTTTCTAATCCAGCGTCGTCAGAGGTGGTCAGTGTTTGTGATCCATCTGACAGAGACATTGATCTAGAAGATGTTTTCAAAAATGGTTGCTCAACCTCTAAGAGAATCTCTGCTGAAACATAATTATTTTGCCAGATACATAATACGTGAAAATGCAGCGTCAGCATCGCTATGAGCGCAGTGTGCCAGAGTCACATCTCTGCTTTCTGCTTCCTTAGGATGGAAACTGATACTGAAACAGAATCTCCTGTACCACTGGATGATTTAAAGTCTGTTATGGATGGAAACGAAGAAGATGAAAAGCTTCAAGTTAAAATACAGGCTTTTGAAGAGAAAATAAATGTCGACAACAGTACTCCTGGCTCAGTGCGGAGGTACAGTTTGGGCCAGGTTTCTAAAGAAGAAAGGAAAGATATGAGATTTAACAGGTATGGCTCTGTGAAATGTGTGAGTGCTTTTCATGAATATTGGTTTTGTAATAAAACTTTGTCCAAACATTGAGAATTTGGTCTGCTTGCATGATACCTATGGGCATCGTAAGTCTAATTTTAACCGAGTGTCATACCCATGAGTTCAAAGGCTGGATAAAATCTTTCTAAATTATTTCTTTAATCTCTTCTGCGCCTTGAAACAGCACAAGGGATAGGAAAATGTTTGCATACAGATATTACTAGAAAGGAAGATGCAGAGGTCTCTGTTGGGTATTATTGCTAACAATACATACCAAATGTATTGTTAGCAATAGTATCAAATCAAAATCAAATTTTGCCCACGTGCTGCGTGAGACGAGCACGGCTCTCCCGGGACCATGTCTGAGATCGGGGCTCAGGCAGGAACGTGCATCCACCATCTCCTTAGGCTTTCTCTTCCTGCTCCAGTATTCCCACGTAGACCCTGCCCTGCCCTACCATGACGGTTCCCTCTGCCGTGGGGAAGCCGGGATGTCTCCTCCTCTCCTGAAGCTCTGCCGGGCGCGCGGTCACTTGCGTGGTCACTGCTCCTCCCGGTCTCTGCGGACACGCGTCGCCTCGGCAAGCGTTCAGCCACTTCGCTCCTACCCTCCGTACTCTTGCAGAGGCTTGACTTCATCCTCAGTGTGTAGGTACTGGGAAGAACTGGAGGCTGCATCTTGGTTCAGGCTCAGGTTTGGTTCAGTTCGATGGCTGCTGGATGGCATTTTCGTGATGTGATCAATAAAGCATATGCTCCAGTGCTGGGATATTAGGAAAAAATTTTTTACCATGAGAGTTGTAGAACACTGGAACAGGTTGCCCAGAGAGGTGGTGGATGCTCCATCCCTGGAGACGTTCAAGGCCAGGTTGGACGAGGCCCTGAGCGACCTGATCTAGTTGGAGATATCCCTGTTCCTTGCAGGGGGGTTGGACTAGATGACCTTTGAAGGTCCCTTCCAGCCCTAACCATTCTATGATTCTATGATTCTTGCGGATAAAGAGTTGATTAGCTCTGTCCATGGCGTGCAGATGTTGTGATATATGGATATTATTTAGTTTCATTTGCTTATTAAAGCTGTGGCTCGAGTTTTGCCTTTGAAATGCATATCTATCAAAAGATACTTGCCTCTGGCTAAGCAAGCCCTGCGTTGGGCTCTCTGAACCGAACAGAGGTAACACGCAAGAGCATGTCCAGGTGATTTTTAGTGTCTTACCTCCATTCTAAAACATGTTTCCTTTCCTTAATCATCTTCCAGGTCCAAAAGCCTCGCTTTGCACGCAGTCCGCGTGAAGGGGGTGAGCTCGGAGAGCGGGCAGGACGAGGAGAACGGGGAGATAACTGCTGGCATCTCCTTCACCGAGATCATCATCAGCCAAGAAAACGACAAGTCGCCTTTCAGCGTTGATGCTGAAGCAATGCAACTGGGAAATGCTTTGGTTGCACACCAAAGCATCGATTACACACAATCAGCAGATTTGCCAGAAGCTACTAAAGAAAAGGTCCTCGAAGGAAGCGCAGAGGCAGTGAGGAGCCCCGTGGAATACCAGGACAAGCTCTACTTGCACTTGAAGGAAAACCTGGGTAAAGTGAAAGCTTATGTCATGGAGATGGGGAGGAAAATTCCTATCCCCGATCAGTGTGTTATTGAAGGTAAGAGGTCCGAGCCTTTCCCATTGCAAGAACTTCAACGCTACGCTGAAAGTCATCACGGGGTTTGCTCAGATGGGCAGCTGAGATCCTCTAGCACAGAGCTTATGGAATAGAATCATAGAATCATAGAATCGTTAGGGCTGGAAGGGACCTGCAAAGGTCATCTAGTCCAACCCCCCTGCAAGGAACAGGGATATCTCCAACTAGATCAGGTTGCTCAGGGCCTCATCCAACCGGGCCTTGAACGTCTCCAGGGATGGAGCATCCACCACCTCTCTGGGCAACCTGTTCCAGTGTTCTACAACTCTCATGGTAAAAAATTTTTTTCTAATATCCAATCTGAATCTACCTCCCTCTATTTTAAAACCATTACCATATAGCGATAGGCAGGAACATTAGTTTTATACAACAACGTCATTCACAAATTGCAGTGTCCTGAAATCTTCCAGGACCGTTGTTCTTTTCCTTCAGGGATATAGTGCAGCCCTCACCTATCCCAGGCTCCCACGAAGGTTAACGTGAGGATTGCCTTTTGGCTGTCACAGGCAACCAACCCCCTAGCTCTCTGGGGAAGAGCAGGACCTGTCACCCTGAGCTGAAGAGATGTGGCTGTTGGCTAGGGCTGGCAATGTTTCTGGGCACATCTGCCAGGCAGGCACGGGGAACATCACCCAGCTCCAGGCTGTACGTTACGGAGCTGTGTTAACAGTCGTGGAGCGTTGAGTGCAACAGGGTGCACGTGCCATGGGTTGGGCTTGGCCACGCGTGTCTGTGGGTGAGCAAGGACTAATACTTAAGCCTCCTCCTTGGTCTGCTGGGTTGGTCTAGAGCAGATCTGTGCCTCGTTCCTCATTATCATATATGATTAAATCAGTTGACTTGTAAGGTACACCAGGTCAGGACCCTCAGGTCAGCACATTCCCTTCCAGACACAAAGCTCCTTGAAGGTGTGACAGGATGAGACCTCCAGTGCTTTGGGTTGGGTCGGATCCTACCTTATCACTTCCCCGGGGTTGTTTAATGTTTTCGGCTTTCATCAAGAGTGGGTATTTGTTTTTTCCAAGTGTGAGAAAGCTGGTTTTGTGAGGCTGTGGGGGAGGTGGGCGATACACTGCAAGATGGGTCTTTGATACTCCTCTTTGAAGTAAATACTTCAGGTTGGGTCATGAGCCTTTTGCTTATGCTGAGCAGCAGTTGCTTCCTTTAATGGGAATTTGTGTGCATCTAACCATGAGCTGGTGGCTGTGAGCTATTTACAGCCCAGCCCTTCAATGGGCCACATTGATTCCAAAGAGTAGCTGACTCAATAAATTAAATGAATTTGCAGTCACTTAAAACATCGTCTTCTAATAGTACGTAACTTCAGGTCCATCAAATGTCAGCTTTTGTTGATAAAATATTTTTTGTTTACTTTTTCAGAGGCCAAGAAGTTAAAAAGCAGTTTCCACTCATAAAAGGGATGTAACTCTATATATTTTAAAAGCTTGTGTTTCTGAAGAGTTTCCTAAATATCTTAAATTCCAGATTTACTATTGGAAATAGTTCTTTTATGGAATTAATGATAAAACTTGGAAACATGAGAATGAACAATCTGGCTTTTGAAGTGCTGAATGCTATGACCTTGCATTAATCAAATACAATACGTTGAATATTTTTAAATGTATTGCTCAGTTTCCTTTCTGAAGTACCTATTATGATATGCTCTAAGCATGTGACTATTTCTAAATTCATTCAAACTATTGTAATTTCCTGAAAATCCTCAACTAGCATTCTTAGGAAACTCTCTGAGTAGGGACACATGTGCAGAACAGGAGATTTATGTGACTCATTCTGAATACATTGAAGAAATGCAGTCTGGCTCATTACGCAGGGGACAGCTTTGTTAATATTTTAGATATTACACAAACCACTCCATGAAAAACCTTGCTGTTATTGGAATTCTGTGATTCCTGCACGCTTTAAAGGCCCACTCAAATGTATCTTACTTTTCAAATAAGATGTTTAGGAAATAGTAAGAAAATATTAATAAACATAGTTGGGTAATTTTACGTTGGTTATGTAGGAGTTTGTTGAACTGGAAATTTAATACATTAAACAGGAAAAATATGAAAAGATAGGTACTTCAGAGCAATCTCCTGCGAAACAGAGTACTTGAAGGAAATAGTGGCAAAATGTGCTGCAAGAAAACAGTGCTGCAGTGTGCCAATAACAGAGAGAGCAAATGTCCCCACGTACCCCTCGTTAGTAATGCCTTCCTGGGCTTCCACAGCTCAGCAAAGCATTCGTGTCAGTCGTAAGAATTTCCAAGTAATGATGGGCCAAATTCAGTTCACTTCAACAGAAGGGACCTACAGGAAAGCTGGAGGAGGGTCTTTTTACAAGGGTGTGTAGTGATAAGACGTGGAGCAATGGCTTTACTCTGAAACAGTTCTGGGGATGCAATACCAAGAGCAGTAGGAATGAAAGGAAGAGGCTGCTGAAGGTTTTCCAAATGTAGAGTCGTTGCTTTGCGGAATGACAAAGGACATGCAGTTCAGTGCTGACAAAAAAGCAAACAGACAAAAGAATTATTAAGAAAAATAGATACCTTGTGATGACATCATTATGTCGTTGTCTGCAATAATTGGAGCCTGCATCTTGAAGGACAAAATAGACCCGTAGCTGGAGCACAAGGATAATCAGAGACCTCCATATGAAGAAGAAGGGACTCGGACTCCACAGTGTGGAAAAGAGACAGCTGGTAGAGATCTGCAGAACTGGCAATGACTGGGAAGATTACCTGGGGGTGGTGGCTCACTGTCTGTCCTAATACAGGTACTAGAGAACATGTAATGAAGTTGTCAGGAAGCAAATTCAAAATACACAAAATAGGCACCTCTTAACACGTAATTAGATGCACGTAATTAATTGCTACGGTACATTAAGTATGCTGAAAGGGTACCTGGTTTCAAAAGTGATTAGGTACATTAATGGATTAGAGCTGTTCAAGGGTTATCAAAATAATCCCACCCCTGACTCTGGAGATGCCGGAGCCACAGATGGAGGTACCAGGAGAGGAGGAGGGAAATTACTGCTTCACTCCTCGCTTACAGCTTTTACTCGCCCTTTGCGAGCTAATTCCAGGACAGGGTACTGGTGGGGCTTCCTGACTTGCATCAGAATTGCCATTCCAACATCCCTCGAAAGGACAAAACTTGAGAAAATTAGATTTCTTAGCCAAAGTAGGAGAAAACTGAAGGAGGACTTGATAACGATTTTCAGTTATGTGCAAGACAGTTAAGGGAACAGCCCATGGTGGACAAGGCAAGAAATAATGTAAATACCAATAAAAAAAAGATTCAGCTTAAACAGGAGAAAAAGCTCTCTAGCTTGCACTGGCAGAGGTGGTTGTGGAGGTTAAAAGCACGTGAAAAAAATATGAAAACTGCCTAGGCAAGGCTGCGAGGTGTGACAGATCTGCAGAAGGGTTGGTGCTCCCTAAAACATTTCTAGTTTTCCACGTACATCAACTGGATTAATACAGGATTTTATTTCTCCTGAAGCTCGCCAATGTCCCAGGCACTCCTGGCTCGGAGTGTGGGCAAGGGGGCAGATCTGATGACCACTCCAGGTCCCCCCCGTGTCTTTGATTGCGTCATCTGCTCTGTAACATTGTCCGTGGTTTGCAAATTTTTTTTCGGTGTTGATTCAGACATTTGCTGTGTAGGTATTAGCCCTCACAAAATATTTTTGCTTTACAGGGTGTGTTTTTTCAGTCTCCTTGTTGACTTATAAGCTCATTTGATTTATACTATATGTCAAAATTTATGTAATATTAACCCCAGTGTTTGATTTTACAGCTGTGAAGGGATACAGGCTAAGAATTGGAAGGGTGGATCCATGGTCAGTCTGTGACAGTTAATTTGAAGCTGCCTCCTATAAACATTGAAAAATTGACAGGTTCTCAACTCTCTTCTCTCCTTTAGTATTTGCTATTTTTGGTTACATGTGCTTCAGGCAGAGGAAAGTTGTGAATTGGGTGAAGATCCTACAGCAGAAGTAGGGTTAAGAGTGGGCTGTTGTCCAGAATGTCTTGGACAAAGAAAGTGGTCGAGTTGAGGGTGTTTTGAAGAGCAGACAAGCTACAGCAGCTTACCAGATACGTATGTGTACGTGCATAAGTGAATCTTTTGGAACTAACCCTGCAGTCAAGAGTGTGGATTTAAACTGGGGCAGCAAGAAGGCATCTGAAACCACAAAAATCCATTTATTTTAGCTTGTTTCAGTTTGGGGCTGATGGTTTGGTTCAGTTCCTGCTTGGTTTGAACCACTTTACCCAGATGCACATCTCTGCCATACCTTAAGCAATTTGAGGCATTCTTTTTTGTCATGTTCATCACTTTAATCCTCTTAATCCTGTGGATCTTTTCCTAAAATAAAATGAAATGCCACCATATTTGTCAGGCAGTTTAGCTTTCATGTGGCTAAGCAAAGTAGATTTCATCAGCCCATATTTTTCTAGATGGTCTGTGATCTTATATCTTATAGGTACCTTCAGGGTCTTGAGATAACAGTGCCCCAGACTTGTGCATCTGTGATTTCCTGAGTTTCACTATTGCTTTTCAGTGTAGACTGGGCAGGATTTCCACTGCCTCGGTGTGGCTGGGATCCCAGGGATGAAGAACAAGAGCCCGTGTTTGAGATCCCTATGTTGCATTTGCAGTTTCTCCACCTCTGAAGGGTCCTTCAGCCTTTCTGCTTTTGTGGGTCTCATGTACCCTTCTGGGGAGACAGGGCTGGCGATGGTTTGAGCAGGTTCCTTCAAGAGGCTTAGGTGAAAGATGACATTCCTGTTTTAGCCCCGATTACCCCTGCATGAAGCAGAGGGTTCTTGAGCAACTGGGAGGCTCCACCTGCTCTGGCCTCACTGGGTCTCACCTTGAACCCTGCGTGTTGGACAATTTTTGACTTACTCTTCTTGTTTCCCAGAAAACATAGGGGTGGTGGATCAAATCATGGCCATGTGTATCCTGCCTCTGGGAGCGGCTGGTGTCAGATGGTTCCCAGACACAAGCCTGCACGGCTGCTGGATTTGGTTATAACTTGAGGGCAGGTCCTTGTTTTCCACTCTCAGTCTTCTTGCTCTTTAGATAATTGGGATAAAAATGCCACCGTTAATGCCTACAGCTCAGAGCATTGAGTGTCAAGTGAGCTGTTGGAAAGAAAACGTTTGATAGTGGCTGTGTGTAGAGGATGCTGAAGGATTTGCACATCTCCAGCCTGCCTAGCCTCCTTTTCCGAAGGAGAGAGCCCAGGGAGATCTAGTGCATCATTCAATCTTGGTCGCTGAAGCCACATTCAAACTCCAATGCCATCCGATGAAAAATATTAAAACCATTTTGTAGTAGAAAGTCGCTCCTGGCTCCTCGATGCCCTACAGGAGGAAATCCAAACAGCAAATATTTAGTGGGATTAATGACAGAATGCTGAAAGAGGAGGAGGCGGCAGGGGAAACAGGTTGCAGTACGCTGGCCCTGAATCTGGTTGTTATTATGTTTTATGCTGTACTGAGAGATAATCGGTACCATATGATGGCGTAGATGGAAAAGCTCATTGCTCCCCTGCAGTGCTCACCCCTGCACCGGTCTGATAAATTCCAGCATTCCATAAGCCAAATGTTGATTTGGAACAGATGGACCTCTGCCCCTTCAGTGGGACCTCAAAGTTGCATAGGCTCAGATCCACTCTGCTGCTGCTGCTAGGCCAAAAAAAAAAAATATTAGTTGGCATTTTATGCTACAGGACTGGTGTTTCAAGTGCATCCCAAACGCAAGGGCTGGCAGTGAGAATGGAAGTGCTGACCCTCCAGGTATGCTGGGAGATTCCCGGTGGGGGGGTGTTACGTCCTGGGGGAAAAGTCAAACCAGAGGACTTTGACTTCTGAGCTTCTGGGTTGGACCAGGACGGACCTCCAGGTGACCCAGCTGTGCGGGCAGGGTAAGCCTGCAGCCCTGTGCCAGGCTGGGGGTGCTGGGCACAGGTGGCCGAGGGACATGGCTGGGACACGGAGGAGCCAGGCAGTGGCAGGAGTGGGACGTTTTCCCCAGACCTGCTCTCCTGCACACACCTTACCAGCTCTTTGCACTTCAGTCACCGACACAGGCGGTGGAAAGGTGAATGTGCTCTTGCTTCTGAAGATGGGGCACCATGGCAGAGGTATTTTCCTGTTGCACCTTCCCAGGTGACATCAGCTTTTGATTGCCCCGATGGCAAAGGGAAGGACGAGAGAGGGTTTCATGGAGTTAAACTGATCTGTGTGGTCTCAAACGTGGCTTTTGCCACTCGGATTTGGACGCGGTGTAGTGGCTGTCCAGACCCCGTCACAGTCATGCCTTCTCCATTAATTTTTGTGTAACTTACTGGAGGTGAAATCTGTTGCACTCAGTTATGGCATGCACGCAAAGCTAGTAGTGTTAAAAAAAACAGAAGTCAGCATTTCTTCAAGCTGATTGCTTTAAACATGACCCTTTTCTCCTATAAACGTATTTATTGTTTGCATACTTATTTGTAAGCCAAACTGAAGAGATCAGGAAAAGGAAACTGAGGAAGCTGAAAAAGGCTTAAATCCGAAATTTTTAAAGTTCTACATGTTTCTTATTCTCTGGTTTCATGTTTATGGGTGGGTTTGATTCTATTTGGGAAATTTATGAGTGTGCTTTTACTCTTATTAACAGATTTTATTTAATAGTAATGTAACAATGTAAAGCAAATAACGCATTAGTTGTTCCTGGAACCAGTGACTCGGTACCTACTTGCCTGTGTCCCTCCTGGTTTAGCCCAGCATGTTAAGCTGGAATAAACAACAATTAACAACTCTATTGACATTCTTCTGTTTATATTTTGTTCTTTTTCCCCAGGCACAACCACTTAGTAATGAACTTGAAAATTGCAACATAAATTCTCTTGTTTCCTGTAGGGGGGGAAAAAAAAAAAAAAAAGTGGTTGCTTATTCTCTTGCTAGAATTTTGAGACTTGCCAACAGATGTGATGAGAAATGTTTCTTGACTGGAGGAGTGTTTCCTTGGGATCTTAGATTCATAGATTTCTAGGTTGGAAAAGACTTCAGAGATCATCGAGTCCAACCGTCCCTAATCCCCATTAAACCATATCCCCAAGTAGATCATCCACCCTATTCTTAAACACATCCAGGGATGGGACTCAACCACCTCCCTGGGCAACCTATTCCAGTGGCTGACAACCCTTTCAGAGAAGAAAGGGTTGTCAGCCTTGATCAGTCTTGCCATCTGGGATGTTTGGTGACTGTGGGATTTTTTCGTGCCTTGCGTTGCCTTTCACATGTTTTTCATGGTTTAAAATCCTTTCCTTGTGCTACTTGGATTCTCCTTCTAATCCAAGCCAAGGCCAGGCTGAGGAAGGTGGAGGACTCGTCCTCCTTTATGGAGATGTGCCCAAGTGTCACCAGCTGGTGCTGCGGGCGATGCAGGAGAGCAGGAGGTGGGCACAGCTGGGTACGATGCCCAGGAGGAGCTGAGATGAGGAGCTGCTTGAGCGGAGGGTGGACAGAACTCTGAAATGCCTTGACTTAGGTTTGCTCTCAGGTGCTCAGCAACAGGGATAATTTATAGGAATTGGCTAGAAGCAGCACCCGTTCTGTCCGTTGGGTGCGTTACCCCAACGCTCGGCAGCAGAACGTGTTGCTTTGCAACTGGTGAGGTGAAGCAGAGCCGTGAACTTTTCTCTTTTCCTGAGTGAGCTGAGCTGGTGCTTCACCTATACAAACCTCTCAACGTACACAGACTCCTCACCTCGCAAACCGTAATTCTTCCCGAGAAGGTCGGAGCGTGGCTCAGCTGACAGCGACTCACGGGTGTCATATTGTCTTGTCCCCAAACTGTCCCTTTCCTCCTCCTGCAGCATCTTTTGTCATGTTGACACATACAAGGGGTTTTCTTGGTCCAAGCAAAATGATCATATCCATCACCTAGCTCCAAGAGCTAGCACTCTTGTTGTAAGACAAGTCTGTCTCTGGAGTTTTTTCTTTTTCTTTTTCCATAGTCAAAGCTTCTGTGAGCCCATGCAGTGTAGGAGTGCTATTAAGAGTCACAGATCTAGTGGTTGGAATAGTGTTTCCATAAATCCTAACTTAGGTCAGATGGGACAGGTTATTTAGTGAAATAGAAGTTGGCGTAAACACCCTGCTTCGGATTTGCTTTCCACATTTAGCAGCCACAGTAGTTTTTAAAGTACAAAACTGGTTCTAGAGTCTGTAAATGTGCCGCTTAAATGTGACCGATGTAACAGGCTTCCTGTCCTCAGGGAAATTAGTCAGGTTTTTTCCTTCATCTCTCCCTTACATACTTCTGACCAATTATTTTAAAGAGTTACAGATCCATCTTTGCCATAATTTGGACTTCATTGCTTTAAATCACATCAAAAGGACCTTGAGTCAACATCGGATTACCAGCGCTCGCCAAGACGCGCCGTGCGCTGGGGGAGCTGGTGCAGAGCAGGTCGGTTTTGTTGACAGGAGCCTCCCTTGTGTTGCATCTTACTGATATCCTGAAAGTTTCGTCGGGACTAAATTAATCCTTCCTCACCAGGTGAAGTCAGGGTGAGCGATGACGTGTTTCCACATGGGGAATTACATAGAGATTCAGGGAACTAAGTTGTCTCCACCTTCCTAGGCTGAGACTGGTTTCTTTCCACCTTCAAAGCTTTTTTGCTAACTCAAGCCTGCGAGTGATTTATTTTTGTTCTTCGTAGCAAAAAAAATGTTGTACTCTCCCCTTTCCTAGCTAAACCTGCAAGCTCCATCCCCGTTCACTCATCAGATTCCTCCTGGTCAGCTGCTGTGCGTTGCCAAGTGCAAATGCTGAGAGCTGTTTTCCCCAGATGTGACTGCCTTCGTGTCTCACAGCTGTGAACAGGTCTTGCTGTGTTGTGTTATCTCTGCTTCAACTCCTCGGAAAGCCGTTGGGAATACACGAGGTTGATGCTTGGTTCACACTATTTTGTATAACATCGCAATGATGGACTGGGAAAAGTATGCGACAGAGCTTGCCTAAACTCAGCCAATTTATGTGCGTGTTTTAGGAAAGCCCAAAATGTATCTTCTTAAGCTGCATATCAGAGGTGCAGTTCGTAAACACTGCAGTGATTTTTAGAAGCACCTTTTTAATTGTCAGAGTGTCTGAGCCCAAGTATGGACATGGATGTGTTGCATGCTGCTGTGCTCCTAAAAGGTCCTGCCATGCTTCTGACTTCTAATGAGGTACAGCAAAAATGGCCTACTGGGATTGACTTTTTGAGGTTAAAGTAATGGTTCTTTGGGATTGTTGAATAAGACTTCATAAAAGTGCAATATTATGCTAGAAATACCCAAACCCATGGTGAATGTTGTTACTCTGCTACAGTGGGATACGGTGCACAGACTCTGGATCAGAATTGCTGCACGAGAGGGAAAAATATTTGTAAGGAGTAACATTGTCACTTCTAGAAACATTCAGTGCTTTGGTTTAGCTTCCTAAAAATGAAAATGAAGCATATAAAAGTTAGTGTCTAACAACAGCGGGGTGTTAGGAGAACACTTGCCAGATATAATACAGACGTTTGGGGGGATATTTTGAGCACAACAGACTCTGGTAACCTGTTGAATAATATTTAAACATCTGCAATGTTTTTACATGGGATGTAGTACAAGAGAACTCCACTGCTGTGGTCACATTTGAATAAAAGTTTAATCGTATTTTATTATTCATAATGCTGGAAAGAGAAAGCTGTGGTGGTTAAAGATCTCCCCAGATTTTGGCCAGATGCTTCAGCGGTTGGTCACCTGTGAGCAGAAGTGTATGTTCCTGGGTGGGAAGTGCTTGGTGGGAGGCACAGCAGTGCTTTTGGTCCTGCTCCTTTGCCTACGGTGGGTGCTGTCAAATTTTGGAAGACTAAGACTCAACCTATGTGACTGTTACACTGTGTTCTCAGTTAGAGGTCTGTCTCTGTGCAGGAGTGACACAATGGACCCCTGGTTATTCTCCAGCATGCCAATCTTGCACCCTGTGGGTCAGTCTCTGATGGAGCTATTCATAAAAATGATTTTCTTTTTCACCATTTAAAAAATTTTGTGAAAATGGCACGATGTAAATGTTTTTCTGACACCACGTTTTCTTGAAAATGTACCCAGCTTCATTCTGGGCAGCTCCATGTGCCCAGATGATGACAAGCAGCTCGCTTTGCCTTGCCTGTCTCATCACAGGTCTCCCGTGACCATAAAAATGAATTTCTGTGGTATTGGCGTGTTGGTTTGCACTTGAGTGAAGTACAAAGTGACAGTGGTAGATATGGATCAGGGTCACCTTAGCCTTCATCAGAATAGGTTTATTATTTAAATACCACTTTGCAGTGACTTTGGGATAACAGATTAGCTGTTATATGTCAAAACTGGTAATTCATTGCAAACCGTAGAAAAACACACGTAGCAAACTTTGGCTTCTTATCAGACGTTGCCAAACTCAGCGTATCAAGCGTGGCAGATATAGCTATGAGTAATCGCTCGTTTCATACCAAAGGTTTGAAGATTGTCTGAGTAGGAGGCTTTTTTCAGTTGGTATTGACAAGTGATTGCTGCTTTTTTCCAGAACTAACTGTTTGTTCAGCCAGCACGGGCTCCAGCGCTTGAGCTGACATTTATTTTGGCATGTGCTATCAGCCTCGGTGTTTTGCTCCATGTCGTCCACAACGTCTTGCTAAGCAATTTGTTAGGTTTTCTGTGTCTCTCCACATATCCTTTGCCATTTTTTTGCTCTGCAGCATTTAAAACCTACTTCACAGTCCTGTCAACCCCAATCCCACCTAGCACAATCCTTTTCTTAATTGTTAACCAGGGGCTGGTACCCTGGAGCTCTGCCACCCTCGGACTTCTGTGGGAGACTGCCCAGGTTTTACCAGCTTAGTGTCGACCTACGGTGGGCGACAAGAAATCCAGCTCTGGGCTCTGCTGCCTTGCACGGTTGTTTAATGCTCTCCAATGTTTGCCTGCAGCCTTTAAATGCCTCCCAGCTTTCTTGTCAATTCATATGTGTGTAACTGGAAAAATAACCACCATGCTCACCGGAGAGGCAGGCACTGAGTGCCAGCTCCTTTTCACAGCGGCAGGACGTAGTTTATGGTCACTTTTAGCAAAGAGTGATTTCCCATAATGAAGCATTAAACTTTTCACACAGATGGACCAAGGCCAAGCCTCTATTTCTGGTTGAGCGTGTTGAAGTTAAGGCTTTGTTAGCATCCGCGGTGCATGAACCAAGAGTCTTTAGTTTGGACCATGCTATTGCAAGAGCATTCTGTCAACAGCTCCTTGGAGACGTCATTTAGTTTTGTGCTTTAATATGTCCCAGGACTTAGGGTCGCTCTAATTAACCCCTTCAGTTTCTCAAACTCCTTCTTTATATTCAACATGAACACGAGTAGTTAGATTAAACTCAAATTTTCCCCATAGCTACTAATCCAAGAGTAGTGGATTTTACGCCCCATATTTTCCTGCTAAGATGGTCATGCTGCTTATGGACATGATGTATCTCTGATCTGCAGCTAAATTAGGGTTTTTTCAGAATTGTTTAGTAGCATTTGCATCTTTGTTGGTATAACTTTAAGCCCTGGCTTTCTACTGCTGAAAGTTTATGGTCATATGCATGCTTGTAATACTGTTCCACTGTAGATCTTAGAGTATTTTAGTGCTCAGGCAATTGACACGACCCAAGCAGCTCTTCCACATTCAACAGCATTTCATCAATGTGCACAAATTAATATCGTCGTCTTTGAAGAGCAGCCTAAAAATGCCCAATGCTTGTCATCAAACTACCATGCAGATTCTTCCCTTCTTCAAGGCAACGTTCTCCTGCAATACATTCGTTTCTTCAGGCCTACACAAGAGGAAAGTGTGCCATATTTCCTAACACCAATGAGTGTGCCTCTTTTTTTTTGATATGTTTGGTGAAGCCAAGAGCAGCGGCCCCGCTTCAGCTCCTCTTCCCACCTCTGTCTCAAAGCAAAGGAAACATCTTCAAAGTTGTCCTCTGCACTCTCTAGAGACAAATATAGATGAGTTTTCTTGTTGGCCCACCCATGGGTTAGGAGAGCCGGAGCTGGTTGAAGTCCTTCCTCCTGTTTCTTCAGAGAGGAGTGATGTGGATGATGTTTGTGGTCCTGTTCAGCTCAGCATCATTTTGACGTGGTTCATGAACTCCCTCTCTGGGAGGAGAGCTCACCGCCTGGTCTGGCTCTCTGACCTCCGAGTGCCTGGGGCTTTTCTTCTGCTTTCGCTATCGCTCCTTCTGGCCCCGTGTTGGCTTATGCACCTGCCTATGATTAAAGATTAGTGAACACCCCATTGGCTTCCAGATAATCCAAGATTCATCTGTTATAACGTTGCTGATCATAGCCTGTAAGTGCTCCTCTGAGGAGGGAGTGCTGTCGTCACCCCTTGCTCTACAGTCGCTACAATCTGGTTTGGTTCTCGTGCTCGCTTCCAAATATTAGGCGTTGCTTTGGCTCGTGTGTGTTTCCCCACAGTACGTGTAGTGGCTCTACTGGTTTTTGTCAACTCTAACTTTAATCTTCCCGTGCCTTTACGTCTCAGATCTCTTCTCCTGTGCTACAGTGGAGTCCCACTGAGCTCTGCAGCCCCAGCTTGACACTGGTGCCTTCCTTTTCTCAGCAAATTCAAACAGCTTTGTCAAAGGATAATAAAGTGCTTTCCACTCGCCAGCTTCTGAAGTTTTTTCTCCCAGCCTAACAGCCATCTGGCCTCTCTGTAGCATCTTTGGCAGGTTCCAACATCCCAGTTCTGAATTCTCTGTGTTTTCAGTGACAATCTGAACCATTGATACTTTTGCTCTAGGGACCTGTCTTTTTGTACTTCTGGAAAACTCATTCCTCATACATCATCGTTTTATGTGAAATATTGAATTTATTACATTTCTCTCTTCCCCTTTCACATCTTGATTAGATGAAAGACGTTAAAAACAACAAGTATTTCAAGATGGTCTGTTGTTGGACAGAAAGGCTGCCTTCTGGTATCAGTCTTCCTTGTTGCTGGCTCTCATCATCAGTAGATCCGTAAGACAGTGCTATTTAAATGATCTCCCTTTAGACACATTTTCTGAAAAGTTACAACTCATTTTTCCACTTAGGATATTTTCTTACGGTGTTTTATTCCTATGCCTTCGCCGCACGGTGACTCACCAGGACAGCACGAGACTCTGAGTAATGCTCCCTGCGCAGCTGGCCCCTGTCAGCCTTCTCAACTGGGTGATTCATTTTGTGGCCGCTGCACAGGGAGACCTGGCTGGCCGGCTCCCCAGGAGCCCACGTGCATGTTCTTGAGAGTGCTTTGGCCCTGCCCTTGCAGGTACTGGCAGGACGGGGCCACCGGAGTGGCTTTGTGCATGGATCAGTCGAGTGGGCTGAGCTGCGAGCGCAGGGCGGCTTGTGTGTCCGTCTGTCCGTCTGTCACTTCTGCCTTTAGCTGGGAAACAAGCGCAGCAGCAGCAGCTGGTGGGACTGGTTGTTCCCCTCCTCTTCCAAGTTCAAGTCTCCAGCTGGGTGAAGAGGGTGCAGCTCTCCCCTGTGGTTGCATCAAGGTCATCATCTAAGGCTCTCC
Organism: Tauraco erythrolophus; assembly: GCF_009769465.1. NCBI lineage: Eukaryota > Metazoa > Chordata > Aves > Musophagiformes > Musophagidae > Tauraco > Tauraco erythrolophus. The sequence goes on from NC_141475.1 coordinate 28,438,100, forward strand.
GTCTTTTGTTTTCCATGCCTTTTTACCTTGGATAGCCATTTGTTCCTGGTCAAAGGGCCTCTAAAACGATGCCACTATTTAAAGTTAGTAAAGCAGCTGATCAGGTTGTGCCTAACATGCTGTTATCATTATGAGTAGTCATCTGAAGACAGAAAACGAGGGTTCAAGGTCAGTATTTTGTAAAAGCAGAATCATGCATCTCAAGGGCTTCATTTCCAGTTAAAGCCAGCGAGGCCTTGAGCTATCAAAGCCTGAAATTAAAGATTTGAGAGATCAGCCTAGATCACGTTGATCTAGTGGAAGGTGTCAGTTGGCATTCAGGTGCCAGTGTGTCAGTTCAGAGTCAGGTGGCATTATGTAGCATATTGCTTTTGCACCGAGCGGCTGGTCCCAAAGGTCACCTTCATCCTGCATTAACCACTGCAGGACTTTTCTCAACAGATGGCATGATCAGAGATGGTGTAAACGGTCGGTATTGGACAGAGCAGTGAGAACTGGGGATGCTGCCCTGGAGCTGGGACTGAGTCAAACTGCACTTTTGGAGAAAACCTGTGTGTTGAGTGGGTGACACTGAGTCTCAGCTGTGAACAGACACATCCCACCTTTCCCAGTGGATAACTGTGAACGCATTGGCACTCTCTTGTCCGGTTGGACCTGGAGCTCCACGCCTTCTCCTTCTTCGTGTGTATTTTGCTGCGAAGCCCGTGGCTGTGCTGGCAGCTGTGGCCCATGGGCTCTGCCAGTGGTTGCCCTTGCACGAGCTTGCTGATTTGAGCAGGTCACTGTGTCACGCTGTCCCTTGCAGCACGGCAGCAGCAACGACTCCTGCCCCTTGTGTGTCGTACCGCTCGGCGAACGGCTGCAAAAGCTGCAGCTCCTTGGCTCAGCGTGTCAAAATCGGGTACGACCAGCAGACTTGTATTATATATGTTTGATGAGGAGTGAGGGTTGTAGGACCTGGAGCCCCTCGAAGCCAGGCTGCAGCCAGAGCAGGTTCAGATGGACCTGAGCTCCAGGGCTGGAGTTCCTGGGTGGACTGGGAAGGGGCTGCAGCTGAGAGCCCTCCAGGAACACTCACTAATGCTCTTTGAAACAGTGGCTGTTTCTGAAACAGCAAGCACAGTGCATGCACAGTAGTGTGGTAAATCGATTTCTGCATCTTTGGGCTGCTGGAGGATCAACGGCGAGCAGGGGAAGGACCAGGGTTTGCCCAGCGGCTGCAGGACCCGCTCCTGGCTGGCAGCCGCACGCTGCCCTCCTCCCTCCCAAGGTCTCTGCAAGGATCCCGCAGATGTCAGGCCCCCATATGGCTGTTTCCTAATATGGGATGTTTTTTCCAACAAACTCTTTAAATAAGAATAAGCCATGGTTTTGACAGATCTGTCTGGTTCAATAAACTGAACGACGGTACCGAATGCCCGAGAAGGCACAGAGAGGGTGATCAACCGGACTGTGCTGCCCTGCACCTTTTGCATTTGGGAGTAAACAATTATAACGTAGGATTTAAGCACTGGAGACTAAATTTCTCTACTATCATCAGATGGTTTGTGCTTAATTTAAGGGCGCAGACACAGCGATGCCCTTCTGAACGCCGCGGGAGTTGACCCAGAGCAAGATACCCCAGCAGCGCATCACTGCCCGGGCACTGGTCAGGGACAGTTAGGTTTCTGTCTTTTATGTAGTTGATTTTAATATTCTGACTCTTTATTTCTAGATTCTGTCAGAAGTTGTGTAGCAAAGCTGTTCTTCAGCTGTCCCCTGAAGGGCCATTACTGCCTGTACAGTAAATCCAGTTTTACCCTCATCAGCCGGCAGCCTCCGCTGTGGATCCACATCATGTTCCTCTTTCAGCAGGTCTGTGCAACACGAGCTGGTGGCTTGTACTTTGTACTTGGAAAAAGCATCTTAATGGTTAATCTCTTTAAATGTGCTTCTAATCCACAGTGCTTTGTGACCCTCGTGATTTCTCAGAAAGTCATTTATAGTAGGTCGAAGTGATTTTGCAGTTTGTAAGTTTTTAGATTTCTATTAAATGCAACAATTGCCTGGAGAGATTACAAAGTCTGGGGATAAAAAAAAAAGTGGAACTAAACCTGATTGTTGTTATTCAGGCAAAACTTCCAGTAAGTCCCAGGTGTCTTGCAGACAAACAGAATTGCAGTGGGTTTGCAAGGGAGCGGGATCAACCCCGAGGCTGGCAGTGCAGCACCCACCAGGATTTTTTTACTGCAGAAGTTTTGACTGAGCAAGATTTGCAAATCTGATCAGTGCTGTTCTCCTACCAACCCTAAAGCAATTTTCGCATGTTTAATCCGATTTCCAAATACAGCCCAGTCTTTGGACATATGTGGAATTTCCTAATAGGTTACAAATAGGATGAAATTGTAAGAGAAAACCCTACGTTCACACTTCAAGATGAAACAGATGGGTTTTGTGTTAAAATAGTAAGGTTCAGTTTCTTAACCTACATAGAGCCGTTTACCACGGTTCATCTCACCCTAATGCAACCTTAGAAATACAAAGGATTTATCTGAAATTTTTGAAACACACACGGCGAGTTATGCTGCAAATTTTAACGGCTCAAATCCCTTTTCCCTGTGCTTGCTTCTAGAAATAAATACAAAAAATGTTTTCCAAAAATGCTCTTTGGACATTGAGGAGAGGACAGTGACGGAGCAGGGAAAAGAAAGCAAAGAGCAGAGGAGGCAGAAACAAGGGTTAGAAAGGTTGAAAATAAAGGAGGTGAGTTACTCCGTAGATGAAAACCCGAAGAAAGAGGTTGAATTTTAACAGGACCTAGGGAGAATAAATGAGTTATGTTACGAATTTATCATTTTATTCCTGATGAGAGGAAAAACAGATGTTGAAAAGTACGGACAAAGTCCTAAACCACAGAAAAATGAGAAAGGAGGAGCAGAAGCAGAGGAGGGGGGTGGCAGAGCGGGCACACCTCGCTCCCTGCCCCGCAGCCCGCGCCGGCCGTGCCGCTGCGTTCCGACACGGTGGCCTCTGCTCTGGCTGTGCTTTGTGTTTTTAATCAGTTGCACCGACAATTTAACCTTTAATCCTTGGTGCCTCCCCTTTTCCTGATGCATTTCTCATCGAAAAACCTCTCCCTTTAACCCTTTCCCAGGTTACTCTGAGTTTGGCCCTGCCAGTTCCATCTTTTATCGGGACTATGGAGCTTCCCATAGTTCCCAGCTCACAGGGGTAATATGATTGCCCTTCCCCATCCCCACGTGCCCCTGCTGGGTCCTGCTTCCTTCAGACGCTGCCCCCAAACACTGGTCCACCCGTTTTCCAAAGCTTTGCTTTTATTCCCCACAGTCTTGTTTGCTCCGACTGTGCCAGTGCCACCCCTGGCCCCGCGCTCCCGTGCCAAGGACCCCCCAGCAGAATCCCCCCGTGCTGCCAGGGCCAGGCTCGATGCAATGCAGTTCAGTTTGTGTCCTTGCAAACACGCCATAAACACAGCATTTTATTTGCTTTTTTAATGGAAAAAAATGATTCCTCTTGTGTTGCACAGAGCGTTTGTGCCTGCTGCGCGTCAGGGTGGTGCTTAATGTCAGATAATTTATGTTTTTGTTTTGTTCAGAGTCCTAACGCTTTTAAGCATTAGATATATAACTATTCTTAAATTAAATACAAGGCACTAAATTCAGCCCTGGGATAACGTTATTTAAGCCTGTGAAATTATACAAGAGGGAGGTTTGACATAAAATGTATTTCTAGTGTGTTAATAACGAGTTAAATGAAAGGCTGGTGGTAAAAATGTAGGTATTCTGCAGATCTCTCAGATTCACAGAGAGACAACTAATATATGGTTTCTGAAGATTTCAATACTAGTTACTGTGTTTTTATTCCTTTTTTGCCAGCAGCTCCATATTCTGCTTGATATTGCGTTCTGCAAAAGTAAAAGCAAGAGAAGCTTTTTCTCTCAGGTCTCCAGAACAGATCCTTAACTTCATGACCCTGCTTTCTATGTCATTTTAAAAACATTAGTGAATAGTTGCATCATATTTTAGATGGGAGTAGTGAAATGGCAAATTATTAGTGCAGGGCAGTAAGAAGAGAAGCCGATGTCAGAGAAATTGTCTTACGGTTAAGCGATGGTTAACAAAAGGAAGAAAATTAGAATAAGGGGTGGTTAGAGAGGTTATTTGATAGACAGGATGCTTAGTTTCATGGATTCATTCATTAAAAGAATCCTCTAATGCTGTATGATTGATGGTTTAATTTCCCATGGCAGGTGGGACGGTGTCAGGCCGCTGCGGTAGCACCAGCGAGCGAGGGGCTGCCTGACACGTCCCCTTCCAACACCTTCCCTGGGATCACTCCTAAATTTCCCAAACCTGACCTAACTGGGGTGCCGTTTTCTCGTGCCAGGTGGCTGCCTGGAGCTGACGGCTTCTCCCTTTTCATTTGGACGAAAAGATCCGTCTGTTTCTGACAGCTTAGCTGGAAAAAATGCATTGCCTCAGCCACGATAAAAATTCCTGCTTGTGTCTTACTGCAGCGTGGCTGTGTCAGTTGGAGGCCAGACAGCGGGATTAGGACCCGTGGGTTTCTGCTTAGAAAGAGGAGGAGGAATGTCCATCCAGGAAACTTATGTTGAAAGGACATCGTTAATATTGCGAAATCAAATACTTGAAATACGGACGATCGCATCTCCTGGCGCGCGCTGAACTTGGCTCCCGCGTGCAAACGCGTGTTTTAATTACAAGATGATGTTGGTGGATGTAGTAGAGGCAGAAACACGAAGCTCTCGTGGCCCCAGAGTGTTCTTGTGGCGTTGACTTTGCGTGCAGTTTATAAAATGAAGTACTCTGAAATACGAGGGTAATTCAGAGCAGCGTAAGGTTCTATCCTTGCTGTCCTTGGAGACAGGGAGCTTTGGAGGTGAGAGCACCCAACCCACCGCAGGTTTCGTCTTGTTTTGTGAATGTTCAGGGGTTAAAAGCTCCTGTACTCTGTGAGCACGATCTGTGTTGAACGTGTTCCGTGGAGTTTTTTTTCTCTTGCGGTTTCATCCCACTGCCTGTTGGGTGCAGTGGCCAACATCGCGCTGTTGCTCTTCCCCGCACGAGGACTAAGAGCTGCAGTCCAAATAGATGTATGGAATCCTGCAGCAGTGCTGAGCAGCTCTTCCTCCTCTTTTTTTTCCAAAAAAGACGTGTCACTGAGATCAACACGTGGTTCGCAGAGGCCAGTGCTGCTAATATTGTGACAAACTGCCATTTCAGTACCAAAACGCCGTGCCGGTTGGCTATGTGTAGAAGTAGCTGACAGGTAACCTGTAGTGAGCCACACCTTGAAGAACATGTCAAGTACAAGAAAAAAAGCCCCAAAGGAAATGAAATATTTGAGATTTTATCTAATTGTGTGCACATTGATCCATCCTAACTCCTTACAGAGGAACGAGCTAACCCCATGGCCGTCCCACTGTAAGAACAAGATGCTCTTTGTTAATGGCCAAGTAAAAAACGCTTGAAACCCTGTTTTCAACATTTTCTTCAGAGCCTGTTTGCAGAACCTTTGTCCATACAGAGTAATTCTGTGCAAGTCCTTAAGGCCCTGTGGGAGAAGACGCAGCTCAAGGGGATGCACAGTTTTGAAACTGCCATGATCCAGTCTACGTTTCCACACCAAAAGGTAAGCTGCTTTTTTCTCAGAAAAAAAAAAAAAACACAGAACTTTGCCCTGACTTTTAAACCAGCTGTACAAGGACCTTTATAATAGCTATAGCAAATCTTCGCTGTGCTCAAATAATGAAAACCAAAACCCCTTTCCCTGGCCCATTTTTGCCTTAGCTCCGGCGTTTTCCGAGCATTTGCACTTTCTAACGTGTCAAGTCCTCTTCTGAAAAACCTTCGCCAGCCATTATATTTTTAGCCTCTGCAGAGGGTCCCCAGTGTTGTTTTGTACTGTGCTTTGAAAGGTCTCCAGGCTTGTTCTCCACCTTCTTCTACATGGTTCACGTGGATTGTTCCCAACGTGATGAAAACTAGGGATTCTGCATATGGATTTTTCCCTGCTCAGAGTTTCAAACTCCAGATTCGGATTAGCTGTCACCATGGACTGTTCGGCAGCCGCTTGGAAATTCACCTAGTTGAACACAGGCTTGGGTTTTGTGGAAATGATCATCTGCCCATGCACCGTTACTTATTCCCATCAGTTTAAAAGATTACTCTTTCAAAGCTGTTTACTGTCTCTGGGATTTCAGCAAATGCTATTTCAAAGCTATTAATCAGGCTTCTTGGAAAAGGACGCTGCAGGATTGTAAAACAAATATCTGTTTATTCCTGAACATCTCCATCCAGCTCAGTTGGATGAAATGAATTGTCAAACATGATTTTAAAACGTTCTCTCTCAGAATATTGTAGGCATGAAGATGTCTGACTGAATGAGATTAATTTACTAAGGTTATGGCTGATTTAAAACCAGGAGTTTTGTTAGGGACACCTTCTGAACCCCCAAGATAGAACTGCTTAGAAGATAGATAGATTCTGAACCCCCAAGATAAAACGTTAGAACTGCTTTTCTTTTCCTTACCGGCTTAACTTGAGCCCGTGCCAAGATCTATTGGTTAAAAGTTGGAGCTGGTGGAGCATAAAGGAGTTTGGGGTGAGTAAAGAGCTTAGGGAAGAGCGTGCCTTCGTGGGGAGGATTAGATGGAGTGCATCATGCACACCAAGTCTACACAACATGCCCGACACCCTAGAAACGTGATTAGTCTCCAGCGCATCGGTTGCATAATCCCACTGCTGCTCAGATAGCAGCATTTGGCCTATTTTGGGAACTCCCATCACTCCATGACAGTAACAGTGTCTTTGAGTTCCCAAAATAGCGGAGCTGGAAAATGAGATACTGATCTTCACTGGTTTCATGAATTAAGCAGCGAACTGAAGTTGGGAAACTCCGGAAGCCGCAGATTGCCTAACGGCCTTTGGAGGCTGGAGACAGTCAGGCAGATGTAATGCCTCTGAAGCCATGAAAGGCTTCAATGTTCAGTCTTGGTCTCTGCAGTATGCTGCCAGATTTATTTTCTCCATTTTGGTTTTGCTTATTAATACAGAACCTGTTTTGTTTTGGTTTTTTTTTTCTAGTGCAATTTCCATTCAGTTTACTGAGAAAAGTCTCTTTGAGTTTTATGGGAGTGAGACCTTGGTTTGCCATAAGGAGAGTTTCCTTTAGCTTTTACATTCCCAAAAAATCTAGCAGGAGCATTCCCGGCGTGACCTAATCCTTACTTTGCTTGACAGTCTAAGCTTCTGCAGTAATCTGAAATTTTCCTTTCAGAAGTTCTCCCCTTTGCTGACAGAACTTCAACTATTTTGAACAATTTGACAAAATTATTGTAGTCATTAATATTATTAATCTTCCAGTAGTACAGGAAGCAAAATTATGGGGATGTGGTCATTTCAATAAACGTAGCACTTTTAAGTTAAAATATTTTGAAATCTCTTGATGTAAACGCCGTGTCGACGTCCCGTATTATATTTTGTATTTAAGTTTTATGCGTCGTGTTACAGCAGTGTCAGAATGCTTTATCAGAATTGAGGAATTTCTGTGCCATGAGCACGTGGGGGAAGGTCCGACCCCCAGCAGCCAGCAGGAACCACGGAGAAGTTGGTGCCACCACGCTGCTCTGCCATCGCTCCGCGTCCGGCTCCATCACCCTGCGGCTAATCCATAGAATCATAGAATCATAGAATGGTTAGGGCTGGAAGGGACCTTCAAAGGTCATCTAGTCCAACCCCCCTGCAAGGAACAGGGATATCTCCAACTACATCAGGTTGCTCAGGGCCTCGTCCAACCTGGCCTTGAATGTCGCCGGGGATGGAGCATCCACCACCTCTCTGGGCAAATCCAGGATAAACGAATTTGGGCTTTCTTTGAATATATGTTCCAAGGCATTTTGCAAACCTGGAGAGAAATCTATTACATCAATGGTTTATTCCAGGGTAAATTCTGAGAAATATTTTGAGATCTACATCACTGGAAGCAGTTTCGGAATTCAGCCCAGTCCGCGTGTGCGAGGGCGCGCAGCGAGTACCTGGCTTAAGCACGTCGCGTTTCCCCGGGCAGCCTGCGCCTGCCACGGGAAATATTGATACAACGCTGCCTGATACGTGCCAGAAGTAAAGCATTTCCAGATGTGCATCCTTACAGATTTCCGTTCGGTTGCTTCCCAGTTCTTTATCAAAGCACACGCAGGCCACATGACAAAAACGAAGCCGGTTTTGAGCTCGTGGCGGAATTCTTTGCGTTGACTCATGCTGTGTCAGAAGAGAGAGATGGTGGCTGCTTTACGAGCCCCACGCGATTCCTTAAGAGATCCTTTTGTTGAGCAGCCTGGCAAAAGAATAATGTTTTTAAGCCATTGTTAGTTCTGTTCTTTCCATTCCTATCTCAGCTGACGCAGCAGAAGGAAGTGCCAAACTTTCGCAATGGAGTCACTGAAGTTTTCAAGATGATGGAGCACGGGGATGAGATAAGTCTCTCCTCTCTAATTAGGCTTTTCCCCCGTGCTTCCCCTCCTGAAATAAGTGGCTTATTGCAGATTATTTCAAGCGTACGAGAGTACAGAGTGGAAAAGAAAGATTGCTGCATCGATATTTCAGTGATGTTTGTTCTCTTTCAGTCTAGAGTGGGCTCATTGCAGCCACTAAAAGATTTTTTCACAGGATGGAGAAGCTCCTGGGCTTTCTGCTCAGCGTGATCCACGTGCCCTTGTAACGTCTTGCACAGACCCACTGAGAGCCCTACCATTGTTATTCTGCCCATCTTGTGTCCTCCCAGATGCCACAGTGGGAGGAGGATCAGGGAACATCGGGATGCGTTGCTGGCCATGCTCTGCTTTGCTGTCCCTGCTCATAGGGACATCTGCTCCTCTGTTGGAGTCCGCAGCAGGCAGGGGACCCGGGGGGCTGGTGGGGTCTGTCCCTCCTGAGGACTCGGCTCTCCTGCCTGGGGAGGATCTGCTGGGGATCCCACACCACGGACGGAGAATCTGAAGGGAGGCAGGGAGCCTCGGACTGTCAGATCCACTACCCACGGAGCGACAGGAGAAACATGGAGAGAAGCTGCACAGCTCTCCTCTTGTATGTACAGAATGTACAGAATTCCTCTTTAGAGGAAAATGAGAACTTTAGCAATGTTGCAGAGTGAAATAATCAAGTTTCACTCGTCATCCCCAGCATAAGCCAGTTTGAGTGTGCTGTGGCAAGGCAGCCCAGCAGCTGATGGCGCAGAGGTACGTGTGTCCAAGACCTTCAGCACGTGGTTGTTGTCTTCCCGGGTGTCGTGAAGCCCATGTCTCTGTGTGTTCCTGCTGGAAAGGGAAGAAAAGCTTTGTTGTCTGGAGCTTCTTCCAGCCCAGGTGATGCAGCCGTGCTGCCCTGCTATCCTTCTGTCAGCCTAAAATCCATCAGGACATGGCCTGCAGCATGCAGAGGGTGGGGCCACCCGTGAACCCCGTGGCTGGTTAAAACTCGACGTTTGCCTCAGTTTTGGTTCTTGGGAAAGAACCTCATTTTGCTGGTTCGCGAGAGGCTGGGAGGAGCGGTGCCATGGTGCCGGGTGCCCGTGCCAGCCACCCTCCTGCTCCCTCTCCTCCCCTAAAGCTTCTCTGAAATGGTCCAAATGGGACACCTCTGCCCTCTGCACAGCCTTGTTCCGGGCGTTGGGCTGAGGTCCCTGGTGAGGGATGGTACTTTCCCCACCGACCGCGTAAATCCGTGTTTTCTTTGTGCGGTGCCGCAGAGCTGCGGAGACCCCAGGCAAGCAAGCAGGAGTGTTTTCTGAGCCATCCTGGCAACTCCCTTGGTGTTTGCAGGGAGTAACTTGGTTGCTGTTATTTAACACCAACGTTTGAGTGGGAGATCACCATCTGTTTTAAAATCAAATAACAGGGTTTAAAATATACTGAATTAATGCGTGTTATTGCCTCAAAAGGGGCATCCTACGGCTTTCCCCGTGCTCGAAGCTGCACGTATACTTTCTGTAGGTTTCTTTCATCAAGATGTTGGGTTTACTTTGCAGATGTGTAATCCTTACTGCCCTGGCTTGTCGCTGGCAAACGATGTCATGTTTACCTGGGTGTGTTCTGTGCGAGATAAATCAGTCATGTTGTTGCTGGGTTTCGTAGATAGATTCATAGATTCATAGATTTCTAGGTTGGAAATGACCTTAGAGATCATCGAGTCCAACCATCCCTAATCCCCATTAAACCATATCCTCAAGTAGATCATCCACCCTATTCTTAAACACATCCAGGGATGGGGACTCAACCACCTCCCTGGGCAGCCTATTCCAGTGGCTGACAACCCTTTCAGAGAAGAAATACTTCCTAACATCCAACCTGAATCTCCCCTGACTAAGCTTATGCCCATTTCCTCTTGTTCTATCACCCATCACTAATGTAAAGAGCCCTTCCCCCACCTCCCCACCATCTTTTCTCAAGTATTTGTAGGCTGTCATCAGGTCTCCCCTCAGCCTCCTCTTCTCCAAGAGGTTTGGGGTTTTTTTAATTATTTTTTTTAATTTTTTTTTGTTTTTTTAATTCACATTTTGTGTCGGTACTCACAGGCGGCTGTGTTCAGAGCCTCTATTCTTTCTTTAAAAAAAAAAAAAGAAAAAATATAAATAAAGCAGCCCCCAGCCACTAACTCTTCCTCTGGTGGGGGATCTGGTTGGACAGGAGGAAGCCCTCAGCACTGTTAGCAGAGCCCACTAACATTGAAAAAAGTCCTGAGAGAGGGCTGGAGGTAAGAAAGGTAGTTCAGCTGGTGGGAGATGTGCCGGGCAGGACAGCTGAGCACACTGCTGGCAGCAACGTTCAAGAGGCAAAAAAATCCCAGGCCACTCCTCTGCCTCCCACAGACTTGTTTTATGTATCTATATATATGAATATATTAATTTTTATGTATATTTATATATATACACATTAGCTGCTACCAATGATGGAGAGATCATTGTCCTGCTTAGCACGTTTGTCCCGACGGGTTGTTTGCCCAGAGGAGGCACGTGGAAGAGGACCCTCGTGGGTGCCCGCTGCACACCCCTCTGTGATTTCGGGTGACAGCTGTTAACGGTGCCATGGTTCCCCTCGTAAGTTTGGTTCTTCTCCTTATTGGCCTAGGACCTGGACCATGTGCAGATGCACCTGGAAGAAGTGAGGTTCTTTGATTTATTCGGCTACAGCGAGGAAGCAGGAGCTTGGCAGTGCTTCATGTGCAATAACCCCGAAAAGGCAACAGGTGAGTGGGCCACCCTCGTCGCTGGTGGGCTGCGCGCGGTGGCGGAGCTGCGGTGGGTGGAGGATGGAGCAAAGCTCATGGATAACGTTGTGCTTCTGGTGATGGTGGCAGAGGTTGGGGAAAAGGGAAAGCCAACTTTCCAGCACAGCACATTGGAATTCTCCACTAAACTCCTCTTGTCTCAGCATCTCTGGTGAGATATAATGTCAAGCACAAACCTTATTTGGTGTGTGCTTGGAGGGATACAGTCCAAAATTAACGTAGACCCATCAATCTCACGACTGCTAACCCCTGGGGATGGGGAGGGATCTGCACCCGTCTTGCAGTGTCCAGATAAAGGAGCTGCATCTGCTGGACCACGTCCCAGGTCCTCTGGAGACCACACAGGTGCCACACATCAGGGGACATTGGCCTAGATACTGCATCAGATTCAGGTCCTCTTTGTTCTCAGAATTATTCATGTTAATATAATTGAATCCATAGCAGGCGTCTTCTTAGGAACAGGGCAATGCTTATGAACAGCCGTAATATTTCAGCTCTGTTAGAAAACAGGGTGAGTGGAAAACACGCTTTTTTCCCAGGTAAAAGATTCTAGTGACCTTTTTTTGAAACCTTCTGATACCATGTGTTTTAGATGAGCGTACTGAAATTCAGGAGAATGACCTTTTTTTTAGATGTTTTTTGCCACTCTGTAAAAGCCTGCACAATTCTGGCCAAGAATTTTGAATATTTTGGCCAAGACTTTGAATAATTGACTGTTTCAGCTATTTATTTTAACAGCTAGCATCTCCTGGTATTTCATCAACCCTGGATTTAGTAAGTCTTGCAAGAGTGGCACAGCCTCTGCCGCAAGCCAGGCTGCCCATGCTGGTTTCATGGGTGTCTGACCATCTTCCTCCTTCCACAACTCTCCTGGGTCTCGACCATAAAAGAAATTGCACTTTGAGCTGAAATTTCATCTCAGTGCAGTGGTCTTGCAGTGGTTTTTCCATCAAATCAGTGATAGATGTGTGTCAATCCACAAGGAAAAGGAGTCTGTCTTGCTTAAAATTTCCAAGCTTAATGGAATAGCTTTGTTTTGAATTTTCAAAGATGTTTAGCTAGTCCAAAAAGGGGAGTGTATGTAGCAAGCTGTCAGTTATGCTGGCAGGGCAGCCGTCTTCGAGCCAACAGACCAGAGGAAGGTGGCAAAGGCAATCCTTGGAGGTGATGTGAGGCACCATTTCCTTGCTGATGACACCTTGCTTCCCCATTGCTCTCCTGCCAAAGCACCATGTCCTCCAAGGAGAGGTTTAAGAAGGGCTGGAAGCAGGACGTGGCATGGGGAGGTACGTGTGGCACAGCACCGGGGCTCCGCTGCTGGGAGCACGGTGTTGGGACTGTGATGCAGACCCCACCAGTACCACCGGTATAGAGCTGGTACTGTCCAATGGGTCTGAACTCCGGGCAAACGCCAATAAAAGTCTGCGACAGCGGGCACCGATTCCCAGCCAGCCCTTCAGTGCTCTTTGGTTCACCCAGCAAGAGCTTACGGAAGCGGGGACCGTCGCTGTACCGCTGACAAGAGGCTCTTGAGTCTGTTTGCAGAGCACTTGAACTGACATCTCAAGTAGGGTAACCCCACGCTCTGCCCCACGCCGAGGGTCGGGAAGTGGGAGCGTGCCACGTGCCGCAGGGCGCCTGCAGCACGGGATCGGCACGCCGCCTCTCCGCTCGCGCAGCCTTCGTTCCGGCCGGTGAAAAATCACCCGCTGGAGATTTGGTGTGGCAAGATCCCACAGGGATGCAGGAGAAGGTCACGTCGCTCCCAAGGGCTCACCGTTCCCCTGGCTTTGGAAAAAGTTTTTCCCTCCTGGAGCACTGAAGGCACCGAGGGTGCTGCCTGGAGTTTGCAGGGTTGTCGCTGCCCGCAGGTCCTCCTGCTTCTCCCCTCTTGGGAAAGGTTTCCAGCCCGTCCTCCTCCCTGCCCACCCACCTGTCTCCGCTGCCGTAGCCCAGGAGAAGCGCGAGAACACTTTAATACATGTCAGCATCTACAAAATCACCATTTACCCTTTGGTTTAGAGCCAGGGCTGAGAGTTTAGGGGTGCCTTTGAGGATGGTCAGGAACAGGAGGTGCTGGGCACAGAATATTTTTGGACTGTAACTGTCCTTTTTATGAGCAATTCTTCTCTTTGTCTCACTTTAAAGAAAATTCTGTAAGAGAGGCACTTTGTGAATATCACAATTTGCTTCTCAGCTCTAAAAGCCTCTGTAGAAGACCCAGAAAAAGTACTGAATGGGTCATATGAAAGCTCAGGTGTCGGAAAGGGACGTGGAAGACAGTGCTCAATGGAATAAAAGTCTGCAGGTGAATGACAAATTCACCTTCGTGCTGGTGCTGTAGAGCTGTGGCAGCTGGGAAAGTCGTACCGGAGTGTTTGATGCTCCAGGGTCTTGTTGGGTTTGTAAGACGTGACACAAGAAAAGAGGGTTCAGAGGTCTCCTTGAACTGCTAAGAAATGTAAAGGCTGTAAAACCTCTTTTATTTTCATTCCACAGTGGGACAGACCTTTCGAAATCTCAAATACTTTTGAAAGGCAAGAAAGTAATTTCTCCCTCTCAGCAATGCTTTTTTAGCCACCAAATTCTTCTTAAAGAAGGAATTCGGAGGCAAATTCCTTTTCTATTATTGTCTTTTGTTTTTCGTTAATGTTGGGGTTTGTTGCATTTTTTGGATGCCATGTTGCAAGATGCCATTTATCCTCCAGCCTTAGGAAAGCGTTATGCCCTAAAGCCTTGAGCTTGCCTTAGGATGCCAGATCAGTGATGGTTTTTTCGGATGGAGCTGGGAGGAGTTTTGGAGCTGGCCTACACTTGGAGGCTGAGTTTGGGAGGAAAGAGGCAGCTACACTTAAGCAATGTGGTGGATCTACCCAAAGTGGCAATGAACCCAGGGAAAGTTTCCCTGTTTCTCATGCATTCTTCTGATGGTGAAGCATTTCTCATACAACCACGCTTTTCCAGCATTGCTGTCAAATCATCCCAAATTGTTTTTTCCTGCCACCCCTGAGCCGAGGGAGAAGAGCGTTCCCACAAATCCTACTCATCTGCTCAAACACATGTGTGTGCCCTGACTGTGCAGCTGGTCTCAGAGCTGGGAAAACCATGTTACACTATTTTTTTTAATTTTTTTTTTTCTTCAGTGACGACCACAGATACAAGGCAATTGAAATTTTGGTAAATGCAGTGTGTGCCTCTCGTTGGGAAAAGCTGGCCTTTAAGTGCCTCATTTGAACAGAATGTCCTGTATTGACAGTTCTTGCACAAAAAAAATATCCAGTAAAACCACTTGATAGCCGGAGAGGGAATGGCAGTACATTCCCTATTCTGGAAGCTTACAAAGAAATTGCAGTAATCCCTGTGGGCTGCAGAAGAGACATTGTGCCCATGGGCAATGATTTGGGTAAAACGGAGGGGTTTTTATGAATTCCTCTTTTAAAAAAGCAATTCACTGAGAATAGCCTACACCATATTAACTTCTGAATACATTTATCTTTTGCTAGCAGCGGCGATTATCCGGTGAACTGAAATACCCCAGCGATAATGCTTGCTTGAAAATTATAAAAAGTGGCATTCAATAATGTGGCCTTTCCAGGTTTTCAACAAAACCAAGTGTGGTGATTAATGGGAGAGAGTGAATCCATATTCCTTTAGGTTAATTGCATTTGCCTTCATCTGCTTGCCACCCACACATTCCATTCTTTCAAGTGAAGAGGAGTTTATTATCATTGAGATCATTCATGATTGGACTGAATTTTTGTGGGTGATTTTATGTTTCGTCAAATGCACGATTCAATGCTCTGGGTTTTATCTGTCTTGAGTTCATCGTGGAAGAGTTTGGAGGGTTTTTTTTACTTTTTATTCAGTACCCAAACTACTTAAAGCTCGATGCATTGTAGTTCTGATAGAATTAATAGAAAATAATTCCAATGGACACATACATCGGCAGGTTAAATTGATTTTGGAGTTAGTGTCTCTATTTCAAGATAGTTTAAGAAGTAATGGATGTTTAATTTTTCATTTTGAGTTTGGGTAATATTTTTAGCTTTATTGTGTGTTCTGCAGGAAAAAAAGTAATGACAAATATATGGTAAATAGAACCTTTTGAATCTTTTAACTCCTTTTTTCAAGCTGAAGATCTCATCACACATGTCAGCATACCACCACAGAGCGATTTCAAACCCAGAGATGATGGGATCACCTAGTCTGACCTTCTATAAGACCATAGTCAAAAGAATCGAGTCCAATAATGCTTTTATCAAAGAAATCTTTTCTCTTTGATCTGTATTACTTTTGCATATTTTTCTAAAGATGTCTAAACCTGATTTTTAAAAGTCAAGTGAAGGAGAACCCATGACATGCCTAAGCTGTGCTCAGGTAGTTTAACCACACTGCTAACATGTGGGTTTATTTCTGGTCTGTCCCTAAACACTGCATCACATTGTGCCCTTCCCTGCTGCGCAGAAAATTAGATTTTGTAGATTTTGTCGTGTCACATCTTGATTTTTGCTTGGGCAAATTAAGGAGAACGCACTTCAATAGTTTCCTGTGATATGAATAATCATATGAAAGATCAGTCTTATATCATTCTTGTGTTGCGTTTCTAAAGTCTTTTAATTTGTGCTTATTCATGAAAGGTGAAGAAATCAAAACTAGAGATAATTTTCCAATAATTAATATGTGTATAAGGCATGTGCTCGCTCCAATTGGCAGTTGATTGCATTTTAGAGGAATCTTCCAACTGTATTAGAAGTGCAGATGCTTCTTTCATATAACCCTGCTCTGCCACGGAAAGAAGTGGGGGTCACCAGCTCCTGAATTTGGTTTTGGCAAGAGTTCAGATGGCAGAGTAAAGCTCTGCAGTTCTGAGGCAGTACGGATTTTCTCATGATGCCCCTTGCTAACAGAGCCCTGTGCACTTACTCCTGCTTTGCACGCAGCAAGTGTTGAACAGCTATAGCAACAACTGAGTAAAATCCCAGTAAGGATCGGGACATGCTCCAGTGAGATGTTTAGGGGCTGAAGCTCTTGCCCTGTGAGAAGGAGCTGAGGGACAAGGGCTGGTAAAGGCTGAGCTGAAGGGGGACTTCATAGCAGTCTGCCCAAACCTACAAGGAGGTCACCTAGAAGACAGAGCCGGGCTCTTTTCAGTGGTGCGTGGTGGGAGGGCAAGAGACAACAGGCATAAATGGGAACAAGAGAGGTTCAGACTGGCTACAAAGGAAACCTTTCCCACCAGGAGAATGATCAAGCATTAGAACAGCTTGCCTAGAGATGTTGTTGAGATTTTCAAGTCCTGGATGGATAAATTCATGAGCAAACCAGTCTGACCCCATAGGTGACCTTGCTTTGAGCTGGAGGTTGGACGAGAGACCCCTTGAGCTCCCTTCCAGCTGAATTATTCTGTGAAGTTAACTGCAATAAAAATAAGCGAAAGGACTTAGAAAAATATTGGAAAAGAGCTGCGTTCTTATCTTTCATGAATCTGTTTCTTCTAATCAGACCCTCAGACATACTGGCATCAGATTCATTATGATGACTTTGGAAGTTGACATCAGGATTCCCCATGGGCTTCTTTGTGGATGCCCATGAGAAGAGCTCTGTTAGCACTGCTTCCAGCCACCGGGTGCTTAAAGAGAGATCAACATTTCTGCAGTAAATCCTGGTTTTGAAAGATTTTGGCCAGAAAAATCTACTTTAGGCCAAAACTGCACAGTCACTTCCTTTCTCATGTTGCATTCCCAACCCAACCATCTCAGTGTCTTCTGGTCCTCGAACTTTTTGTGCTTTATACCTTCTTAGTTTGGGTTAAAGCATGTTCCTGCTGCACTGGAATCGGTATCGAAGCCATTCCCATGGGACCAGGAGCCAGGTAGATGCACAAGACCCAACCCCTGACCAGTTGTTTTTTCATATCAAGTCCTTCTTTTGCTGTATCTAGATGTTCACGCAGCTGTCATCGCGCTCTTAAAGTCACTGTGCACATTGTGAATTCTTTATTGTCATCTTGAAGGAGTTAAAATTCTCTTCCTGACCTATCTTTGTCATTTGTTGTTCAAGTGAAGTTCTCTCTTCATTCTTTTATGCATGTTCCAGGAAAGCTTGCTACTTGGTGCTGCTGGTTTCACAGCTTTTTTCTCTCTGTCTCTCACTGGGTAGACTTTGTCATAGATAGAGACGATACGGAGCCATGTCCTGTTACCATCACCCACGTGCTACCGAGCTGGTAATTTCCTGACACCAAACTGCATATTCTCATGGGGACAAAGCAAATTCCACCAAGAGAGCACGCATGGGGATGGCAAATAACGGGAGTGACAGGGATGTTACCCCATACCTCGTTAAGCTACAAATTTGTTGAGGCATTTGCACAATAAGCAAGAGATCAGCTTAGATGCTCTTTAAATCTAAACAAAAAAATATAAAGCTTTTTATTTGTCGTCACAAATCGGACAAATTATAATGCTGATTTTCTAAATAGGGAAAAATGTCCCCAGCAGATGAAGTGGCTGGTGCAAGAGCACAAGGACTTTGCACTGAGACTTGTGAGACAGCTGCTGGCCCCACGGCTCTGCCCTTCTGCTCAGCACCCACAGAGGAACGGCTCTTAAGCATGACTATTATGGGTATCCAGCAACTCTCAGCTGAGAAATGCCAGATAATACCTGGTACAGCCTTAGACAGCTGTTTAGAAAGAAAACCAGCCCTTCCCTTCCCTTCCCAGTACGTTTCCCCTAGGAAGCTGCTGTGGGCAGATGGTGTCCCCTTGAGCAGGACATCAGCACGGCCACAGGCAGAAATGACTGCATGCTCCTGCTTGGGTGAAAAAGCCAAGGCTTACCGTGAGCCTGATGGTCCATGGACCTGCTTTGTTTGCAGAAACAAATTTATCTGAAAAAAAACCCCACAGCTTTTTCCTTGCTTAAAATGGATTATCATTTTCTCAGGTACTTTTCTGTTCAGTGACGACTGACAATACCTCGTGTGTGTCTCGTGACCTGTGTGAGCGGGATTTCAGCTGCTTTCTGCTCTGTTTGAACAGAGTTAGCTGTTATCAGGGAGCTTTGCCACAGGATATTGTTTCTCTTGTCTGGAAAATGAGGAGAGTGCCTATGCAGGATTTTTTTTTGCTGTTGATTCATTGGCAGTTAATTCTACATGGTTTAGACATGTGCAAAATCAGCGTAGACCACATGGCATGAGGTTCCTTCGCAAAGGCATCTGCTCTGGACTGGTGCTTCAGACACCCATGTCAGGGAGGCAGAGGGATGTACAGAGTTTGGGTGGTTTGGTCTGTCCCATTTTGGTTTTCCTTGCTGTAGAGCAGGGAGATTCCCTGGGGCCTTTTCCATCCCACTCAGCACAGCCTGTTCAGCAAAGGGGTTAAAAAGCTCCATCCTAGATGTAACATCCACCCCAGGTCCCATCCCTGTGCACGTCCCAGGACAGAGGCTGCCAGCAGCCACCCTCAGCACGGAGCTATGGCAGAAGCAGCACCTCGCTGCACATCATAGCATCCTCATGGCCAAGGAAGGCTTTAAATCCCCTCAGCTTTGCATTTTCTTGGTCCCATCTCCAGGATTTTCACATAAATTGAATATTTATTTGAAAACAGCCCCTGCCCCAGCCATGCTTCTCTGGAAGGCTGGGGAGAGAAGATTGCCAGCTGAGGGCATCTCTGAGCCAAGTGAAAACATGCATCCATAGTAGTTCTGAAAACAATATTTAACACAGCTGCGAAGGGGCACATTGTAAAATGCAGCTGCATCCCACTAAAGAGCGTGTCGTGAAATGGGCGCAGCCCCAAAGCAGCTTCCCTGGAAACTGGTGCCATTTGGCAGTGACAAAAGTCATGCTGGGAGAAAGCAAGCCTTTGTTTCACCTTGTCCTGGGCCAGGTTGGGTGGTGCAACGCCTGGTGCTGGCATGGAAATATATAGAATATAAAGAGTCACTGGGGATGCAGCGGGCTGCCAGCGGGCACAGCACGGCCGCTCCGTGGCACGGGAGTCACGGCTGCCATTCCCCACCGAAGCTGAGACTCGGCCCATCACCTTCCAAAACCTTCCTATCTACAGAGACAGAAATATTTATGGTCTTTCTTGAGGAAATTGAGCTAGCACACACTGAGGACCCCCAAAGCCTGCCTCACTGCCAACATAAACAACGCTGGGGGAAAAACGCATTCTTCATCTAAATCTGATGGGTTGTGTTTGCGTCGTGTGTTTTTCCTCTACCGGACAGGAGGGAGCGAGGAGAGGGACGTGTCCAAAAAGCTATAAAGCCTTTGAAAGCCCAGGTGCTACCTTTGGGTGGCTGTGCTTGGCCACCCAGCTCACCCTGTGCCCTCGCCATCGCGCCGACCTACGGCGCTGGGGGGTCCGAAAGGCTCGTGCGCCGACGACAGCGAACACTTCGAAGCAAAAGTGTTGGTGGATAAATTTTCCTGCTAAGACATGCAAGTCCGGCCAGCCAGAGGGTAACCGACCCTCTGACAGATGCTGGGAAGGGCTCCAAATCAAACATCACATCAAAACCCATCCATTCTCAGGCTGCTTACGCCTTGGACTGCTCTTCAGTCTATCTGATCCGTCATGGCCTGTCTATCAGTGTAAAAATAGGAGAGAAAGGAAAAAGAAACCCAGCTGTGGTATTGGAGAATTTTTAAATTGCTCCATACGTGAAGGGCAGTGGCTCGGGGTTGCTCTGCAGTCGTAGTTTAAAGCCCACGGTGATCCTTTTGGTTGTGGGGCTTTTCTTGTGCTGGAAAATGCCTTTTTGCGTGCAAGGTTTGGGAATGCTCTTCCAGGTCCTGGAGGCTCACAGGCTTCCAGCCGTGGTCAGTGCCAGTGACTGCTGATGACGGGAGCACCGTGGGCACCGGGCTGGCAGCAGAGGTGGCTGCATCCTGACAAACATGCTGTGCACGAAAGCACGAGGCTTCCCGACGTTCACACAGTGCTTTGAACTCTGAAAGTAACTTTAAATAGAGCCATCAACTTTGCAATAAGGGAAAAAAAAGAGTTTCCTTTCCTAGATACTTTATTTGGTTGGTATTTTTAAGGGAACTGATTGAAGGAAAATCAATAGTGCCAAACGTGAGTTATTTTTCTAAGGCAAACTGAAGCCACTTTTCAGACCACTACAGAAGATGAACGGGCTGGAAAGTGGCTGAGCTGAAGGTGAGGAAGCTGAGTGTGCCTGTATTTCTGCTTCCATGCCCATTACAGTCATTGTGCTTATGGAACTCTGTACCGTACACTATGTATTTTTAATTATATTTTAGATTATTCTTGGGCAACGCGCTGTAGCGCGGGTCAGCAGGGAGGGACAGAAGCTTTTGTGTCTCTGCCTCTCCTGCTTCCTCATCTTTGGCTTGGGCAGAGGTACCCATCTTGTATTTAAAGTAGGTTCCATAACGATGGCATTTATGTGTGCGCACGGCAGAAACGCTGGTTTGGCTCTTACCACCCCGGCTACAGGCCAGGAGGTGTTATCAGCCACCGATACACTAATAGTTTGTAAGTAAATTTTGCCACAAGCTGGTCAAAAAGTTGATGTCCTCCTCAACACGTAACATGATGAAAAGACCCCGAGTGCTCCTGCGGGAGCAGGACAGACACCGGGTCCCTGGGGCTGAGCTGTGGGTTGCTCTGGCCTTTGGCAGACCAGATGTCAAAATGAATTGTGTTATTTTAGAAAGGCAAAAGTGATAGAAACCATCACATTCCCAACCGGTCAGTGCCGTGAGATTTGCAGGATGTGAGTAACACTGGGTTTGCTGTAAGGATTATTTTTTACAAAACAGATCGCTACTGTTAAATGACTTTTGAAATATCCCTGAAAAGAGAACTAGAAAACATAATGAAGATGTAACAGGGGGTGACCTCCACAAAATGCAGGGCTAGGTTATCGCTGGAACGCTGGATAAGGGAGGGCTGGTAACAAACACATCCCTTTCCCAAGGGAAGAAGGAGTTGTGTCTTGGGAGGGTGAGGAAGGGAGGGGTCATCCCAGGGAGACAAAGCCCTTGGACTCCCCAACCCCTTTCTCAGCAAAAAGTCACGTTTCTGGGCTGGAATTCCCTACAAGAGGTTGGTAGTTGTTCCAGCGGGATGGCACCTGCTCCGTCAGCCCCATGCGGACATCCCACTTCTGGCTCTTAATTCCTTCTCCATAGGGCTGCTGCTGCAAGGGAGCAAGGGATTGCAGTTAATGGGAAGGGACATCCTCCAAATGTTCCTATCCAAAATACTGCGTAGCAGGAATATAACTGTACTGAACTCGGTAGCGCGGATTAAAACCTCAGAGACAACAAAAATGCCCACTTCTAGTTGTGTGAAATTATAAATTATGATTGCAGGGCTGAGGAACAATTGGGAGGCGTAACGGTGGGGAGAAGTACGTGATGGATAAGGGAACAGAAGAAGTGATGGAGGAGCAGTCCGAGCTGTCAGCTCCATCTGCTCGGCCTCCCAAGCGAAACGTGCCGCAGGACTGAAACGTCTCTCAGACGTGACAGCTGAATGCTTGAGGTCGGGAGGAATGTGGTCTTGGAGCTGACGCAGCTAAACTGCCAAAAAAACCTCCTGCATGGCAGCAGAAGCCTTTCGGCTGGGCCAGGGGAGGACAGAAATAACCCTCCCCACTGTGTGTTCCCCTCCCCAGTTGTGAACCAGGATGGCCAGCCTCTGATGGAAGGCAAGCTTAAAGAGAAGCAAGTCCGGTGGAAGTTTATCAAAAGGTGGAAAACTCGCTACTTCACTCTGGCTGGCAACCAGCTGCTTTTCCGCAAAGGAAAATCCGTAAGTCAGAAGACCATCACTTTGATTTCTCTTTCCCTCCTCCCCAACACCATTTCCCAGAGGTTTGCCCGCCGTCTCTGCAGGCCACATGGCTAGCTTCAGCCAAGGGGTTGCTCACTGGCTTTAGTTATATTTTTCCCTCTGGATCAAGAGCGTGAGATTTCCGAGAGCGTTAGATGGGCACGGTGCTTGTTCAGGCAACCAATGCCCAGGGCTCAGCACTGTGACTCCCACCTCTCAGGGTTTTATGTCCCTCTGGCTGGTGAGCTGTGCCTGAGCATCGTCCCCTCTGCCCCAGGGTGTGCCAGGGTCACTTCTTGGATATTGCAAAAGCTTCCGTTCCCAGAGGAATTACAGTGGGTTAAAAAATAGTTTCTGGTCTTGACCAGTGATTCTTTATTTATTTGACTAAACACAAATTTGATAAATTCTGTTCAGGTAAGTGTATTTTTCCCACTTGCAGAGTACATGGCATGGGACAGCAGCAGCAGCCACCGCCAACATGCTGCAAAGGAGCTGGGATTTCTGGATCCCAAATTTTCATGGGACCAGCAGTGTTCGGGGGGGAGGTGGTTATGTTCAGCATAGCAGGGGAAAGTCAGGCCCTCCTGAATACCTCAGGGCAGTTTCCAAAATCAAGCCAGCAGTCACCTTTTCGAAAGTCTTGCCTGCTTTTGTACATCAATAACAATTCTTGAGACAACAGCGTTATAACTGGTGTTATTTGTGCAGGAAATACACAGGTGTTTAATGCAAGATGATGCTAAAATACTTTCCTCCCAAAGGAACAGAGGATTTTTTGGTTTCACTTCCACCCTTATCAAAATTCAGAGAAATTCTGCTGAAATTTCCCTGAAATTGTTTGAAATTTATACTGACTCAGAGACAAATGTCCCAGGCCATGGAAGAGCAGGTAATTGAATCCAGTCCTCATTAGTCACCACTTCTCAGTTATTAGAATCTAATTTTCTTCAGCATTGTGAAATTATTATATTAATTATATTAATTATTATATTTTGTGAGAATTATCAAACATTGTGCAAAACAGTCTTTTTGTTACAAGAACTCTCTCTTAGATAATCCGTAAAGAACAGCATCTTCCAACTATAGCCAAACCTTGATTTTCTGGTAAAAAATCTTGATTTTTATAGAGACCTAGTAAAGCTCTTGAAGCATCTTCAGTGGCTTCCTGAGCCCCCTCCTATAAGAAATACAACAGGGTGTCCTGCCTAGGAGGAACATGTGCCTTTTGTGGGACCCTACAATCCTTCTGAAAGCAAGTAGTGCAGGAAACAGCCTTTTCCTTACTTTCTAGTGAACTTTTCTGGCGTTTTGGTTGCGATTCTTAGGACAGTTTAATCCACCCGAGCACCAGAGCTGCAGCTCAGTACTGGCTGATGCTCGCTTTTGAAAGAGCGTCGCAATAATTGTTGCTTTTTTAGCAAATCAATTGGCTTATAGAGATGTATTTAATGGCTTTAATTAGCTCTCCAGACCAGCCAGGCATCAGCCCACCAGGATACCTGGATTACTCCTGGCACACGATTAGTGCCCAGAAGTCTCCTCCTTAGGTTTGTGTTCCCAGTGGGGAACGTCCAGCGCGTCGCAGGCGGGTGAACCCGCCAGGTCAGGCTGTTGAACAGGAGATTTTGCCCAACAACGTAATTCCTATAGATGAACTTTCCCTTTTTAACTGGCAAACTCAAGGCTGCTTTGCTTTTTTATTTAAAGTCAAACACGAATACCTGGACTGGTTTGTCGGCGTAGCCAACTGGTGCCCAGCCCCGCCGGGGACAGCAGGGGGTTGCTGCACCTGGGTAATCCATCTTTTAAGTCATAGAATCATAGAATGGTTAGGGCTGGAAGGGACCTTCAAAGGTCATCTAGTCCAACCCCCCTGCAAGGAACAGGGATATCTCCAACTAGATCAGGTTGCTCAGGGCCTCGTCCAACCTGGCCTTGAACGTCTCCAGGGATGGAGCATCCACCACCTCTCTAGGCAACCTGTTCCAGTGTTCTACAACTCTCATGGTAAAAAATTTTTTCCTAATATCCAACCTGAATCTACCTCCCTCTATTTTAAAACCATTACCCCTTGTCCTATCACAACTGGCCCTCCTGAACAGCCTCTCCCCATCTTTCTTGTAGGCCCCCTTGAGGTACTGGAAGACCGCTATAAGGTCACCCCGGAGCCTCCTCTTCTCCAGGCTGAACAGCCCCAACTCTTTCAGCCTGTCCTCATAGGAAAGGTGCTCCAGCGCTCTTATCATCTTCGTGGCCCTCCTCTGGACCCTCTCCAACTGGTCCATGTCCTTCTTATGTACCAGTCGGTGCATTATATCCTGTTATTTCTACATTTATTGGCCTAAATTTGAGAGTCGAGTCCTGCCATTAACCGTCGCTTGGGTTGCAGCCTGGAGCAACGCTGAGCCGCCGGTTTAGGTCACACACGTGCCCTGGGATGACTATTGCAGACACCAAACCCAACATTTCCAGCCCTTTAAGCAGGGCTGGAGGTACGAAGCCTCGCAGAAGTGGTTTGGACAATAAAATTGTGATTTTCAGATCCCCTCCTTCATGCCTCTGGCACCGCGTCCCGGTGCCGGGAGCATCGCGAGCCGTAGGGCTGCAGGCTGTGGCCAACTAAAGCGGTGCCAGGGGCTCCTGCCCAGTATCTGGTGCTGGTTTCAGTCTCCGAGGATGGACGGTGCTTGCCTGGCCGAGCGTGACAGCTCTGCCCCGTCATCCCTGGCGTTGTGCAGCAGGGCTGGGTGCTGCGGGGGTGTTTGGACTTTACGTGCTGCTCACTTAAAAATACAAACCTAACACAGAGGAGGTATTGTGAGATGGCCAGCTGGCTGTGCCTGCTTGTTCCTGGAGCCCCACCATGAACCTTCCCTTCGTCAGAGTAACCACATGGACAATATTCGCTCTGTGTAAGCAACTGTCTGGCCAGTGGGTAAAGGGGAGGCAGGAGAAAAGCCCCCATAAGAGATCTGAAAAAGAGCCACATCCTAAACTCCTGGAAAATTGTGGTAAAGTCCTTCCACAGAAATGTGCCCAGGGTACAATCAACTTTCTTTAGCCACTTGAGGTCAAATGCTGTGTGGTAAAGAAGGGAGTATATAATTTTTTGCTAGATCGACTTCTAAAATAGGCTTCTAATCCCTGGAAGTGTTCAAGGCCAGGCTGGATGAGGCTTTGGGCAACCTGGTGTAGTGGAGGGTGTCCCTGCCCATGGCAGGGGGGTTGGAACTAGATGATCTTTGAGGTCCCTTCCAACCCAAACCATTCTATGGTTCTATGTTTCAGAAGGATGACCCCGACGACTGCCCCATTGAGCTCAGCAAGGTGCAGAGCGTTAAAGTGGTGGCAAAGAAGCGCAGGGACCGCAGCTTGCCCCGGGCCTTTGAGATCTTCACCGACAGCAAGACCTATGTTTTCAAGGCCAAAGACGAGAAGAACGCTGAGGAGTGGCTTCAGTGCATCAACGTTGCTGTTGCCCAGGCTAGAGAGCGGGAGAGCCGAGAAGCCACCACCTACTTGTAGAGTGGCTGCCACCTCCGTGGCCATGCCAGCAAACCAAACATGTTTGGGACCACCTGGTGCAGAGCATCCCACTGCCATACCATGGACCTCTTTTACCTCCAAAACAGGGCCATGGGAGGCTGCCGGGAGACCACATGTTGACCCGGGCCAAGGAGAGCTTTGTGCAGCTCATCAATGACACAACCAAGTGCTGGAGTGCCACCAGCGTTCCCTGGCACGGGGACGTTTGCTGGGGGAGAAGCAGGTTCCACGTCCACGTGCAAAATCCAAGTTTTTCTTCAGTTTGTGAGCCAGGAGAGGTGGTTAGAAACCAACCTGGACCCCAACCCCTCAGCCTTTGCTTCGGAGATGCACAAGGTCTCGGTGGCTTTAGGCACTGCCAAGAGTGTTCGAGCACGTAAGGACTTTCGCTTTCCTCAATCATTTTTTGTCTGTAAAAAGATCATTTTCCTTCTTATTTAATCGCAGTGTACTTTATCCTTTTACTGTTTATATGCATCTGGGAAAAAATCAAACTCACTACTTCTTTCAGGTTTGAAATGGAGCAATTTTAAAGATTTAATAATGCTGAAAAAGAATTTTAAATATTTAACTGTGTTGATTTCCCTCTTTTTCCTGCTTTTTCTCCCCTTCGTAACTGAACATAATTAAAAAAAAAAAAATTTCTTTTCTTTTTTTAATTATTTGTCTTCTCTGTTCTGTAACTTTTTAAAATTTCTCCAAAACTGGAAAATTCTCGGTTTGTTTGATTTTCTTTGTCACTCTCAAATGATTCCAAAGTGGAGCAAGTACTGTAGAAAAGACTGAAAGCAAAAAAAAAGGAAAAGTGAGGGAAAAAAAATTAATGAGAAGTCTGTGGGTGAAGAAATAGCTCAGAAATCATTCAAGGCTGAGTACAAATAAAATTTTAGATTTTCCAGTTCGACTAAAACCTAGAAAAATGTATCTCTGGCAAAAAGTTGTTTCCAAAAATGAGGAGTTAAGGGAAGGAAAAAAAAAAATAATCAAAAATAAATTAACTGTAATGATTTTTACTGTAAGATGTATCTTCCATTCAGTAGCAGAGGGAGCCCGCAGGTTTTTTGGAAGCCCCTTGCAGAGCACGGCAATACAATCTGCTTTCTGAAATATTCTCTGGTCGACTTTCTGCAGTGTTTGCTGGATGAGTTCCGGCTTCGTGGAGGGAGGGCGGTGGAGAGGCTGGGGCAACGGGACCTGCCATCTCCCCAGAAGCGCTGGGGGAACCAGGGAGCCAGAGGAACCACCTGGGAAGTAAATTTGGCTCCAAGTCTCTGGAGCAAAGGCAGCGCTGGTGCTGCGGAGCCAAGGCTGCTCTCCGCCGTCTCCACCAGGTTTACGCCTCGTGCGGCAGTTCTCCGTCGGGATGCGCCTTGAACGACCGCGTGCCTCTGAATTCGCAGCCTGGAAGCGTTCCAGGCCAGGTTGGATGGGGCTTTGGGCAACCTGGTGTCATGGAGGGTGTCCCTGCCCATGGCAGGGGGGTTGGAACTGGATGATCTTTGAGGTCCCTTCCAACCCAACCCATTCTGTGATGCTATGATTTTTCCACCGTCCTACACGTTCCCAACTCTCTTGATTTCCATCCGTCTCCCTCTCCTTCCCCTGGCCTCGCCACAGGGGGGAGATGGGCGAGGAGCTGAGCCAGGGCTGGGAGAGGTGTGGGCAGAGAGAGCCGAGGGGCACAACTCAGTGGTTTGGTGGCTGCTCCCTCGCTGGGGTCTCACCGCGGTTGTTCAGTGGAGTTCATGGCCCTTCGGAGTCTGTTCATGGACATTTCGGATGTCACAGAAATAGCTTTGGAGTTGGAGAAGTTGCACGCGCTGAGTGTTGCTGGTGTTTGTCTCTCCTGCCCGCCAGAGCTCTGTGATTTGTTACGTTGATGGGTAAGATGCTGATGTTTGGTAATGAGCAAACATTAAAAAACCGCAATTCGAAGGCAGCGGTAAGAAAAGGGATATGATGGGAAATTTCCATGGCCTCTCTGGCAGACAAGGAAAGGAGATTTCAGTCATTTAATTTGCAATACCTGGACCAAAATATCCTGACTTTACCCACAGGACACGCCATCGAGTCTGGTGGGAACGCAGTTATTAATTCATAGGTGTGAATTTGTGGATTTACGGACTCAAGTTCCAGAATTACATCCTATACTAAACACTGAATTCACCCGCAGATCCACGTCACTGCAGTTTGATGATATGTCAGTTGGCCATTAAAAACGTTTTTTGCAAAGAACAAGAAGGACATGGAGCTGCTGGAGCGGGACCAGAGAAGGGCCACGAAGATGATCCAAGGGCTGGAGCACCTCTGCTATGGAGACAGGCTGAGAGAGTTGGGGCTGTTCAGCCTGGAGAAGAGAAGGCTCCAGGGTGATCTTATTGCAGCCTTCCAGTACCTAAAGGGGACCTACAGGAAAGCTGGAGAGGGGCTTTTTACAAGGGTGTGTAGTGATAGGACAAGGGGCAATGGCTTTAAACTGAAAGAGGGCAGATTTAGATTAGATCTAAGGAAGAAATTCTTCCCTCTGAGGGTGGTGAGGCACTGGCACAGGTTGCCCAGAGAAGCTGTGGCTGCCCCATCCCTGGAAGTGTTCAAGGCCAGGTTGGATGGGGCTTTGAGCAACCTGATGTAGTGGAGGGTGTCCCTGCCCATGGCAGGGGGGTTGGAACTGGATGGTCTTTGAGGTCTCTTCCAACCCAAACCATTCTATGATTCTGTGATAATAGTCTGTATTTCTGTATCTCGATGCCAGATTTCAGTCTGCCACCTATGTATGACATCATCAATTAACGCCCCTGATTATCCGTGTGTGCGAGTGTACGAATGCATATTGGCACCTGTCTGACAGGGACCGGGGGTGCAGAGGGGGGCTGAGCACCCACTTCTCCACCAAGTGAGTTCCAGGTCTGAGTGAAAACTCATGCGTGGGGCTCTGCCTCACCTGCAGCCTCGAGGCTTTGGCGTCTCCGCTCGGCTGTCACCGGGTGCTCACATCCGTCCTTTCCATCTCGGCATGATTGAAACAACATGGACCACATAGCTCCACAGTCAGAGAGACCCGGATTCTGGGCCAGAAAAATAATTGCATAAAAGAGGAAGCTTAGCCACACTTCTCCTGTCTTAAATTAAAACTTGGAAGAAAATAAAAGAGAAATTTCAGCTGGCAACTTACTCCAGTCATCCTCCTAAAAGAAGAAACACAGAAATCATCAATCTAGTTATGATGAGAGCAGGGAGATTTTAAAACCCCATAAAAATAAAACCCTACTGTTGCAAATTTTCTTCTTGAACAAATATATAAATAGGTTTTATTGGTCCTTTTTAAAATAACATGCACGGACTTAAATAGCTGCTGCCCTCTGAGCAGGGAACACGGTGGTGGTTCCTGCTGCGCTGCGTTTTCTTGCTTTGTTTGCCCGTCCCTCGCAGGGACCACCCCAGCCCTCCGCAGTGGGATGCTCCAGCTCCCCGTGGCCGCGGCGGAGGGTCCCCGGGCACGCGGGTGTGTGCGGCAGCGCGGGTGGAAGAAGGGCTGTGGCACCAGGACCTGCCAAGCGGCCGCTCCGCTCTGCTGGGAACTGTCTGCCTTCTGTCTTGCACAAATTTCCGAACAAAAGATGTCATTGTCTCTCTGGGGGGGTGAGTTCACCTTTGCCGAAGGATCCTCTTATCCCATGTTTGGCAGAGGGAAGGAGCCTCGTTCCTATGGAGAGAGGGACCAGTCTCAACACGGCTGTATGGGACACTGAACCCACCTGGTGTGTCCGGGCTCCCTCCTGCTCCCCACGGCAGTGGTGGTGCCATATCTGCGGGGTCCGGGAGGGCAGGCAGGCTTGGGGGGGTCCTGGTGGTGGTGCGGGGGCTCGGCCAGCCGGTGCCCCCGTTACGGCAAGGCGTTGCCTCCCGGGGCCATGGCACATGGTGCGCCGGAGCCCAGGGGAGGGCTCCCAGCGCAAACCAACCCCTCCAGCCCTCCCTGCATACTGGGAACACGCACTGAGGTTTAGGATCGAAACCTGAGCCCGCAGCTGGAAAACCAGCCCAAACTATGGACCTGAATGCTCCAGAACGCGAGCAATTTCCAAACCTAAACCGAGTTTTACAGATCAGCATAACTCCTCTAGGAAACCTCATTCTTCAAAATCTTGGCTGCAGCTTCTATGAACATTTTTACGTAAGGAAAGCAATCCGCTTTTTCCTGGAAGAGTTGATGTCCACCGTGATTTCTGTGCCACATCACATCTGTCTTTCAGGAATCCAAGTCTGGGCGAGTGTGTGGCCTCACGTTACACTCACGAACAACTGGAACTTCAGCATCACTTCTGCGCCCGTCCAACGGCGCGGCGACGAAGGGGAGCGAGCCGAGGGGTCTGGCACGGGAGCGCTGGCTCACACCTCGCCGGCCGGAGACCAGCCTCGTCACGCAGCACGGCCACGGAGAGGGCAGGAGCTGGTCCCAGCCCCAGCGCACGGAGCGACTCTCCCACTCGTGGGGTGGGAGCTGGAGAAGTCAGAGCGGAGCGGGGTGCCCAGCGGTGGGACGTGCTGGCTTCCCGCTGCGGGCGGTGGCAATGGTCTGCAGCTGCTGGGAGCACTGACCAGTGTGATCTACAGGGGATCTACTGGGCCAAAGCCAGCGGGAGCTGGACTGGGTGACCGCCCGAGGTCCCTCCCAGCATAAATCATAGAATCCACAGAATCACAGAATGGTTTGGGTTGGAAGGGACCTCAAAGATCATCCAGTTCCAACTCCCCTCCCATGGGCAGGGACACCCTCCACTACACCAGGTTGCTCAGAGCCTCATCCAGCCTGGCCTTGAACACTTCCAGGGATGGGGCAGCCACAGCTTCTCTGGGCAACCTGTTCCAGTGCCTCACCACCCTCAGAGTGAAGAATTTCTTCCTTAGATCTAATTTAAATCTGCCCTCTTTCAGTTTAAAGCCATTACCCCTTGTCCTATCATTCTATGATCTATAGAGAGGCAAGAAGATTGCAAAAAACGTATCAGCAGCTACGATGTCTTCTTCTAAACAACCTGTGAAGTGCTGCCATGGCACCATGTAGCTCCTGGGGCCTCGTGACGCTGCTGAGCGCACTTTGACTCTTGTGATGGCTGCTAAGAGCAAAGCAAAGAGTGGACTTCTCCATAAGCAGCATGGCTAGTGATGAGCTGCTGCGGAGAACATCCTCATGGGGAAAACTTCTTCCCACTCCTTCCTTCAGAACTGCGCTGTCGTGACCATCTTTCTTCCTGTCCTTGTTTTGGTTATGGCTGTTGCGTCTCCGTAAGCCTGAGATGAGTGTCTCCGGTGCAGAGCCCTGCCCCATCACGACGTCCATCTGATCACCAGGGCTGACCTGTGCCGGGGGGTGGGCAGGAGCAGGGACCTGCAAGCGCCCGTCTGGTGGCCACGTGGCCACCACACCCGGGATGTGCAAAGTGCGGGACCCCGTCTGCTGTGGGCACCCTTCTTCTTCTTCTTCTCTCACCTCTAAAATAGAGATCTTACAGATTTCTTACCTTCCAACAGCCCTCTCGTGTCTTGCATGGTTTGACAGCCCGTGGCTGCAGGGAGAGGAGGAGCAGGGACTGGTTTCTCCTGGCTCATCTCTGCGGCACCCCACCGTGGTCAGGGAACGCTGGTGGCACACTGAGTAAAAGAAGAGCAGCTCACACCAGCACGTACGGCTGCTGCCCAGGCTGAGCCGTATCACGAGTAACATCACCAGTTTCAACAGCTCTGGGGAACACGAAGAACGAGGTAGTTCCACCATGAAAGGTTTGCTAGGTAAATATGAAAGTTCATTCTATTTAGCCAGGCAAATGATATGTAATCAGCGATTTCTCTAACAAATTTAACTACTTCATCTATTTTTCTTGGTTGCTCTCACAAGCGAATCATTCTTTGTTTCAAATATATTCTGTTATTCCCTGAAAGTTCTCGTGTTCCTTCTTGGGAAGCTTTTGCAAACAGCTGTTTCTGCTCACTTGACGCCTACATGGTGCTGGTCAGTTTTCAGTGCCCAAACAGCTGTTTCTGTGCCCGGACCACCGGATCAAACCTCTGGAGTCAAACAGCAATGATCTCCCCCAAACCTCCTTATGAAACTCTTGTTTCCTCCCCAGCGCTAAACTGCCTGCGCTTGAAAATTCACATTAAAATTTTGGATCCTTTGTGCTGTGTTGACCAAGGCTCGAGTGGCTGGCACTCTCAAAACCAGTGGAGCAGCAATTTCCGAGGACGCACCGGGGGAGCTGCCAGCTCTCCGAGCCGTGCGCGCTTCCACGGGGCCGTTAGTAGCTCCACTTGACGGTATTTCCTAGAAACATGAACCATAAGTTGTACACCGAAACTGCCTTCCCAGGGCTTGTTTATGAGAGCTGAGCCCCGTTCTGGGAAGTTTTCCAAGGAAATTTTACCCTGCCATTCCCTCCCGCCTCCCCAAACAAAGCGTTCCCCAGCGTGTTTGACAGGAACGGAATAAAAGAGGCGATAACTGCTTAGGTATTGCACGCAGGCGTCGCACGCATTGTGGGTATAAACGGAATAAACTGGACATTATTTTTCCAGCTTTTCCAATTCCGAGCTCAGCAGCCCATGGGAACAAACTTGCCTGCTTCTTGTTGACAAGTCATTTAATTCATCTCGATGCTGGTGACTAATACTCCTCGGGTAAAATCCTTGGCCCAACTGAGGTCAAATGCAAAACTCTTATTAACTCTAATAGGGACAGAATTCGACGCCGATCGTCGCCTGTCACAGCGGCACCTTTGCAGCTTCCCACGATCACGGGACTCATCCAGCTGCAGAAGCACAGACCTTTCCCTCCCCGCTGACACACCTCAGGTCTGCAGCGAGGGGTATTTCGGTGAGAAAAGCAGCTTCTCTCACTCCTACCAGCAGCCGGCATCGCCCGCGGCTTGAGCGACGTGCGTGGGATGTGCCCACCCTGCAGCATCGCTGCTCGTGCCGCGGGGCAGTGACCGTATCCCGGGCGGCTTTTCGTGCTGAGATGGTAGGAGCAAGCAGGAGATAAACAAATTTTATAATTTTGCTTGGTTGGTTGTTTTTTTTTTCAACAGAAACATGCCTGCACTGGTTAGGATGTATTTATATGGCACCTGTGGAGAAACGGGACATTGATGAATCAGATATCAAATTACAGAACCGTTGAGTTGGCTCAGTTACGCCGTAAATCTCCCCGTTGTCTAATTAGGTGACGAAAGAAGCAAAATCAGACTTGATTCATTTGACTGCTTTGCTGAAATGACCTGGAGTTTTCTAAATGGTTTGGGTTGGGGTTCGTTGTGTCAGGACCTCGATGTCCCTGGCCAGCCTCACCAGGGACCCCCACCCCTGCCCGGGACCCCCACCCAGGGCCTCCGTCCTGCCCCAGCGATGCCGTAGGAGCCAGTCCCAGCTCCAGGGAGCTTTGACAGGTTTTACACAACCTCAAGACATCAAAAGATATAGATTTGGTTTCTTCTATAAATGTGGATACTCTAATGTAACTACTCTCTCTGTCTTCTGGGGATCCAAGGCATTCCAAAGGGGATCCCAGCATTTAACTTACTGCAACTTCTAGTACCCACCGAAATCCCTTGGCATTTTTAGGACAGAAGCACCAATGTGTTTAAGCCATAGCTATTGTGTAAGAGCCAAATTTTGCTCGCTGATCTCTGCCCTCCACTTCTTCTGGCTCCTTCCTCAACAAGGGAAATCAGCTTGGACATGCAATTTCTGTCTGTCTCGCAGATAAGGATGGGGAAATTGGAACCTGAGCGGGTCCTTACAAAGCAGGCACCACTTTTGCTGGCAGTAAGTGTCACAGGAGATGGCTCGTTGAGGCTGGTGGCATTGCAGCCCATGGTGATCCCTGGGCAATGCTGAGCGCTGCCTCTTCCCTGGTTTTGCTGTGCAGCGTGTGGTTGAAGATCACTAAAAAAGCATCATCAGGGAAGGAACGGCAATGCCTCCAGGTCAGGAGCCAAATAAAAACACCTGTTTTCTTGTTACTGGCAGTTATTCGTGGAAAATATGTGTGTCTGTAAGAGGGTCCTTTGTTTTTGCTTAGTTTTTGCAACAGATAACTTTGCATTCCCACGTAACAGTCTTGTCAATGGCTCCAAACCTGCCTCCAGTGGAACGACTGTATTTAAGAGTAAACAGCAGTAGAAGACCACGTGTCACAAGGTGCAAAACGCATCTGCAGCCAAAGGTCCCTGCCTGGTTGTGGTTTGGGGCTTCCAGCCCAAGGGAAAACATTTGCAGCAAGCGTGTTGTTTTTCCTTTGAAGAACACAAGTGTGAAGATCCTTTGCTTCAACGCAGGTGGTGGTTAGGCAACAGCAGAGTGTGTTTTTCCAGCTGTCCGGGACTGTTCCTCAGTTCTGACACGGAGGAGCCACCGGTGGGTTTTGGCTGGCCCAGCGGCACGCCGAGGGCCGCGCTGGTCCCTGGCCGTGCACTCGCACAGTGTGCCGTGCTCCGCGCTCCCGTTCGATGGGTCGGGAATGTCGTCCCTCTGCACGGTCTCGATCCCGCTCTCTTTGTTTGACCTTAGCGATGTCTCGTTCCTGTCGCTGAACCATTCACAGTTCTGTGTTGGGTTTAACGTGTAGGAATCTGCCTGGTTTATTTGAACATCATAGAATCATGGAATGGTTAGAGTTGGAAGGGACCTCAAAGACCATCCAGTTCCAACCCCCCTGCCATGGGCAGGGACACCCTCCACTACACCAGGTTGCCCAAAGCCCCATCCAACCTGGCCTTGAACACTTCCAGGGATGGGGCAGCCACAGCTTCTCTGGGCAACCTGTTCCAGTACCTCACCACCCTCAATGTAAAGAAGTGAAGAAGAAATGGTGGAAGCACATTGCCCACTAACACCCACAAGGTGTGTCTTTAAAACATTGACTACAAGCTGCAGGACAAAGAATCAAAGGCGCTTTCTAAACACACCCCGTGTGCGGACGGGGCTGTGGCTGCTGGTCGGGCGCTGCGCCGGAGCTCGTACAGTATCGGGCTCGTTATCTTTGCACCAGGTGCCCTGCAGATCTGGATCCAGCACGGTATGTCTCCAGGGTAATTGAGCCCAGCCAGTTTGAGATCTCCATCAGCAGGACAAAGGGGACTCCAGAGGAGCTCCACAGCACTCCTGCTCCAGGGCTGGGGGGACCAGAGGCTAGTCCTGGTGGCACTGCACCAGGCAGATGCCTGACATTAATAAAAGAGATAAATTATGTCTCAAATACCACAAGACCTCTGCTAAGCCTCAATTCTATCCCCAAGCCTCAGGCCTTGGGTACTCTGAACGATGCACGTCCATAACCTAAGCGGTGGCCTAGCTGTGAACCTCTGACTCTCCTGTCTTCCACCCCACTGAGAATACTCCCCCAAAACAGGGCTGAGCCCAGAGCCCCGGCAGAGCTCACCAACACACCGCCGAGGTGTTCCGCTGGGATTATGCCAAGGTTGGAGCCACCTGAGCCCTCAGATGCTTCATGGGGCGATGGCCGAAGATTTGGAAGCACTTTTGTCCCTGCTACACGGGAGCAGCAAGAAGGGGCCAGAGGAACCACCTTCATCTCGTTGCATCAGCCAAAGCCATGGGGATGCCACGAGCAGAGGCGGGTGGCAGAACTGCTGACAGCCCCGTGCAGGGTGCTGCAACTGCCTCGAGCATGCCTTAGAATTTTAAGGGACAAATTCCTTGGTGCTCTTCACGTTGCCAAACATACTACCGGGCATTTGCTGTGGCTTCTGCATCAGCTGATGCTGACAGATAGGAAAAAAATAAGGATAGTGAATGTTGGATAGGGAGAAACATGTGTCTTGTGCAACGTTATTCCAGCCAGAATTCATCAATAGCTTGGTGCCCACCAGATACTTTTGTGGATAAACAAAAAGCAGCAAATTGAATAGAAGGTGAATATTCAACACTAGTTTTTGCAAAGTGTTTCAGCTCTGTCGAGTGCCTCACATCTGGCTGCATCCTGGTCCATTTAATCACTAAGTGGAACGCATGTGAAAAGCAGTCGCCCTCTTCAAAAAGCTTCTTTCTGCTTTTGGGCTTCCCTTTCTGCTCTCTATTAGCTCTCCGTATTCGCAGCAGCTCACTTTCCCACCCACACCTCCTGCTGCTCTGATTGTCTTTGACAAGGGCAACGCAATGGGGGTGGGGAAGGACGATGGAAAACATTACGATTTTATCAGCAGCCTGTTGTACATACTATTATGAAAGGAGAAATGAAACCCATGTGTAAAATACCAGGATTGGTACTAAACTATAAAGCCCATAAGCCTGTTAACTGTCGGGAAGGCTGTGATGGGGTGGATCGATGGTCTCAGATGAAAGCCAGCTGCCCGGCATCCTGCCTCTGACAGCAACCAGTAGCAGATGCTTAAGGAGAATGTAGGAGAACACAAATACTGAGTGACCCCCTCTCTGCACCATCCTCTTTGCTCTCCTGCCTCGAGGACCTCTAACGCCAGACGCCCCTTCCCGATCGTTGTGTTTAACAACGGGGGTTTGCCCCATCCTTTTTAAAGCCATCCACGCTCTTGGCCTCCACAACATCCTGTGGCTCCCAGTTCCACCGTTTAATGATGTGTTGCCTGATCGTTTCAATGTCCTCATCTGCAAACCTTCTAAGGGCAGCACGAAGGCCCTGCAAAGCACCTCGGTAATTCACTGCCCAGAGCTGAGGCTTCCTGCCTCCGTTTCCTTACGCCCCAGCCCAGCAGGCACTACCAAGGCTTTCTGAGGCATGCAAGCTCTTTGCCTCACCGCAGAAGAACCAAAGGGAAGAAGACTCAAGATCATTAGGCTTATCTGAAGTTGTAGCTAAGCACGTAAACACAGCAGGATCATAGAATCAGAGAATCACAGACCAGTTTGGGTTGGAAGGGACCTCAAAGACCATCCAGTTCCAACCCCCCTGCCATGGGCAGGGACACCCTCCATTACACCAGGTTGCCCAAAGCCTCATCTGATCCTCAGGACATTTCTATTGTTTATTTCTTCTGACATTTTTGGTCAGAAGGAGCAGCACAGAGTCTCACACCATCCAGTGTAATAGCAAACTACACCACAACTTCATTGAAATATGGGAAAAATAGGGTTTTTCCCCTCTCAAGCAGGTAACGAGCCTCCTGAACTTTCACAGCTCCTGAAGAGTTCACCACGTACATCCATCTCAGTTGACAGAGCTGATAGAGAATCAGCTGCAGGGGTTTAGGTAATAAGATGCAGGTTGCAGAGAGCTATAAAGCAGGGGCCGTGGCAGCTGAGGGTATGGAGAGTGGGGGTATGGTCTGTGGTTGCTGGTGCAGGCATGAGGTGATGGCTCTGGGCTTCCTTGTCCCATGGTGTGCTGGGTGGTGAAATGTGATTGCGTGGTGGGTTATTTCAAAGGAGCAAAGACCTTTAGAGGAGGCCTTGTTCTGCTCCAGAGTCACTAGAGGGAAGGAGCAAGTATTTGGGGGAGCACCACCTGTGAAGTACATCTCATCTGGAATCATGTATTGGTTATCTTGATGTGGTGTGGACATGAGACAATCAGAACTGTCCAGGTAAGTGGTTGAGATTCTGATGCTTTCAGCTAATTGAATTGTTTAGGTCTTCTAGTAAGCTCCAGTGTAGTAAAAACTATAATTATAGCAAACTGTGGATTTTCTTTTGATAATTTTATTTTCTTTTGATAGGCCAGCCAGGTTGGATGAGGCTTTGGGCAACCTGGTGTAGTGGAGGGTGTCCCTGCCCATGGCAGGGGTGTTGCAACTAGATGATCTTTGAGGTCCCTTCCAACCCTAACCATTCTATAATTCTAATAATATATGCAAATAGGCTTAAAAGGGAACAATTGAGTTATGCTGGTCACTTCTACGGGTTATGCTGGAACACCAAAGCAGACACCTGGTGTTTTTCAAGGGAGTGCCCAATCAGCATAAGCCTTGTTCTGATGCAAAATCAAGTCACAAGGTCTTTCTTCCAACCCTGCTGGTAGCACTTGTATATTTGAACCTAAAAGCACACAGGCTTTCTGCAGTTTCTGAGACAGGCTGTGCAATGTGTGAAACAGTGATGTTTTGTCGTGATTCTTGCAGCATAATGTTGTCCTGAAGTGTGTTTGCATTGCAAAGCCCTTGCTCTGTCTGAGATGTCTCCCCAGAACAGTGTTTCTCCATGGGTGACCAAGCCCCCTCTCCCTGTGGTGTAACCTCAGGGACAAAAGGGCCATGAAATAAAAATTAACAAACTTTGAATCTGGCATAATCCATTATTAATACAGTCCTATATATAGTTAATGCAGCATAAATGTGGAATTTCCCTTCTAAAGATCTCTGAGCTTCCTGCCCTCTCCCTGTAGCCATCTCAGCACCTTTTTTCACCCTCCCCTGCTTAGGTGGAGGATTAGTGCTGCAGGATTCACCTGTAACTGTGGACAAACCTCTATCAAAGCTACTGGAGATAGGCATAAGGTGATGAGTGTTATTTTGATTTTTCAGTTCAATTCCTTTCAAAAATCTAGTTTTACCCAAGGTCAAACACAAACGTTCTGAAGTTTTGGTTGGTTTTGTAGTAAAGTGGTGCCTCCTGCTGGGTAGAAGACCCTACAATAAAGTCTTTCTTCAGTCACTGTAAAGTGTTTCATCTGGAGTCTAGGAAAGGGCTTTGCAGAGACTACAAATGAGAGAAAAGAGACCGTTAGCAATGGGATAGGATCTCCGTTTTGCAAAATATCTGGCACAGAAGGATCTAAACTGCCTGCAGACACAAAGGTTGCACAAGAAAACAGCCTGGTGCTTCAAGGTGGTGTGTTTATCCCTCCGGACACAGTGGGATGCTGTTGGTGGGCCACTGATGTGGGGGCAGAGAGGTTTTAACCCTTGTTAAAACAGGCACAGCTCCAGCCAAACCCTTCTGCTGTGTCCAGTTTGGTGCATGTGGAAAGATGAATTCCTTAGGGAAGGAACAAGGAGCACTCACTTCTCCTTCTGGAGCTCTCCATGGCCAGCTGCTTCTGAGGTGGTCACTGGAGAACGTACAAGACGTGCTGAGGAGCAGGAACAGGGTTCCCTCTGCTCCCCCCACCCTTCTCTGACCTGGTGATGCCAGGTATCTCTGCCCATGTCTGTGATGGCAATGGGGAGTGGGTGCTGAGGGCTGCGGAGAGGAAGGGGGCCTGGGACTCTTGCACAGCAATCCTTGCAACCCATGCAGAATTCTTGCTGCTGCAACAAAATGTGCCTGTTTTTTTTAAAAAAAAAAACTTGAAAAGGAGGGAGGGCTGAAGGGGTTTACTTGCTTGTATTTGATACCCAACTATCAAAAAACTTACACTTGCTGAAACTCTTTTTTCATTAATTTAGGGAAACACTAGCAAATGACATTGTGGGTTGTCCTGCTTTGGCTGGGATAGAATCCTAGAACCAGTTTTCTGTTCAGAAAAGCTCCATTCCTAAAGCTGCATTTTTAAGAAGCCTGCAGCACCCAACTCTGGGAGAACAAAAGTGATAAGACACTGGTTCAGTTTGCGGCCAGCTGTGGTGTGCAGGTATCCAAAGTGATTAAGGACCTTCCAACTTGGTTTTGCTAACGACCCAGATGTCCAAGGAACCTGGCGGGAGTGTGGCTGGGGTGATGGATATCTACATTGTCAAATGGGTCTTCTATACCATGGAACATCATGGTCACTATAAGTTGGAAAGTTTGTTGGGGACAGGCACTCTCTTAACGGTCGCCGTCTCTGGAGGGTCTCCTCTGTCGTTCTGCTCCCGAGGCCAACTCTCTCTCTCTTCTGAGATTGCAGTTTTGGGGTTTTCTTCTCTGAGATTGCTGGCTGGAAATGGACTGGACATTGGTCAAAGGGTGGTGAGCGATTATACCATATGCCACTTGTCTGTATATACTGTTATAATCATTTTTTAATTTTTATTTTATTTCAGTTATTGAATAGTTCTTATCTCCACCCACAGGTCTTCCTTCCTTCTCCCAGTTCCCCTCCTCAAGTGAGGTGGGGTCATTGGGTAATGGAACAGCTCGCTAGTGCTTAGCCCTGGACATGGGCTACATGTAGACACGGGTCTTCAGAGAACCTATATAAAGTTTAGAGCATTTTACTCAATCTCCTAGTTCAGACTGTGATCTGTTGCAAAAATAAGTAACAAAATTATTGATTTATGTTGACTAGAAGGAGAATTATATTAAACATAAATCTGACTCTAATTTATGGTGCTGTACTGTAGGAGGGAACTTTGACTGTAACAACAGCAATCCCTATTTACGTCAATCATTGAACAAGACATGTCCACCTACACTTGTAAATAACCTGCTAATGTGAATTTTCAAGTCTTGCCTTGTTTCTAATTAACTGGTACTAAAAATATTTTGGGATACTGGTACCCTAAATATATATTCTGTCTACATTTATGTCAGTTTTCTCTTGGCACTGCATGGACAGAGAGCTCATTGACGACAGCTATAATTAATTATTTCAAACTACCAGTTTCTTTTATTTGCAAATGACTCATGATCTATTGGTGGCAATATCTGTGTGCATTTAATATTGCTGTTGGTTCTATCAGTAGGCAAAATCTTGCCCATATATTAGCAGTTTAATTTCCTCTCCCTTTGCTAGTGAGGCTCTTGGTATCTCAGCATCCCTCCTCTGCCCGACCTGCTGCGTGTGATCGGGGAGGACGAAAAAATAACCATCCTCATGCTTTTCTGCAAAATCGCATCGACCCACTAGATGGCAAACAACCACTCAGAAAAGCCCACAAACGTAGTCGTCTTGTATAAACACAGCCACATCAAATTCACCGCTGCTAAATAGCTTAAGGAATTAAATTTCTGCTTACAGTTAACTACACAGAGTATAGTGAAGCTTGTCCAATAACCACGAGTGTGGTATATTACTGATACCTCTTTCACATACTTGGATCATGAGCTCCAGCATGCGGTTTCCCACAGCTCAGATGGGAGCTCCTGTGAACAGTGGTGTATTTAACACCCTCTCCTCTGTCAGGAGTGCTAAAGGTGTCTTTCTAATAAGTCTGCACTTTATCCACTGAGTTCCTTTTGGCAGTGTGATGCATAAACTCTAAGAGGCTGTGCTGTTCTTCGGTGTAAGCTGCCCTGCTCTGCCCGTAAGGACAGAATTTTGTGCTTTACTGCAATTGGTGGGAAATCTGCCGCTGACTTGGAGCTCAGTAGAGATTTCACTGAGATGCTGTAGGAGAAACAATGTCCCTGACAGAGGAGCAGAGGTGAGAGGTAAGGACCTGATGGACCTGACCTTTCTGCTTTGAGTCATTCTCTGAGGAGGGGGGGGAAAAATAGAATAAAAGACCTCTTGAGGCTAATAGATGCTTGAAAATGCTCTAAAGGCAGAAAAAGCTTGCAAAACCATGAAGAAATGCTTGAACAGCTCACAGGCCATTACAGAAATTTCTGCAGTGCACAGCTGTCCAGCTGGCACGTTTAACTCACCCCAGCACTGCTGCCTCTCTGCTCCATGCCCTCCTCTGTTCACCAACCACTATTTTAATATTTGGACACCAGCAATACTAACAATTTGCTCAATATTAAAAGCAGATTTGTATATTGCATACCAAAAGGGCTCCTCTGCAGGCTAACGGAGCAGCTGGAGTTCTTGCTAGGAAAAAAGCAGCTGCAGAAGAGGAGAAGGGTGGGCAGCCCTTCACATAACCCTCACACCCCTTTCGGAGAAGTTTTGCAGAGCCAAGAGCCCTTTCTGGGAACTCCTGCGTGCACCCAGCACTGTCTCTAACCTGCCTTAGACTCATTTAGTGCTGATCCTCAGCTGGTGAATACAAATACACCAGTGGGTGAAGCAGTGCAAGAGTTGTTTGATATTTACATGGGATGAAGCGTTTCTGTATTGCCTGCATCTCTGACTGTAGTGGAAACACCTGGTGGAACTGCTGGCTGATTGCAGCTTGGTGTTTATTCTAGACTCTGCAGCTGCTCCTGCAGTCGATCAGATAAGGTCTGGGGGGATGGCCACCCCCCAGCCCCGTCCCCGCAGCAGGATGTGGTCCTGTGGCCTCGGCACGCTCACTGCTGTTGCATGGAGCGTCTCTGGGGCTCGCAAACGTGCTCCACAGCCTCACCGTGCCTGGGGAACCTGGCTGGAACGACAGCAAAGCCGCAGTCGGGCTGGGAAAGTCACCTCTCCTGCTGCAGAACAAGGTGGCCACCAGACCGAAGCATCTTGCTGAGGCTGGACCAGGGCTGCCAATGCAATTTGATGGGTCCCAGCTGCTCGCAGCAGGTTTGCAGGCTACGAGCATGGCAGCTAGCAACAGTAAAACCAGCGCGGTGCTTGTGGCAACACACGGTGGCTTGTACGTGCCAACACGCAGCTTCTCAGTGTCCCAGGGCTGCGCGTACATCACCCCGCGAGCCCTCACCGGGCAGGCCAGCCTCATCTTTCTTTTTCTGTCCTCTAAAGCTGCAGACTCATGATGCAACCCCTAAAAATAATTTAGGCCTCCCCCCGTGGTGGCAAACATCCTCCCGCAGGAAGCAGAGCTAAATGTGTCCCTCTGCTGTGCGCCTGTCAGGATACAGCCCGTGCTTTTCCGTCCCGGCAGCGCCTGTTCCTGCTCAAGCTCTGTGCGAGCCGCTCTGCTGTGGCTTTTTCCAGGTCAATGCCTGGACTCTGCGCCCCTCGCTCACCGCAGCCTGCTCAGCTGGGATCCGTCTGGGAGAAGCACACCTGCGCACAAGGAAAGGTGGCACTGGAGGACTGCACGCGAAGGACAAACTCCCAGCACGTTCCCAGTTCGGATCTCTCACCGTCGCGACGACGCAGCGTGCAAGAGCTTCTCGCTGTGCTGTGAGTTTGGGGAATCCATCCCGTGCTCAGTGTCACGCTCTCCTGTTTGCTGTTTTCCCAGTTTTCTTAGCCCCGGATGGGAATCCTGTGAGATCCACGGGAACTTCCCCAGGACAGATCTGAGGCAGATGTTTGTACGGGCACGCGTGCAGAGCACACCTCTTCTCTGGAGCGCGTGGTAGCCAGCTGCTGGGGATGGCACCAAGCCTGGCAGTGTTTTCCCCCATTCCCAAAGCTGGCCAGCAGCGTTACGGACCCTCTGGGGACAGGCTGCCCTGCGGGATGGGGAGAGCAGAGCTCGCTGCCCGCTCCTGCGCCGGAGCTGCAGCACGCCTCAGAGCGTGGCTTTTCATCTAACACCCCGCCACGGTTTTGGGTACTGCCTAATGGTGCTGAGTCAAACCTGAGGTGCAGCAGAAACCACCTGCTTCTCGGAACTGCTCGGCAGCAGAGACATCTTACCCCTGTCGCACGTTTTGGGTAATTATCTACACTAGTGCGACTAGTCGTTATCCGCCTGCCTGCATTTCACATGTAACTCCAGCTGCTTGAGACCATGAGGTCTGGGTCATAGACAAATGCAACCCATGGAAGACCTAAGCCTGCCAAGCTTCTTGCATCCAGCCTCACGAGGTGCTGAAGCACAAGGGTCCAGCCTGAAAGGTCATTATCTTCATACTTTGGCCCTTGGGACGTCTAGAGACATGGACAGGAATGTGTCAAGGCTTAAAGTCGCCATGGTTTAAGGCAGCCCTTTCCAGGCAGCTGCTGTCCCCATCCCTCTGACAGGGTTTGGCATACCCAGAGTTGGAGCCGTTGGACCCAATGGGCATTTTCCACCTCAAGGTGCTACTGCACAGGTTAGGGTTCATCTGCCTCCTGCTCAGGGGAAGAGCAACCTTACCCCGGAGGAGGAAGGACTGCCCTGCCCTTGCCCAGAAGCTGCCTACTGCACAGCGACGGCCGGTGCATTAACTTCGCG
Organism: Tauraco erythrolophus; assembly: GCF_009769465.1. Classification (NCBI taxonomy): domain Eukaryota; kingdom Metazoa; phylum Chordata; class Aves; order Musophagiformes; family Musophagidae; genus Tauraco; species Tauraco erythrolophus. The sequence continues at coordinate 28,481,629 of NC_141475.1, forward strand.
TGTCGGTCGTAGCTGGACACATTTATCATTTTCTATTTCTCAAACCAGTTCACTGAAGGTACAAAACTTGTGTGCAGATGAAATTCACTGATCTGCATGTGACTTCTGCTGCTGTATCATTATCTGACCATGGTAAGGTCTGATAAATCAAAATCCCCCCCATTTCCTCGAATATCAGCGTGTCCCAGTGAGAAAACCAGGCTCGAGTGCTAAACATGCTGGAGAACAGGAAAACTAAAATGACTACAAACACGACATTGAATTTTCAAATGCATCAAACTGCTGTTTGCAACTAGGTGAGCTGGTGAACATCAGCCCGTAGCAAAAGTTTAGTGATTTTAATACACAGGGAGCATTCCTTATTTAGACTTCTTTTCCAAATGCCTTATACGTCTTTGATGGAAAGCTAAGCAGTTAGTGCTGTGATGGGAAACCTGAAGCTCCGAGACCACACACTCAAAAAATGAGACACAGAGGCTTCAGTTAGCATCCAAACTCTGCAGAGCCTGCACTGGAGTCTTCCGAAAAATCTATCCAACACTTTTACAGAAATGCAGCTTTACTGAGAAAGGAAAAGGCAACAAATACTGTATCTTGAGTACCAGGCTTGAAGAACACAATATTCCAGTTCAGCAGCATGCTTTTACATTCTAGATGACAGCATCCTTGAAGGAAAAAAAAAAAAAAAAGTTAGTTTTCACACAGGAACAATGATTTAATCTTTTCTTGAGAAAGACTTGAAGCCAGTCACCAGCTGTAGCTTCACTGGAGTAAGCAAGAAATTAGTAATGCAGAGGAATGCCACTGAAACCAACCGAGTGAGAGATTTAGGGAGTGGAAGGTAAAGAATCAGTTAATGTGGAACACTTACATAAAAGGCTGTATTCATAATTATACTCCTGGTTTCACACCAACTTACTCATGGTAAAAACTGCAGGATGTGACTTAACGCTACTGAATCCCTCTTTTCTCTTTCACAACCTGTGAGTAAGAGTTTAAAGAAAACACCCTCTGGGAAGGATTTCAAATAATGTTCCTTGTTTCCCTGAGCTGTTAATTGAGAGTCCAAAATCGGAGTCTCTATAAATCTTTTATAGAAGTGCCTAACTAATTCCTCTTAAAGTCATAATTTGGCAGGGTAAAACACCGTTTCTCCAGCTGGAGTAAATTTCACTCCCAAGTCTTTTGGAGCCAAACTCGTTTATATCTATAATTATATAATGATATAATAATATGATAATTTATATCAGTAATTCAACCTGCACTGGAAGTGTACTTGCAGTCGGAAGTCCTACTAGAGCTGATAATGTGTATCTTTATCACTGAGATGGCAGATAATTCTGGATTCTTGGTTATCGGATTCAGCGTGAATTAAAGTCACTTCTCCTAAATGACTTGATAAAAATAAAATTCCAGTTTCTAAAATTTCCAAAGTGGAAAAAAAAAAGTTGAATGCAATGAGTACATTGATCTAACAATAGTCTGCGTTCTCTTAGTCTGGTCTACCACGACAGCAGAAACTTTCAGATATCAACTCATGCCAAAATATTTTACTGCCTGATTTTCTATTATTTTGTTTTCTTATATGCTGACTGACATCTATCATTATTTAAAGAAATTAGATTTTTCTGTCATCACAGATTATTTTTCCAAACAAGTCCTTTCCATTCTGTTAACTGCACGTTGCAATGTGCAGTTCTTTGCCTAGAACCTGTTCTTGTATTGTCTTTTGTGAAACATTTGCTGACAAACTTGTCAAATCCTCAGGGGATTTTAGGCATGAGGTGGTCTCATTCCCTGCTAGGAGAGAGCTTTCAGGATATCCTAAAACTCCCTCCCCACGAGGCTCACTCACTTTTCTGCTCAGCCATCCTCTGCCAAGGCAGCTTATGCTCAGCTTCAGAGTCCGTAACGGCAATCGGAAGCCTGGAAGAATGAGAGAGCATTGCCAGATGATGCAGAAACACGGAAAGATGTGGACGCAGGACAGGCACCGCAGATTTGGAAGAGCTGATACTCGCCTGTATCGCAGTCCCAAGTGCGTTCCCCTGCTTGGGGGAGCTGAGAAATCATTCCCTCCCAAAGGGCCAGCAGTGAGGCGCGTGCTCCGACGGTGCCTCCTGGCAGCCCTGCACTGCTAGGTGTGAGCAGCTGCAGGTGCTACAGAAGGAGAGGAAGAATGGTTACAAAAGGCTGGAGGCAAAACAGCACTGATGCCAAATCTACTTGGATCGCAGCGTTGCAAATGCTGTAGGTGATTGTAGGCTCTGACGTGTGAGCACGACACCAAACCCACGTGTTTTAGTGCCCATTTTAATGCCAGCAGCTATCTCTGTGCACAACTGATTTGAAGAGTGAGCTCCTATGGGCTGTATGGTTCCAGGCCAAAGGGCACGAGAAAATTAGGCTCATTAACACACTCACATTCACGACTCAACCAGCAATGGTCGATCACCGTTGTTTTCTAGCAGTGTTTCACGTCCTGGCAACAAAGCACAAACTTAATTTTGCTGCTTCGTTCACAGGTTTGTCAACTGTGGGCATCTGGGTACACTTCTACAGCGAAGGGACCCCTCCTGCGGGCACCACCTCCTGTGGATTGTGTTGTGAAACAAAATGTTAATGTAACCCCGTGTTTACCAGTTTGGAGACATCAAGTACCAGCTCAGTGGCTACAGCAGGCTGTTTGCACTCTTTTATTTTTAAACATGCTACAGCAGAACCTTCCCGCACAGCTGAAACTCCCAACTGTGTGACAGCTGAGGGGACAACGCGTCGCTCAAAAATACATGACTTCAAAAATACATACAGGAAAAACACCAAGCACTGGTGAGAATGGCATGGGTAGGTTGAAGCCACCTAAGGAAAGCAAATCCACCTCTCTCCATGTTTCCAAAACATCAAAGTGTCACCAGAGCAAATTAAAACCAACACACGATGGGTGTGTGCATGGAAAGAAAAAAAAGTGGGCAAATTCCACTGCAATGAGTGACACCTGCTGCTTGCATGACTATGGTTTTTCCTTCTTTCCAGCCCATTTGGCACACATCACTAACTGCTAGGAAAATGGAAAGAGCGGTTTGCCTTCTGCAAATACCAAGGAACCTGGTATTTCCACCTTCCCAATAATTTGAGAGTTAGAGAACCGAGCCAACCACGACAATTTTTTCCCAGCTCCCTTTTTTATTACTATTTCTTTAATCTTCAGTACGTTCAATGGACTGCAGATTACTTTTGCCATCGCAGAGAGGCTTAGTGGTTGTGGCTTCACTGGACTTTTCTCAACACAGAAGACTGCTGCAGGTTTCTAAAAGGCCAGTGATGTTCCAGGTTGGTGGTGGGCTTTTTGTGATCTATGTAAAATTGTTTTTAAAACCTCAGTGACCGTACAGTACATGGCTAAAGGGAGGAAGCTTGCGAAAGGACCAAGAAAACAGGGGGAGCACACCAACCCTTCTAACTACAATCCCTGCAGAGTCATGAACCTGCAAGTACAGCACCTCCCAATTAAATGTTCCATTTCTATAAAAAGCACTATTTCAGTGGTAGTTACAGACTGGCTCTTAAACCTCAAACTATAAACGGAAAGAAAGGGTAAAAAGCAAACGTTGTGCACTATGGACTCGGTGATCTTGCTTGTAAAATGAGGGAAGTTTGACTAATCGTTAACGGTCACACAAAACGAGGTGCCGCACCCAGCTGTTCCGCATCGTGCGCTGCCTGCTCCGAGGAGGAGCAGATCAGGCCACGTGCAGCGCGGCTGCCTTCAGCAAGGTGGTTTCCTGTGGCAGGCAAGGCTTCTGCACTGATTTTTCCTGACCCTGATTAAAACCCTTGGATTTGTATCTCTCTAGAAACGCTTTTATCTAAGGCTCTCTTAGCACAACACACCCTGGCAGCAGTGAACCACTCTGACCCTCTGCTCAATTAATTATTATACTGCAACCTGGCCCTGTTCTTTGGGGGTTAGGCAACCTCATGTCCTGCGAGCCCTCTGCTCCGATCGGGTTTGCTAATCTTCAACAACCAACGGAAAAATACATTTTTCCTGTGCCTTCTGCATCACAGCAACCTTTACCCTCCCTGCCAAGCTGTCAGCCTGTCCCGCAAGGTCAAAGCTGCCCTGACGGGCCTGTCTGACTGCCAAGCGTCCCATGCACACGCATGAAATCATCATGGCTAATGAACAGCGAGCACATCCCCTCCGCCAGATCCTGCGGACCCTGGGCTTTCCTTAAGATACTGCTGCTGCAGCAGTGCCACGGTCTCCGTTCCTGCTTTGCAGTCACTGGTGTGTTGCTGCTGGATCAGGCCAGTCAGCCATCAGGCATTTTAGCTCATTAAAGGGGTTACAACGCGTTGTTGCCAATGTACACTGGGCTCTTCCAGGCTGGCAGAGCAGGAGCAGAAACCAGCGCACTGTGCCCATGCGGAGGAGGAGAGTTCAGAGGGCGCCCTCAGGGATGCTGTTCCCTACTCCAAACCAACCCCTCGCCGGCCGGCCCCGCCTCAGCCCCTTCTCCACACAGCGGCCCTGCGGCGGCGCCGCATCTCCACAGGACTAACCCCAACGCCCGCCCCTAGCCCCGTCCTGCCCGCCGGGGTGATACCAGCCAGCTCCAACCCGCGGCTGAGGGCAGAGGCTGCCATGCCGGGAAGCGCGGTGCCCGGCGCGGACACCGGCGGACACGGGGGTCGTGGGGCACAGCACGCAGCCCTTCCACACAACATGGCGGCCGGGGGCCGAGCGGGGGCTGTGCCACTCAATCCGAGCGCGCCAATCAGATTCCGCAGCTGTCCGCCGGGGCGGGACTTGCCTTTCAATTCGCCCGCACATAGGGCCGTGAGAAGTTAGTCCCGGCCAGGGCGCGCGGCCGCGGAGGGATATGGCTGGCGGGGCGCGGCGGGGCGGAGCCGTTCCGAGAAGTGACGCGAGGGGCGGGAGTTTCCCGGTCCCGGGGCGGTTGCGATAGGCGGGCCGGAACGGGTGTGGGGCTCCGGCGCCGCCGTGGTCGGAGGTCAGCGGCGCCTGTGGCGCGTTCAGCCGTTGTCCCCTTTCCCCGGGTGTACGCTGAGGTGATGGCGGCCGCCCCGCGGGCCGGAGGGTGAACGGCCGTCGCGGGGTCGGCCCCGCCTTTAGCGAACGCGGCGGCCGCCTCGCCCTTCTCAGCGCGGGGCTGTCAGGGCCTCCCTCGTGCTGCCTCGGGATCCCGAGTGTCCCGGCCCGCAGAGGGACGGTTTCCAGTCGCTCCCTCCGGAGCGGGGACAGCCAGTGCGCAGAGGGAGGGCAGTCGAGAACAACACGCTCGTAGCTGTTCTTCCAGATAAGGTATCGGGAGGTGAGGAGGGGGGCTGCACACTACGAAATCCTAGTGCCATGTTTGTGAGGTTTGCAGGATCAGAACCAAGCGATCCGTGTTTTGCCAGAGTATTTTTTTTTCCAAGCAGTAAGGTTGCAATGGAAGCACTTGGTACAGTAACAACATCCTAGCCTGCCAAAGAGGACTGGTTCCAGCTCTCCCAACGCTCTCTTACTGGAAATAAACACGTCATATGTGGCATGCCTGTCGTCAGAGCTGCCATGCAGCCTCGCGTGGTGTAACTGAGAAGTGGCAGCTTGTAAAAATAGTGAATTTCTATCAAATAAAACAATAGCGGAGATGGTGGCCCATGTAGCCCCAAGCTCTGCGCGTTGCCATGGGCTGGTTATGCCTTGAGCACCTAAATGAGGGAAAAGCCTCTGGAATTGGCTCACAAGCTGTGACCGTGGGCGATGTGCTCTGTAGGGCCGAGGGTCCCGACGTTGTCGGGCAACACGACGCGGGGCGATGCGATGGCGGATGGCCGGGGAGGGTGACGGGCAGCTGCTCGGTGCGGGACTGTGTCTCCAGCGTTTAACATGGATTTATGCACGATGGCTTGGACAGCAGTAGCCGCTTTCACCTTTCTTCATCCATAAATCCACTCGGTGGAGAGTCACTTTTTGGCTTCCAGTCTGGCAATACACAGCCCGCTTCCCGGCGGTGATGCACCACAGCCATCGGGTTTATTTTCTTTCTCAATTTTATGGATTTTTTCCCCCGTGTGACACACGGCACCGACACAGGCGAGCACCAGAAGCCCCGCCGCAGCTCCGGGGCGTGAACCAGTTAACCCAGATGGTCTTTAACCCGCCGTTTAACCAGCGCCATTTCCTTTTCCCCTGCCGCTGCCCAGTTAAAACCTTTTACAGTGGAAAATGATGTAAAAAAAAAAAAAAAAAAAGCGAATAACGTCAGCCGCGCCTTCTCCTCCCTCCACAGCGCAGCCAGACGCGGAGCAGCCGCGGCGGAGCCGCTTCCGCCCCTTCCCACCCGGCGGGCTCCGCCGGGGCAGCGGCGAGCGACCGTTGGCGCCGGGGCGTGGCCGGCGGACTTTTTTTTCCCGGCGTGCCGCGCGCAGGCGCCGTTGTGCGCTGCGTCACAGCGCCGGGCCGCGCTAGTCGGTGCGCGGCCGGCTCCGGGTGCGGACGCCTCCGCCATCATGGCTTCCTCCGCCGCACACCCGGCCCCCGCCGCCACTACCGCCGCCACTACCACTGCCGCCGCCCCGCCGCCTGCCCCCGCCGCCCCAGGCATCCTCATCGGCGACCGGCTGTACTCGGAGGTGTCGCTCACCATCGACCACTCGCTCATCCCGGAGGAGCGCCTCTCGCCCACTCCCTCCATGCAGGACGGCCTGGATCTGCAGTGCGAGACCGACCTGCGCATCCTGGGCTGCGAGCTCATCCAGGCGGCCGGCATCCTCCTCCGCCTGCCGCAGGTGGGGGCGCGCCCCGGAGCCTTCTTCCCGGGCCCCGCGGGGGGAGCGGGGAGGGCGGGCGCCGCCATTGCAGCGCGGCGGGAAGGGCGTGTGAGGCGGTGGCGCCGGGGAGCGGGGGGGGCGCGGCGGCTGGTGCCTGACACAAAATGGCGGCGGCGGCCGGGAACTGACTCCCGCTCCGTCTCCCTCTTCCCTCCCTTTGCGTTCGTAGGTGGCGATGGCGACGGGGCAGGTGTTGTTTCATCGGTTCTTCTATTCGAAGTCCTTCGTCAAGCACAGCTTCGAGGTGAGCGCGGTGGGGAGGCCGGGGAGCCGGGCGGAGGGGCGGCGTGGCCGGTGGGTTTGGCTCCTCGAGCCGCTAGAGCAGCGCGGGGGGGGGATTTAGTTGTGTAATTCTAGTCGTGCTGGGGTTAAAAATGGTTTTCTTACGGAAACGGCGCTTCCTTTCAGATTGTTGCCATGGCCTGCATCAATCTCGCGTCCAAAATCGAAGAGGCACCTCGTCGTATAAGGGACGTGATCAATGTGTTTCATCATCTGCGTCAGTTGAGAGCAAAAAGGTAAGATTAGCTTCGTTACGAACATAAGCATCTGTTGTCACTAACGGACGCTGCAGTTTTCAATCCACAGTGTTTTTCCAGGCTAAGTTCAACGACCTAAGATTGAGAAGGGAGTGCTCGTTGGCCGCTGTGTAGGCAGTACAGTTCTATGCTGACTTCTTCTGCCGTAACTTTTGTTTACTTGGTAGACCCGTTTTCATTTTTTGTATAGCTACAAACGACAAGTGTTGGTGCTAGTTTTAGGTCCACGGTCGTAGTTTTAGGTGCATTGCTAATTGATTTTTTTGATGTCAAAACTGTAGTTCTGGAGAGGTAGTCTTAGGTATGAGTAGCCAACTAGTGGGTTGCTGTATATTCTCCAGACTAACGATGTTCAGCAGTCTTAAAGCTTTTCTCTTGCTAGTATGTAGCTGTCCAGATGTTGTTATAGGGTCAATGAAGTATCAGTTCACCAAAGATGAAAGCTGAAAGTTTTCCAGTGATGACAGTATTACCTTTTAGAAAAAGCAATCCTAGAAAGTATCCGAAAAAAAGACACGGTTTGGCCTGCGGTGGTTTTGCCGCTTTAGTGACACCACTTCAGCAAGGAATGTGCAATCGAGTCTGGGAAGCTGAAGGCACCTTGAATTTAAAAGAGTGAGACTTGTGTTTTTCATGGTACCGTGTGCTTGTGTCAGTGGAGCTGCAGTGTAAGCTTACCTGATCTGTGTGCAGGTCTGGGTAGTTGTCTGCTCGAGTTGTAGAGCTGTTCTCAGTTGTGAGTGCCTAATACTGCTTTTTTGTGTGTAAAGCGATGTATGTTTTCATGTGTAAAGCAAATGAACTTGATGCATTGGAAGGAACAAGGAATGGTTGAAGGGAAGCAGTTTTCTAAGTTGCTATTAAATGCAAAATTTCTTTAAATCTGTCATGCAGCAGTATTGTAGTCTGTGAGACTGGAGACGTCAGCTGTGATGAAGTAGCTTTACTTTTAGTGGCCGATTGCCTGAAGTGTAAGGTAATCCATAGTTACAACAGGATTTTGTTTTCAGCTAGATTCTTAAACTCACACTCACATTTCTCTGCTCTGTATCGCCAGGTTACAGCAGGAATTTAAACTTCAGTGTTGTGTAACCTTTTCTGAGAGGTAGAGTAGAAATCCCTTAGGAAAAGCAGCTGTTTCTTGGTGTGTTTATCCCGGCTGTGCTTCTGTTGCATCTAAAACTTTTTACTTTTACTGCCTTGTGCTCATACTTTCCTAGTTAGTTTTAGATAAAAGAAGAATGATGCGGTGTTCCGCCTTGGAACTTAGCTTTGTTGTGTCTTTTTTTTTTTTAAAAAGTCGTTATCCCCAATAGCCCTGAGAGAATTTTGTGAAGTTATTCTGAATGTGAATTTGGTTTCTTGCCACAGTTAGGATAAGGGAGTCTGGTTATTGGAATTATTGAAGCTGGTTCAGTGATTCTTAACGTTTTGGCCTTGATCCAGACCGTGAAGGTTAATGAATCCTATGCAAGGCTCTTCTTTGTGATGAGGGTATAAATTAGCCATTTCTTTGTGCTGTGTGAAGGATCAGAGAAACTGAACTTAACCTGTGAACTTAAGTCTTTCCAGCTAGCCTGTTCCAAATCAGAATGTCACTTGTGCATGCTACATGGTGTCTAAAATGCATCATGTCGAGGGAGATCGTGCTCTTCTACCCGTTATTTTCTGGAGAAATGAGTATTGTTGCTCTAGGATTCTGAGTGAATCTGCATGAAGTTAATCTTAAAAATGCTAAAGTCTGACATTCAGGCTTGCCTTTTTTTTTTCTTTTCTTTAACAAGCAGGATGTAAACGTTTTTCTGTACTTTTTACAAGATTACAATTACATAATCTGTACAACACGTTATTAACTTCAACTCTTTTTTCCCTTGCAACCGACTATACAGCGACCAGCTACATTTACCAAAGCCTGGGTGATGTGGAGTGGTACGTAAAGATGAAGCTGTCGTCATGGCAACAGTGAGTGAAGTGTCGAAAATCCCCAAGGAGAAGCCAGTGCTCTGAGAATAGGTCACTGGAATCGGGGGACTAACAGGTTGGCCGCTGGTGAACCATTTGGAAGAACTCCTGAATCTTGTTATAAGCTTTTTTCTTTGCTGTCCAGGTTTTTAGAATACTAGCTTAATCTTTTTTTTTTATCTGAAGCTAACACTTAGGCTGTAGTTAGTTTCTCACACACAACCCAGAACTGAACCAAGCAGTTAGGCTGCTGTACTTTCCTTTCACCTCTAGTCTAGTATTTCTGTTAACTGAAGCCCTTAACCTGCACATGAAGTTTTGAGTAGTTTGAGTAGGCTTGCTTGCTTTCTAAAAACAGTTTTGGGTTCTTAGTTCCACTTTCTGGCTCTGTATAATTGCAGTTTGAATTCATGCCTTCACAAGGATACGCAAGTCTTGAATTTGTAAAGCTATTTATATGAATTGTTATGTAAGCAGTTCCTCATGTGTACCTGTTTGCAGAACTGGGAATTGCATTGGAATTGTCTTTTTGTAAGACCTGTAGTTGACTGAGTTACTGCTAGGTGGTATTTCTAAAACTGAGAAGTAAGAAAAAGTGTTTTGGACAAGCATATTTTCTTCTGGATCTTTCACAAGCATATGTCATGTAGTACTGCATGTAAAAATGTTTGTGTGCATGGAGAAAAGCTCATATTATGAAAATACTGCTTTTTAAAAAAATTGTGTGCTGAAACACTTGTGTCCTGAGCGAAGTGCAACTGTTGTTTAACATGTAGTTTGAAGTTGATTTTATTTCTCTTAAATGTGCCTGAAAGCTGCAGAAAGTCCTTATGAGACTGGAACCAAATGTGACTCCTGTCATGATGTAATCTCACAAATGTTGGTTTGAGATGCTCAGTCAGCTGATCTTCGCTTCTCTTGCAGCAAACAGGTTCTCGCAGTGGTGTTGGAAGTGGCCTGTATTAATAATACACACTGCTTAGTGCTCTTTGAACTGTTCTTAAATCTGTGGTGCTTGTATTTTTTACAATGTTGGAGACAAATATAGAACTCGCTTTTTGCTCTCGTATTGACTGGCCTAAGAGAGATCTGGTCTTTGAAATGAGATGCTGATGTTATGCTCTACTTGTCAGAAGTACTTGTATTGACATTATGAACAAAATCTACACGCAGGGCACTTTTCCTCCGAAGTGTTAGGCGTTCCAAAGACATCACATTTTAATATTGCATCAAGTGAGGCTGCAGCTGTGTCAAGAACGTAGGTGTCATTTGTTAGAGGGATTTAAAAAGGATATTTGTAATTTATTTATTGTTCCAAACACATTACAGTGTGTGGTTAATCTTTTGGGTCGTTATGCAGTCTCTCAATCCCAAGGAAGTTTTGTGACTAAGTGTTGGATTGATTTACCAGAGTGGGCACTGTGTGCTGTCTGTCCTTAAGTCTAAAGTCTCGCCTGGAGCTCTAGTGCCCATCTGTAAGAACAAATTCAAAGGGAAAAATTGCAATGTTACTGGGCTATGTAGGGCTTGAAGCTTATATTTTATATATAAGCTTATAAATTATTTTTCTCTGCTTTGTTACTTGGACCTAAACTGATTACTTCTTGGACTGAGAACTAAGTGCAGCAACCGCAGTAGCAAAGTTCCTCTTTTTTTCTTTTCTCAGTAGGAAAGCTAAGAAGTTTTCCAAAGCCAAATCTGTGAAGTTTCTGATGTCTAAATAATTATGCATACCACCGCTTCAGAGTTTATGGTTAAAGTACCAAGTTGTATATCTTAATACAGTGGGGAGCCCGACTTTTGCCAGTAATCAGGTGCAGTAAAGTCTTCTGCAGATTTTTACTTTTGCAGAAGTCAGTAAAAGGCTGCATTTGTCTTTCTGTTTCTGGAAATGCTGCCTGGATGAACTGCTGTTTTTCATGGCTTCCTTAGATCTGTAGATCTCTAGAACTAGCGTGTCATACGTGACCAGAGTAACGTGGGACCACAGAGTCAAACGCACTTAAGAGTGTCTTAATTTTAAGTTTCCTGTTGCTTTGCTGTTGAACAGGTACAACCAAAGTAGGAGCTGTTTGTGCTGATCCTATGGCCCTGTAGAAGGACAGCGAAAACTTAAAATGCAGTAAGGCTCACGGTCTGCCTTGTTGCACTTCGAGCTACCTTCCTGTGTTTTCATGATACTGACTTTCTTACATAGCTCTCAGCGAGTGCAAAGACACGTGGAAGGTAGTAATCCCACGGCAGGTTGTTGGATGATCCCATGCAGTCATGTTGTCCCACTGTTGGCTTTTCTTTTTTTAGACTGGAATTCATAGCTGCTCTGTTTTGTCCAAGATTTGTCACCTCTGATGGAGTGTTCTGCTAACAAGATAAGCTGAGCCTGGTCACCTAAACTTGCTCTGAACGATGCCTTGCAGATCCTGTTAATGCCAGTGATCTCTATAGATGAAATTGTGTAAAGCAATACTGGAAGAAATGTTACTGTAAACCCCAGTATAGTTAGCTGAAATTGAGGGGAAGAGAATCATTTTCACTGATTTGAAGAACTTCAGCTTCAGTCTCCTACTCCAGAGCGTTGTGTTCAGACAGCCTTTGTAGTGCTTGAGTGTTCGGGTGAAATCAGCTTCTCTACTTGAAGTAGTTACGTTAAGCTTTAAAAGTTTTTCTTTTCCAGTTAATTTATGGGGAGGAAAAAGTATTCTGACTGTATTTAGAGTAGCTGAAATCGCAAACTTCATAAAGTTGCCCTGATGAGTGAGAGTGACACTTAACTGGAGAAGTTACTTTATGTAACACGGAAAACACTGCGTTTTTTAGGAGGCAGAAGTAGTAAGGCTTCCACTTGAATGTAGGTCCTTCCTGGCACCAAGAAGCTGGTTACAAAGACGAGTTAGTAGTGAAATATTTTATTTGATAAAACAGAAGATGTATTTTGAATCCCTTTTGCATTACTTTTTTCTTTTGAAGGTAATGTAAAATAAATTTGTCACTGGTGTTTGAGGCATACTAGGTTGATGGTGTAAACACACTGTGGTTTGTTAGAGTGTATCTAGTTGCAAAAACATTCTGTGTTGGAAAGCATGTGGAATATGGGAGGCATATTGCAAACAGGAAAAAAGCTGGTCTGTCTTCAGGAGGAAGTGTATTAAAATACACAACATATAATGTTGAAAGGTCAAGTCTAAGCACGGACAAGAGAATATGAAATGGAGTATGGCTCTTGTGCGTAAAGCATACAGGAAGTTATTTTAGTTAAAATAGAACAAGAAATGATTTGGAGAGTTCAGACGTCGGGTTTGGAAGGAATTAGGACTTGACGGTGCTAGACTTGGGAATCTTGGCAAAACGAGCTCTTGTTTTGCAGGTGCAAATAGCAGAAGTGACATGGTATCCCCTGCTGAGCGGGTGCAGAGTTCAGAGTCACAGGCAGGTCTGTCACAGTCTCAGAGGTTAAATTCTGTGTTTTACTGGGCGTTTTGTACATCGCAGTAGTGGGGCCATCTCCTTCTCGGAAGATCTGAATAATCTTGTCTTCCAGTGCACAGGAAACTGCAATTTATAAAGCGCAAACTTGCTGCTTTAATATCAGCAAAAAGACCCGTTCTGGCTTACTTTTGCTTTGAAATCCTTCCTAGCAAAGGTAGCTGCGTCACTGCTTCCCCCCTTTGTCAGAAAGTGTAAAGGTGCTTGGAGATCTTCACCATAAAGTTGACTTTCATTCCAGCAGCTGGACCAGTGTAGTTTGCATACACAGTAGCAAAATATTACTTTTTTTTATATCTCAGCCATCTAATCCGTAGTTAGTGAAACGCAGAACCTAGTTTATCTAAACTTGGACAGCACAAGATTAATGCTTAAACTTGCTTGCAGGAGTTGAAAACCGGTTTCTGTTGCCATTAGTTGGTTGGAAGGGAAAACAGAGATGCCGATGTTTTTGGATATGCAAAACAGTTTTGATTTTATTTCTTGCAAACTGTAGGACTCCAAGCCCCCTGATACTTGATCAGAACTACATAAACACCAAAAATCAAGTAATCAAAGCAGAAAGGAGGGTACTGAAGGAGTTGGGATTTTGTGTTCATGTCAAGCATCCGCATAAGGTGAGTTGTCAAAAAATAATATAATGGTAAATATTATTCCACCTCGATGGCATCATTGTGAGCTGTGGGACGAGAAACGCAGGTGTAAAAATGACATAAAAATGAGTTTTTCTCTTTATTCCTGGGTAGTTCTCGTGAATGCTTTTGCCAGAGTGCTTGAGCAAATCGACTTTGGCAGAAATTGCTTCCTTGGGAAATGCTAAAGGTGGCTGGTTTTGAAAATGCTAGAAAAGCAGTAATATGAAGAATTGTCTGAACGTGACGATGGCACGTGAGCTTACAGTGCATGCTTAGAAAAGGAGGAGCCACCACTGTGTTGGAATACTGTTTGGCTATATGTAGTTACTTCCTTGCTTTGTATATTAATACTGTGTCTCTTTTTTTTTTTTCCCCTCCCTTATTTCTCAGATCATTGTTATGTATTTACAAGTCTTAGAATGTGAACGTAATCAAACCCTGGTACAGACAGCCTGGTAAGTTGTTATTTTCCATTCTTTTCCTGGCCAGGAAAATAGTAGCAGAAATAACAAGCCTGACGATCCATATGCAAAACAATGAGATGTAAGTTATTGCACAAATACATACTTCTAAAATATTTTAGTGCTTGTTTCTGCTTACTATTTTCATGGCTTGATTCCAGTATAGTAATGGAGAACTCAATTTAACTTTGTTCTTTTTTCTACTCTTTAATTAAAGGGTAGTCCATGATGGTAAGTCATAGAGCTCTGCCCTCTGCACCTCAGCCCATGACCTGGGGATGGCCTGTTTGGCTGCCCTTCTCTCCAGCCAACCCAGTGCAACTCATCCGAGATTCACTGAAGTGCTCCATATCCATCGGGCAGCATCTTCTAGTTCTGTCTGGGTGTCAAAAGGATTTGTATATTTGTTTTTAGAAGTAACTGTTCAAAATGTTTCTAAATGTATTTGTTGCCTAGCTACTGTATACTGTAGTGTATTTAAAGGACACATGGGGTCGACTTTCTGCCAGCATTTATTTAGTTGATTTAGCATTCAGCTAAACTTGAGTTTAAGAAAAAAAAAAAAAAAGAAAATGACAGTGCATGCAGCATGTTCACTTAGAAGCCATATTGGGCATGGTTTTTTGTGGAGTCAATACTTACTGACTGCTCTCCGTTTCTTTCCTGTAGCTCAGTAACTTAGAAATCAATGGAGGCCTCTGCTGTTTAAATGTATCTCTGGGCATGTATTGCTTGGCAGTGCCACCCTGGTGGAAGAACAGTAGCTCAGAGAAGTGGGAGACCCGTTACTAACTCACAGGTCTTTTTCCAACATTCAGTGAGCAAACTGGATGCTTCTCTCTCTGGATGAAGTTAATGTGACTCAAGGCACACGTAGGATTTAAATGCAATGTTTTATGAACTTTATAGGTTGCATCTAGCCTCTGGAAAATGGTAGGTTAAAAATATACTGTGCTTTCATGCTTGCATTTGAGTTTTAAATGTATTGGTTTTTAAATACAAGAACGTTGGTGCTTAAAGCAAACAGCTGGACAGATGAAAAGTACTTGTTAGACTGTTAATGGACACTTCACAGTAAAATGTAACATACCCAGCCAGGAAGTAGCGGTTACATACTGTTACTTGCATTGGGGTTTCAAAACCATGGCAATGGTGCAAACTTTGTTACAAAGTGACAAAAATAACAATCAAATACAATAATTCCAAAGAAACAAAGTGTTTAATAACAGAAAAAATAATAAAGTCAATTGAGTCTCCAGTATTGTTATCCTCTAAGTAAAAAGATGTAAACCTGAGAGCCAACCTTTCGTATTTCTTTTTTTTTAGGAATTACATGAATGACAGCCTTCGAACAAACGTGTTTGTTCGCTTTCAGCCAGAGACTATAGCGTGTGCCTGCATTTATCTCGCCGCTAGAGCTCTGCAGGTGAGTGTCTGTCTTCAGCTAGCATTGCCTTTTACTGTAGGAATTTGGTCTCCAGAAAACAAACAGAAATGTTTTAAACAAAAGCCTGGTGTGTAATCTCTCTCATTAAGCTTTTGATTGTTTTGTTTTCAGATTCCTGTGTAATCTCTCTCATTAAGCTTTTGATTGTTTTGTTTTCAGATTCCACTACCTACTCGTCCTCACTGGTTCTCGCTCTTTGGCACTACGGAAGAGGAGATCCAGGAGATATGCTTAACGACTCTTAAGCTCTATACCAGAAAGAAGGTAACTGCGAGATGTTTGTTCTTCCTGTTCAACGTTCAGTGTAGCTTGAGCTGTCCTGTGGTTGTCTAAGCATTTTTGGGAACACCTGCATACAAGTCTGCTCATTGGAAAGGCTCGGCTGCGTGGCTGCTCCTCTCAGGGGAGTGCGAGAACAAATTACGGAAGTTTGTCACGTTACTGGACAGATAATTAAAAGATAATCGAGTATCTTTTCAGAAATGAGATGAAAATAAGAATTACATTAGTTCAGCCTCTCACCATATTGTTACTTTAACAGCCCAATTATGAATTCCTGGATAAAGAAGTGGAAAAGAGGAAAATGGCACTACAGGAAGCTAAACTGAAGGCAAAAGGTTTAAATCCAGATGGAACTCCTGCACTCTCAACACTGGGTGGCTTTTCTCCTGCGTCAAAACCATGTAAGTTTGTTTTCTGAACAGAAACTTGCATAATACTAATAAGTCTCCTAAATCTGTGCCCCAAGGCTTTAAAAAAAATAAAAAGTAGGTTTGCTTCTTGAGCTGTTAGACAATTTAGGCTTTCTCACAGAACTAAGAAGCAAGACAAATTCTTTTTTTTTTTTTTTAAACTAGTTTCAATACCTTGAAATAGCAGATGAGAGGGAAGCTGAATGCTTTGCTTCATACTTCCACAGATGAGGGAGTGATATATTAATAATGAGCACCCTTAAGATAATTATGTTACAAAAATGTCTAGACCCAGGAGTCTGTGTATTACTGCATCGTGAAGAGAGACTGGATTTAATCTGTTGGTTGGGATGTTGCAGTAGCCTTCGTGGTTCCTTTTGCAGCAGGTGTCTCTGAAAATTGCTTTCTCTGCTTTTAATAATGCACGTGTCAAGCGTTCAAGTGCAGTGAAGGAAGACAGCTTGTGGTCAGGAAATAGAGAAGGGAAGGTCACAGGGCTGTCTTGGCATTAAAGTGAACAAATTCTTGTAATGGGTGTCTTGAGCTGGCCAATAAATCTGTCTGAACTCTAGTGGTACAAAGAACAGACGGTTTTGTCTTAGTGCTTTTACCTCTTAATGCTGCTATTGATCTGTAAAGTACCACACATCTAAAGGATTATCACGAGCATGCGTCCAGCGATGGTAGGTGAAGTAGAAGGTGCAGGCCCTTGTTTGTTACGTGGCCTCTTGAGGAATTTCAGTCCATATTCTGAGAAAACAGGATTTGTAGCGGTTATTTCTCCTGAAGAACAATACATCTGAGTTTCCAGAGGTTTTTGAGCTGGCACATGTAAACTTCTCACTGAACAATGAAAGCTTTTTCTTATTTCTGTGAAGTGGGAGCCTGGGTTAGAAGAGCACGAGTGAAAGCAAGGCCTTTCGTGGGGTTTTGGAAGACTTCTTACTAGCTGACAAACTGAGGGAAAGCTTCTGCTGTTGTGTATTTTTTACAGAAAAGCTCTGATCTCTAGTAAGTGAGGAAGCTGTGGTGCTAAGTCATAGTGCAGCACCTCTGCCTTGCTGTCAGCAGGCCAGACACAAATGCATCCTTCTTGCTTAGCAGCCCTTCTGTTGTTATGAAAGTCGGTGATTTTGTGGGTTCACTCTTAGTTTCTCTATAGTATCAAAAATTGTCAAGGTCACAATTTAAGTTACATATTTGTGGGCTGTAAGGGCAGATACTATTTTGTGCCACTTGGGCCCCTGTGGACAAAATCTTAGCTGAGCCTGACTGCTTGGCTTGAAGGTCACAGCGTTCTCCTCTCCGCCTCCCCGCTGGCAGTTGGCTTTAGGCTGCTCTGCGTCTCCCTGCAGGCATCTCGCTCCAGCGTTCCCTTCCAGGAGCATACTAGAAATGGACAGATGGAATGGAGTAGTAGCTGTAGAGTTCATACTTAACATTTTGTGCAAATACTGCTAAAGGTGTATGAAGAATACAATGTGTTTATTACAAAGTCTGTGAATAAATGCTTAACTTTGAGTTTGAATTTAATTCTTAGCTTCACCGAGAGAAGTGAAAATTGAGGAGAAGACTCCAGTATCTCTAAATACCAAAACCATTAAAAAAGAGCCAGAAGAGAGGCAGCAAGCTGCAAAGAGCCCTTACAATGGGTAGGTAGAAATCTCTTCCTGATGAAGAGAATAATTCTGTAAAAAGTTTCTTCAACTGAAGTACAGTGAACTAACTATTCCTGAGCTACTTCATGGAAGTAACGAGTACCTCAGATATGTAACAGGTTTTTTCCTTTCTATTTTTTTTTTTCCCCCTCAAGCATGAGAAAAGAAAGCAAGAGAAGTAGGAGCAGCAGGAGTGCTAGTCGATCTCGGTCAAGAACAAAGTCAAGGTCTCGCTCTCACTCTCCGCGGCGGCAGTAAGTAGTGGGTTTTTGTTTGCTTGGTGGGGGGTTGCAGGGAGGGGGCAGGGCTTTTGGAGGGGGGGATGTCTTTTTCATCATAATTGGCACTCTGGGGTATTTCAGCAGAGCTTTTCACTTCTTAGAAGTGGGGCCACTCTAAGTAGCTTGGAGGTGCTTAGCACGACCTTCTACAAAGCTTGTGGCAACAAAAATGTGAGAGTCGGGTCTGGCTTTAGGCTCTCAGTTCTTGACATGAGCAGTTCTGTTGGTAACTGCCGTTACTGGTTCGAGATGTAAAAGCTTTGCTGTAAAATGGATGTTCAAGAGTCTCCTGGCTGCACGTGTACACGATGAGTCTGCGATGGAGCGAGCGTAGGGTGGTCTTGTCCTGTTTGATGGTCTTTGCAAGGAATCCATCGTAAATGAGAGCAGTCTCTTGGGCCTCAGCCCACTTATGAGTAGTGAGAAGTCCTGTGGGGGCCAGTTTGGTGTGTTGCAGCTTTCTTCCAAACATGTGGGAGAATATCTCATCTGTGAGTGCTGCATGATGCACTGTCTGCCTCTCTTCCGTGACTGGGGAAGAGGGGGAGCTGTGCAGGGTGATGCAGTGGTAGCTGCTGGCAGTTTTTATAGACGGATAAAAGTCTTCACATTGACATCCGAGTTGGAAACTGCCAACTTGGATCTCAAGGAAGCATTCCCCTAAGACAACGACCAGTTTCCAGTCTGGCATTGAGGGGAAGGTTCTTGACAGGGTCGAACAACTATGCCAGGCGCTGCCTTCTGGGTTTGGGCGCTTTGTTTTCAAAGGAGCTTAACTCAAAGGCGTGTTCTGGTTCATTCATCAGTTAGCCCTGTGGGAGAAACAGTCCCTGATTTCTTCCAGTAACTCGGGAGTTCCTAAGCATGGATTGATTTTTTGATTTCGTTCCACACGTAAGACATGTTTTAACACTTTTCTGTTAAGCTACAATAACAGACGGAGCCTGTCTGGAACCTACAGCTCCAGGTCGAGAAGCCGGTCGCGCAGCCACAGCGGCAGCCCTCGCCGGCACCACAACCACAGCTCGCCACACCTGAAGCCCAAACACAGCAGGGAGGAGCTGAAGAGTGCAAACAGACACGGCCACAAAAGGAAAAAATCCCGTTCGCGTTCGCAGAGCAAATCCAGGGATCATTCAGATGCTGCCAAGAAGCACAGGCACGAGCGGGGGCACCACCGGGACAGGAGGGAGCGATCCCGCTCCTTCGAGAGGTCTCACAAGGGCAAACACCACGGCAGCAGCCGCTCGGGGCACGGCAGGCACCGGCGCTGAGCTTCGTGCCAGCTTGTAGTAAAGCCTGTGTATGATAGAGTAAACGGACCCTTTATTTGAGAACAAAGGAACTGGTTAGGATTTGATTAATTTAAACCCAATATCTAATTTTTCGAAAACACGTAGGAGGTTTTTCTTTTGGGAAAGAAACTGTTACCAACTTTTTGCACATCGTACCTTAGCAGTATCAAGTGGATGGAAAACAACTATCAGGTGAAATCGTATGTATTCGGGTTGTGTATTGTTTATCGCTATGAGAACTGGAGAATGGATTTCTGTAAAAAGGCAAAATGTACCTTATTTTTATACAAGTCAATTGCAGACACTTATATTTAAGTATAGTTATTTGTTTAAACGATGGTGGATACTTTCTTACACTGGTTTTAGTCTGCATGTGTTAAAAGATTTTTACAAGAAATAAAATATAAAGCTTTTTTTTTTTTTTACTGTCTGTTGGATGTCAGATATATCGAAACTGAACTTAATTTTCTTAAATGCCATCACTTTGACCGTTGCAGATCAATGTGGGATATTGCTGTGCTTCCATTAGGAGTGAAAGACTCGGGAGGCCTTAGAAGTTGGTGCCCTTCCTGGGGGAGGCAGCTGGGAAGCCAGGTCCTCTTCTGCCACACCTGCAGTGCATGGGATGAGTGAGCCTGGACCTGTCCGTGAGGTTCAGTGGGACCTCACTGGGGGGAGGCTGTGAAAGAGCTGTGCTTGGCAACCCAGGAGTGGGCTACTGCAGCCCTGGCTTTCCAGCCCCAGGGGAGGTGAGAGCTTCTCTGCTGCCCATCTGCTGTGACAGTGAGTCGCTGTCACCTGCTGCTCTCTGGCCTGGTTGTGCCACAAGTACAAAGTGGGACAAATAACATGCCTGGAGGGATGAAGGGTTGAGATTTTTGTTTCTCGTTTCCTTTCTGGTGGCAGGACAAGGAAGGATCCTGTTGCAAGTGTAACACTTGCACAGCTCTTGGCTGCCCCGTGTTCCCCACCATGCCAGCCATGCTGCTGCTGTTGGTCGAAGGGTCGTGCTGGCAGCCTGGGAAAGCTCCCCTGGCTTTAGCACGTCAGGTGTGCTGCCATGCACAGATCCCTTTGCTGCTTGAGCTGCCAGTGTGCTGAGGGCAATTCCTTTGTGTCCACTGCTGGAGCAGCACCTGGAGCTGCTGTACAGCCTGGATCTGAGCTGCTGTGGGGCGGCTCTGGATGGAGTCACAGTGAGGAGGAATTTGGTTTTATTTTCAGTCGCTGCTCAGGTTGTACTCGGTGTGGAGTCCCTTTGGGTATGAGGATGGTGAACAGCACAAAAACACCTTTGGAATGCTGCTCACAACGTGACTGCTGGGGGTGGCACGGCCGGGTCTGCCCGCCCGCAGCACAGCGGAGGGCAAAGCTGGAGGCTGGACCAGCTGGTACCAGGCTGAGGGCTCTGGCATCCTGCGCTGCTGCGGGAGCAAGTGCCAGGCTCTGCTTCTTTCTGCAGAACTCAAAAGGGAAAGAAAAAAAAAAAACACTGCGGTTGAGCAAAGGTTTCACTGGAATTGGTACATTCTGGTAAGCAGCTCCCCGGCACCCTGCAGGCCCCATCTGCACCTCTTCTCTACAAATACAAAAACCGAAGAGATTTATCATTTCTCTCTTTTCAAAAAAATGTTTTCCTCTGTTCCTTCCTTACCTCTGTGGCTTTTTTAAAATCTGCAGTAACTATATTTCATGTGTTTGTTGTTTTCTGGAAAATTATTTGTTGCTAGGGAAATGAAGGTGGCTTTTTTCCCTAGATACAAGTACTTGGGTCATCCAGGGCAGTATGAAACCCCCGTTTCGAAGCAGCAGCACAGTTGGCTCAAGCTCTGTTGAACATCAGCATTTGTGAATTGGAGTGGAACAAAGAGGGCTGAGCCTCTGGTTGTGCTTGTGTGTGAGCACTGATCACCCTCCTGTGCTTCCAGTGCCCCTCGCTCTGGAGCTGAAGAGCAGAAGTTCATGTCTGTGGAGAGCTGGAACATCTGGTGATGTTGAACATCGAGGCACCATCTGCTGCCAGTGCTTACACTGAGCCTGGAGGCAGACGGTGAGAAGTTCAGTGGTTGTTCTTCCGTGGGTGGAAAAAAAAGCTGCCTTCTGCCAGCTTTGGGGATGGTGGCCTCAACTGTGCAACAGTCTTGTCAAAGACAGGCCACGAAGTGAATGGTTTTGGCTACTGAAATGAAAGCAGAACTTTCTTGGAGCCCGAGTGTGTTGGGTCAGTGCTGTCAAGAAGAGATGATGTGCTGGGGGTCAGAGGGATGAGAGTTGTTTGTTCTGCCGGCTGCGTGCCCTCGGGTGGTGTTTGCTCCCGAGCAGGTGGAGCAGTCAGAGTGGTCCTGAGCGGCCACAACCCTGTTCGTGTCCTGTTGCCTTCTTCAGAAGAAAGGGGCTGGGCAAGCCACAGGTTAAATACTTCAACACATGACAGTGTGGTCACAGGCAGTGACCAAGCTGTACCCAGGAGCCAGCTGTGTGCACAGCTGGGGCTGCTGAGCCACCCCAGGAGCTGGGCACAACTAGGAGCACCCAGGGTCTCCAGCACAGCTGGGACACCCCTGAGCAAGAGCTGTCTCTCCTTTGCCTTATCCCACAGCCACGTGGTGAATTCCTTGCTCTCCGTGGCTTGGTTTGGCAGGAAGAAAGCTGCTCCCCCAAACTTACTGTGCCGTTGGTCGCGGGGGGGACAGAAGCAGTGACAAAGTGCAAATGCCAGCCTGCTGGCAGCGGGCACACAGACAGGGGGTGGGTCGTGCTGGGAGGTGACGTGAGCAGCCAAGGAGCTGAGGGACGTGCTGGGAGCAGACCAGCATTGGGGCCGGGCTCTGCTGGGCCACGCTCCGGCGCAGTGACCGTTGATGGTACCGGGAAGCATCAGCCAAAGCCTGTTTTAAGGGAGGTGCTGCCTTATTTTTACAACTAGATCTCGTACATCTCTCCCAAGACTTTGTAGTGTCCTTATGTGTTCATTAAACTCCAATGACAAAAATTAATAATTTGACCATGGTCTTTGACCTTTCACCGTCTGTATCAACCCCCAGGAGTCACTTGAGAATGCACTGACAAACCTCAGCAGCTGAGAAGTATTTACTGCTTGTTATTTTTAAATTCTTCAGTGTCTTCCGTGTGCTCAAGTCGCCAATGGGAACCCGTCCTCAGCTGAAGCTTGCCTCTGAAGGACGTGGTGGCTTTGGTGACCCACCACGGACGTGGGAACACTGAGGCAGCAGTGCTGCACGGCAGCTCCAGCCCAGGGCCCGCGGCTCTGCCCTCGCCACGGACCCGGGTGGCGGAAATAGCAAATGGAAGTAGCTGAGACACGAGCCGGGGTTGTGAATGTCCAACATGGGTCCTCCGTGTCCAACTGAGCTCATCATAATCTACACGGACTTTATCCTGCACAGCAGTGTGTGACACCACGTTTAAACGTTTACTGTGCAGAGTGGAGGCACTTTTATGGTAAGAACAGACTCTGCAGTGCCCCACTGCAAGGCTGTTTCTAACCAAAACCCCATGTGCTGGTGGGAATGCAACGGCAGTTTCCTGGGGAATACGGAGTGTTCCTGCATCGCCTGGTGCTGCAGCTCTGATTAGAAATGCTGCTGGACTGTGAAGACCTGAGACCCCCTGGAGAGACCCACAGGACCTCGTGGGAAATGTTCCAGCCGACCCATTCTCCTTGGGCATGGGGGTTTGGCTGGGTTGCTCTCACCCTCGGAATTGCTTCTCCTCAGAAAAAGGACTTTGTCAGAATATTTTGACTTAATTTTTCAACAAAGTGATGCAAATATTTCACGTGAGTAAATTTAACCATTGTGCCTGTCCTTCACTTTCAGCTTTGTTACAGACGTCGGCAGGATGTACGTGACCTGAAAGCTTTGGATGCTTTGGGTAAAAAAAAAATAAAATTGTGAACAATCCAAGAACATTCTTGATGGAAATTGGCCCAACGAGCACTCACCAGGGCTTTAGCCACCCCCAAAACCCACAGGTTAGTGGGAGCGGGCGCAGCAGAGCGTGCCTTGTGTGCCGCTGTCAATGCCAGCAATGAGGGGCCCTTTTCTGGGAAATCCTTCCCCGGTCCCGACTCCTGCCAGGAAACGTTCATGAAATCCATCATTTCACATCAGCCCCATCCATGAGCTGCCAAATCTGTGGCTCCTGTCTGTGCTCCTTCTTGCTCTCCCCCCTCCAAGGCACAGGCTTATGCTTCCAAGTTCTTTGGGGCTGGAGCTGCAGGTGCTGTGGCCGCCCTGTGCCCCCTGCGCAGTGCTCGGCTGTTGGCACGGCGGAGCACTGGCGATTACACCCTGCTTAGGAAAAAAAATTCATGTAAAGGAAACAGTTTTCCATTCCCACCACCTGCCTGACCACAGAACAGTGCAGCGTGCTGGGGAAAAAAAAAAAAAAAAAGCTAAAAGTAGAAAAGATGGCTTGAAAAAGTATGTCTTTATAGTCCAGTGGAAGGGAAAAAAAAAAAATTGCGAAAATTACCATTTTTGTCCCAGGAAATGGAATCCCTGTTGGCAGTTTTGCTGGAGAGGACAAGGGGCCCCCGAGCAGCTCTGCAGGGGTCTCCAGGTGGGACCCCGGCCCCCAGAGCAGCCCCCGCGCCCAGCGGCACCCCGGGGATGCTGCGCACCCCTCGGCTCCCGGGGCTGCTGCTGCCGTTCTGCCCTTCGTTCTGTAGGTGGAAGTATTGCAAAGCGGACACGAGCATCCTCCTGCGGGCACACGCTCAGGCGCGCACATGCCCGCACACGCGTGCCCGCGCACGGGCACTGGTTCTGCTGGATGGGCTTGTGCCACGGTGCTGCTGAACGCCCCAGAAGCAAAGGAGGGGAGACGTGTCCAGTGGGTGATGGGGGGGGGCACAGCAGCCTCATGGGTCGGGGGCAGATGCCCCGATGACCACCGACAGCAGCGGGTGGGCAGCCCTGAGGGAGGGCACCAGCCACCAGCCCTGGGAGATACCCCCTGCTGTCAGCTGCCTCAAAATCCGTGTAAAAGTGTCCGCACGCAGCTGGGCAGCAGCTGGGGGGGGGGGACCTGCATGAATTCCCCCTAAAAGGCCAACTGCAACCACAGCCACGGAGAGCTGATGAGCTCGTCCCAGCTGCTGAACGTGAGAAAACCTCCGCGTGAAGTTAATGAGCGGCGACTTAATTGCTCTGGTGGGCATCGCTCAGATAAGTATGTGTTTGAAGTGGTTCGAGGCAGGAGGCGGTGGATTTAAGATGCTTTAAGCCACGCTGGTTTAAAAGCTGTCCCAAGTTGGCAGGAGATGAGAGCCAGAAGAGCCCTCCAAGGCGTCCCCGTGTCTCCCGGCCCTGCTCAGCGCCGTTTTCCTGAGCATTAAAAGGTTTGTTATCTCCAAAGGGGCCATATGTGTATCTTGTGCCCTGGGAGTTCCCCTAATGACCACTCTAATTGGAAACTGGGATCCCACCGTATCTGACTCTTCCCTGTGCCTGGTGCTTGCAACCTGCAGTATAAACATATTTATATTCTATTATTACAAATAATTAATTACTGTACAATCACAGAGAGAGCGATACAATAAGAGGCTGTGCAGGGGACCTGATTAACATATTAGTACCAAATATTGGAGGAAAACGTTGCTTATTGACCCCAAGACACATCCCACGGCTGTGCCAAGCTTGGCCGTGCTGTGCCAGGGGGGTGGCTGCCCACGCCGGCAGCCGTGGGGCAGCTGTGGGCTCCAGCCTTCCCACAGCTCAAGGGTTTGTGTGCCCAACTCCTGCTCACCCCAGATGAAATCTTGTCCCCCAGATGAAATTTTGCCCCCCAGCTGCCCAGGTGAGACTGGGGGTCCAGGGGACAAGGGCATGAGCTGATGGCAACGGGGAGCGAGGAGTGATGGCAGAACATGAGGAGCGAGTCCCTTTGCCTTGATGGTTAAAAAAATCATATGTGTGCTCTTTGCTGAGCACTTGTGAAAGCAAAATATGTCTGCAGGAGCGTGGCTAATTGGTGAGTAAGGCAAACGGTCTGACCTTAGCTAATTGGAAGGCAAAATTCATGTGAATTTTAACTGCGTGCAACCCGTGGGGCCGCTGCCTGCTCTGCAGACCGTGCCGCTCCGGCTGTGCCTGCCTCGAGGTGTGCCTTTTTTGAATTTGGTAGGGAAAAAAACTATACACAACTGCAATTTGTGCAAAAATTGTTCACTCAGCCCACTAATGCTCCGGCTTGGAAGGAGCCGAAGGGCCCACGTGGGTGTGGGGACCCTCTGTGGACCTGCACATCCTTTGCCCCGTCGGCGAGCATCGATCAATGGGGCTGTATTTACCCACCAACTAGTGCTCAGCCTCTGTGTGAACATCCCACAGGATTGACCAAGATGGAATTATTAGAGGGATACTGCCGTTCCCTTCTGGGAGCAGTGGCAGCCGAGTGAAACATAATCATGTAAAGAATAATGAAGTTCTCCTGTCTCCTGGGTGTTTTTGTGGTCTTACGAATCCTGTTGTGGAATGGTTCCCCTGCTCCACCTGCGCAAGGTTTGATGAACCCCAGGTTGATCCAGATGAGGTCAGGCAGGTCCTGGGCAGCCGAGAGGCAGGTGCCCTGTGCTGATAGGGAATCAAGGGAGGAAACCAGTAGCAAAATGATCTTAAACCCAGTGAATCTACTTAAGGGCTTGCACAGATTCAAATACACCCATTTAGTGAAGCGGTGTGGCTTTCCAAAACACCTACGTGAGTTGAGCTCCTCAGGCTTGTTTCGATTTAACCAGGGTTTAGATCCCCAACTGCCTTCTGCAGCCAGTTTCAAGTCCCGTTTTAAAGCGGTAGAGAGGCTGAGGAGCTCAAGCTTTGTCCAAAGCCTTCGAGTTTTTCTATGCCACAATCCATCTGGAAAAAAATCCCAACCTTGAGCACCTTTCTCCAACCAGCGCTGTTTCAAAACTTCCTGCCTGCGCCGCGCAGACACCCGACAGCACACGTAAGGGTGATGGAGAGCTAAAGGAGAACGAAGCAGAGGGGAGAGGACCAGAGCTATCCCAGGTGTGCCTTTTAATACAATAAAATCCGTGTTCTCCGGGCGAAGAGCATCCTCCCGCCACCCTCCACGTGCCCGGCCGAGGGCTCGGAGCCCCGGGGCAGCGCTCTCGGTGTTCCGTGTTTTCATCCACAACGATTTCATAAACAAGTTGGACACTGACGGATTGTAGCCCAGTAGTTTGCCATCAAGGAAACCACAAGCAACAAACAAAGATGTTATCTCCAGCATATGGTTCTCGTTTGAGGAAACACGGCTGGTGGCATCCATGGACACACGAAGGCTCGGGGCTGTTTTTTGTTGTGGAACCACCCACGGGTTCCCTTAGCAACAGCAAAGCCGACGACATGGATAGCAGCAGAGCAGCAAACGCCGTGGCAGGACCTGGCACCCTTCCCCTCTGCACGGCCTCGACAGCCACGTCCCAGCGCTGGCCGCGGGCGCCGGCGGCATTGACCTTGCAGCGGGGCTTTGCCGGCACCCCTCGGGCAGCGAGCTCGGGGCGGGGGATACGTGCTCCCCAGCCACCCTCTTCAACCTCCACATCTACAGGGGCTTTTAAGAAAAACACCTCCACGAAGCTGTGCTTGGGGATCCCTGGAACAACAGCCCCTGGCACCCAGCCAGCTGCCCCCGTCGTACCCCCTGCCTACGGGATGCTGTGCCCACCTGGCAGCGGCGCTGGGCGTGGGGACCAACCCAGAGGAACATCTTGGAGCCCATGGTTCGCTCCGGCATGCTCGTGTGCAGGGAGCACAGCCAAGCAGGGACCAGTTTCCAGGAGAGCTTGGGAAGCTGCAAGGTTTTTCAAAAGACTGGCAAAAAAAAGGCTTGGGTACAAAAAGATGTGGAGGTGACCGGAGAGTCTTCCAGCTGCCTAGGAGCTGCTCCCAGATGGACATGAGCTACTCGAGTCCTCCCCGAACCCAGGCATCGGGCCCTTTCAGCAGCCCCAGTATCCACCAGCATCTTCAGGTACTTGGTGACCTTTACAAGCTCTGCTCAGCATTGACCGTGTCGGAGGTGTTTTGGGAAGAGCTGGCACCAAAACACCTGGCTGCAGTCAGGGCTTCTTAATCCACATTCAGCTCCCGAAATAAAGTGGCCTGATATTCAGAAAAGCCGGGCAGCTGCAGCTTCCAGGGATTTCACTGAGCCCTGTGGTGAATATATTTCCAAAAAACTACTTTTGTGTAGGTACCTAAACAAGGATCTGGGATCCTGGCTTTGGGAGTGAGAGTCAAACATTTTTGGTTCGTGTGTTGCAAGCAGAGGGGGGTTGTTAATAACTACTCTGATGTTCAAAGAATAATTTCTCCCCTGAACCCCCAGCCTGGCTCTGCTGCAAGCAGAGATGGGCAGAAGGGGTTGGGATGCCCTTCTCGATAAGGAGATCGGCCCGAAAGAGGACAAGGTGACACAGCGACGGGGCAAGTAGGGCCGGGGTGGTTGTGAGTAAAATCCTCTGCGTGGAAAAACACGAAAGAGAAAGAGCTGTTAATATGAAGTAAGTAGAGTAAATGATGTGAGCAACTCCATGGCAACAAAACGAACGCAGAGGTAATTGGTGAGAAAGCATCTTCTGGGCTTCCTCACCCAAAGATGGTCCTCGAGATGAAATGCTTGTCTTGAGGGGACCCCGGTGTTGGCTGAGCGAGGATGGCCAGGAGGGCTGTTGCATCTCGCTCAGCACGGAGAGAAGGCAGGTTTCCAGGGCTCCCAGCTTTTCAGGTGGAAATTTCTATTTCTTCACCCCAAATGGAGTCAATCGAAATGAAATGGTGTGGAGTGAGCAAATTTGGAGAGTCTTCTAAGGAAAGACGATCCCTCCAGGAGCTCTCTCCTTTCTCGAGCCCCGAAGGGACCTACTTGAAAAACACGCTGTGTTCCTCAGATGAAACGCATTCAGGTTGCTTCTTGCCTTATCCCCTACATTTCTGGGGAAGTCATGTGGACTTTCAGCCTTTATACTGAAAATTTTCATCTCGTAAGTCTAAAACCAGGTTGCAGGCTCTGAGCACCTCCTGAGCCCAAAGATTTATGAGTTCATCAGGATAATGCGGGGCAAAGGGGGTGGGAAGGCACCAGCACTACGCCAGCCAGCATTCCATGGGATCTGTGTGACAGCAAGGGTCGTCGCAACAGCTTCGTGACATCTTCTCCAGCTCCGTCACATTTTCTCATGCGTTCCTCACCACATTGTGGTGGTACACGATGCCAAGGTATTTGATTGCCCTTTAGGCTCTCTTGCGTGTAGAGACTTGTTAGACTCAAAGATAAAGTCAGGTGGAAAGAGGAGAACAAACCCCCTCGTTTTAACTGGGGGATGATGTTTTCCCTGCCCTGACTCATCCTATCAAACTCATCCTGGGACTGAAAAACTCGCAGACGACTGATGAAAATTACAGCAAATGAGCTCCCTTTGCACGATGTCTGGAGGCTGCCCAGCTGAAGCGATGGCAGATGAATAAAGAGCAGGATGCCCTTTCAACGGCGGAGCCCCTCGGCTGGGAAACCCTCTGTCATTCCTGGGCTCGGCTCCTGGAAGTGACAACAGAGGGAGACCGAGTGGGTAGGTCAGCCACCATCGTACCAAGACAATAAACAAAATAAAAGACAATAAAATGGCATGAAAGAGTATTCAGGCCACTGAACAAGGACATGTGTGTACGTCTGAGGACACGTTTGAACATACTTTCTATTGTAGGAGAATTGGGTTAAAACAGGAATTATTTAATGCCACTCTAAATCCCGATCTGCGAAGCAATCTGATGTCAGACTCCGTTTTCATATGGATTCGTAGGCGATCTGCATCCCACTGCTGGTCACACAGATCGGCCTAAGATGGATTTTGGAAGGTTTAAGGTAGGGACTGTGCAAGGAGGAAGGCGTGAGGCTGGTGTCAGCAGTGAGGCTGGAGTCTTCTCTATGTCTGAGTGGTCTACAGGGGCAAGGCAGAGGGGGTGGAAAAGGAGACGTGACCATTGCTAATTGGATTGGTAAACGCCTTGCTCAATTATGCTCTTGTTGATCACCACAAATCCAGAAATGAATTTTTTCCCCTGGATGCGTTACTTCAGGCGAAGTCCCCAAACCAGGCATGGAAGTCGTGCACAGCTAAAGACAGGGCTTTGGGGGAGAAGGACCAGCCCACCACCAGTGTGTCCTGCTCATGCTCACAGGGTTACGGTGATCATCAGATTTATGGTCCAGGCATCGTTTTCCATGGGTCAGGCTAGGAGGGATCACTGGAGACTTTTCCCTTTCGGGAGGGCTGTCTTTCCAGACTCTGCACATCCTGTAGCAAAACCTCCTTCGTTTCAGGAGCCTGCCAAGGCTTTCGCCCTCCCCTGTTATTTACAGGGCTCTGCAGTCATTTCTGTAGATTTAATGCTTCTTATGCAAAACGTGAATTGGGCTGCGCTGGCGGTGGAAGGTTCTGCAGACCTGCTGCCTGACCCTGCCCATCCATGGATGCCCACGTCTCCATGAGAGCGGGTGAAGCCCACCTCGGGCATCAGGCAACGCACGTACCGCTCCCCTTCTGACACCGGCTCCTTGGGGCACAGGGCTGGGCCCTTGCGAGCAGGTCTGCGACATCCTTGCCCAAAGACAGCCAGAGGAAAGTAATTCTACACATCTCTAAGCATACCAATTCATAGACAAGCCTGGTCTTTGGAAGCAACTTTTTGTCCCTTTGTTTTATCGCACAAGAATTCAAAACCCAAACAGCTCCTGTATGTAGTTTTAGCAGAGGAATTACCATCTCATTCCAGCTCCAGTTAACTGCTTCCATTACCCTCGAAAGAGGTGCTGTTGGTATTTTTAGAAGGAATCTACGAAAACAAAACCCAAAAAAAGACAAATACAACGAAGTCGGCGCGCGGTGATCCATGAAAGCGCGGAGGCAATATCGCTGCTCGGTGGCACCCCCGGATCGCTCCCCCCAGCTGACCTCTTTCTGGACACTTTTCAGCTGTTGCTGATGAGCCTTTCTTGGATCCTTTCCCCAAAATGCACACGTGGTTCTTTGTTCAGGACTTTACGATGAGTAAAACGACCACTGGGTCCCAGTAACTTTGCAGCTGGCGCGGGGCTTCCCGCGCGCAGGAAACAGCTGGAGAAACGGGCGCCGGAACGGATTCCCATAAAAGCCAATGATTCATGAAAACTGGTGCTCAGCAAGCGGGGTCAGCCTCAGGTTCCTGAGGAGCTTCCTCTGCCTGAGACGGGCTCCGTCGTTCCCCTCGCCCTTTTCCTCGGCATCACGAGCCCTTCGGGCAGAACGGGAGGAACTCGGGAAATACGGCCGGGGGGTATGGCTCATCTGCCTTTCCTGCTGCCAATTCGGTGCTTTTCAGCTGACCTGGGTGTGGAAAAAAGGTGATCTCATAAGTCAAGAGAGGGCAACTCGCCTGTTATTAATGCTCTCGGTTGTTTTGTTTCTCGGGGACCTGTTTGTTGGCAAGGACGTTTGAGCAGGACCCTCAAACCAAGCCCGTCAGCAAAGGAGACCCGCTGCCCTTGCAGGGGATGCTGACGCTCCCCCCCAGTGCCTCCGTGACCCCCAGACTTCTTCATGGCCTCTTTGCCCAGAGTTCAAAGCAGGTCCTTGCCAGCTGGGTATTATTCATCGTAGTAAAGTGGTGGTAGGCCAAGATAAATCACTTTCCATGTCACATAAATTGGGAAATGGAAAATACCGTTGAGGTCATACGGTTCATTGGCTCCTGCCAGTGCAGGGCTGCTCCTGGCGGCACATTTTTCCACAGCGTTTTTCCGGTCCACTTTGAATGACTCAAGCACAGGGTCTTCCCCCAGAGATCTTCCATGGCTAACACATCTCCACGTGAGGACATTTTCCTCTGAACCGCGCTGAAACTTTCCTTTGCTAAATGTCATCCCATTACTCCCATCGTGGACCACCCTGAATTATTCCACCCTTTCGCTGACATTTACCACCCTCAGTTTTTATTCTGTGCTCATCACCATAGCGTCTGGGTACCTTCTGGTCTGCAGGTACATCCTGCTGCAGATAAAAGAAGGCAGCGTGGTGCCTGGTGCTCGGAGAGGTGGCCACAAAGACATCTTGGGCAAACCATCTTCAGCCTGTGCCTCGTGCAGACAAACCCAGACAACCTCTAAATTAACAAACTAAAGCGACCAGTGGAGTAGGGCTGTTGTAGAGGAGTTCAAACACTTGATACCCACATAAATTTAGCAAAAAGAACATCAGTAGCCTCAACTGCTATAGATGGTGAAGGAATGGTCTTCATCACACTTAGAAGTCTGGTGGCACTCGTGGGACATGTTTTCTGGTTGTATGCAAGTTAAGTGAAGGTGTCATCACACATAACCTACTTCCAGCCTCCTGTCCTAATTAAACAGCAGATACGTGGGCTCCCTTTGACAATACCACCCACAGAACCTGTGTACTCACAAGATCGCCCTCAGGGAGCCTGGTCTGGAGCACACGGTGGTGACGGGGCTGAGCGGGGTCCCAGCGAGTCTGGAAAAGTGCTGAGAGCAGAACTGATAGTCTGTGCCTCGGAGAAACGATCAGCGTCGGTTCGTTAGCACCTGCACGATGGGACGAGAGGTAATTACTGCTCTGCTGTCATCTTGCACGAGCCTGACAGTCACTGCAGCCTGGGCCAGTGAGAAGGGCTGTCCAGGGGCTGCCAAGAGGGCTGGAGCACCTCTGGTATGGAGACAGGCTGAGAGAGTTGGGGCTGTTCAGCCTGGAGAAGAGAAGGCTCTGGGGAGACCTTCCAGCACCTTCCAGTACCTAAAGGGGCTACAAGAAAGCTGGAGAGGGGCTTTGGACAAGGGTGTGTAGTGACAGGACACGGGGCAATGGCTTTAAACTGAAGAAGGGAGATATAGATGAGATCTAAGGAAGAAATTTTCACTCCGAGGGTGGTGAGGCACTGGAACAGGTTGCCCAGAGAAGCTGTGGCTGCCCCATCCCTGGAAGTGTCCAAGGCCAGGTTGGATGAGGCTTTGAGCAACCTGGTGTAGTGGAGGGTGTCCCTGCCCATGGCAGGGGGGTTGGAACTGGATGATCTTTGAGGTCCCTTCCAACCCAAACCAGTCTGTGATTCTCAAAGAAATCTGGGCAGCGTGTTCCAGTGCCTCGGCACCCTCAGAGTGAAGAACTGTATTTCCAAGTCTTTTTCAGCAACACTCTACCCCGATGGCTCCAACCTCTCTTATCTTTAGATTTACCATGAACAAACAACACCAGAACTGCTGGAGTGGGAGAAGAGGCTGCCATGTCCCCATGGTTGTTTTCCTTCATCCCCCCCAGGCAGAGCTTTCAGAGAGCAGATGGTCTGGGTCAGCTCATGAAGGAGAACAACAAATTTAGCCATTTCTGGCTGCAAAATGCAGAAGTGAGACTCTGGGGTTCCAGCACACGGTGCTCGACTGCACACGCAGCGGATGTGGCAGGTACAGGACACTCAGGTTTTTAAAAATCAGGCTCCAAGAAACAGTATTTTGTTCACGGAATGCCTTGCTAAAGATAATAATGAGATAATAATTAACTAATGCCAATCGCACCGACTTTGAAATGACTGCTCAGCAAGCTGCCTGGAGTCACCAAACTGGCAGCAACAAGGTCAACTACTGCAGTGAACCATGGAAGCAAACTGAAGAACACAGGTATCTCCAGATTACTCTTCTGCTTGGTTGTAGCGAAAATCACTTACTCAGTCGCTTGCATTGACAGAGAAGCAGTGAAGGATCTGGTAAGTGATGTAATTTCCCTCTCTGGAGATTTGCAGACGACTAATTTCAATGGCAGCCTGCTGATGGCTACTCAGGGATGCCCAGATGGGGCGAGCAGGGCTGAACCCCTTCGAGAAACGCCTTCAGAGTACCGACCGCTGAGCTGGGGGAGCACGATGGGCTTGTCCCTGAGTTGTGTGATCCTGAGCCCCTGGTAGGTCCCATGGTGAGCTGATGCAGGTTCTCACCCGGCAGGGAAGGACATGGCCCATCAGAAATCAGCCCAGCCTCCCTCACCCCACGACTCAAGAAGAAAACCTGGAATAAAGCAGCTGCCACAGGCATTCCTGCTGAGCAAAGTCACCCTGGGATCTTGGCTGGTCCTCCTCTTCAAACTCTTCAAAAACCCACTGTTACAATGGAGACACCACCTCTCATCAGCCCCCTCCACCCCTGCAGATGTGGCCTCACGAGCAGCAAGCCTGCAGAACCAAGCTTCACGCTGCAGTGTCACTCGAGGAGACCTACCTGTGACCAGGTCAGGACGTCGGGTTTCGCTTTAGATGATATTTAAGACCAACTCTGTCCAAGCTGGTCACTAACGACAAAGTTCCCTGTGGAACTCCCAGCTCCTGGCAGCACTCCTCGCATCTCCTGGGCTTTTCACCATGTCCACGTTTAACACAGCTGGGGATGCCATCCTGGTGTCCTGGCAAAGTTACAGCCTACACAGTAACAAGTACACAGCCCACCACCCACACCCCGTTTTTGGCTGGTTTTGGCTTGATTTTGGTTTTATCATGGGTGTGAAAAGAGCTTGGACCCCAAGTTGTCGACAAGTTTGTGTTTGTGCCTGGAGCAAACTGCTCCCAAAACAGACCACGAAGGGACCTCTTACAGACCTGCGCCGGCCCCGCGCTCTGACTTAACTCATTATTTATTTTCTTTTGTACTTCGTCCAAAAGCCGTTTGCATCAGTAAAGACCTTTCACACGCCGCTGCCCGCAGCTGGCTTCCTCCGAGGGCACCACATCGTGCTCACACCACGTCCTTCAGCTCCTACATCACTCAGCCCAGAAGCTTTGAAGGGTTTCCAGCAGCAGCCAGCGTACGCCCGGCACCGACACGCGGGCACGTGCCAACGACACGTGGGCACATGCCAACGACACGTGGGTACGTGCCACCGAAACGCGGGCACGTGCCACCGAAACGCGGGCATGCGTGCCAGTCGCGTGGCCACCACCAGCCTTCAGCACCGAGTCTCACAAGGTGTCATCTTCCTGCCCTTGGGAGAGTTGAAGATATCTACAACTAAGAAAACAAAAAGCGAATCTTTCCGGGGTTGCTGAAGTGCCATCCTCTACGTTTCGACTTTTGGGTTGAATTCCGACGTCGTTAGTTTTTTTTACCATAATTAAGGCATTAATTGAATTCTGTATTTTTTCCAAATGGAATAAAATATAGATTTAAAATAAATATTTAACATTCAGCAGTGTCAAAACAGGGTGTTCTATCAACTTGAAAAACACAAAATGTCTTTTTTTTGACATAGGAGGCTCCCCAAAACAAACCCTTTCCTGCCAGTTTGTGGGTTGAGGAGCCATCAAAACCAGGTTTTACAGGTTCAAATGGCTCTGTGTCATCCCTGGTGTGTTCCTGACATTTAGAAATTGATTGATTTTTGAGATTTTTGAGATTTAACTGAGCGAGACAGTGACATTCTCTGGTGCAGTTAGACAAGCTTCACGACCGAAACGGCTGCTGGATTGGCGCATCCATTCTGTCCCTAACTTTGTCTAGAGCGTGACAGCAAACATAGAATCATAGAATGGTTAGGGTTGGAAGGGACCTTAAAGACCTTGAACTTCATGAGGTTCTCACAGGCCCATCTCTCCAGCCTGTCAAGGTCCCTCTGGATGGCAGAGGGATATAGGATAAAGAAAACCCCCCTAGAACATCTGTTTATTCCCGACCTGTGGAAATGGGGATGTGCTGGCATTTCACAGGCAGACAAACGGCTGCATCAGGATGCCAACCACCTTTGTATCGGAAGAAGCCTTCTTCAGAGGAGGACAAGAGCCACAGAGCACACCAAAAGGGCTTTGTGTCTCACAAAAGGTACAGGGATAAGGTACAACATGCATTGTAGACACTTTTTATCTTCATTCTTTTAAAACCAGATTTTTTTTTTAAGTTCTAAATATTGTTTTATGGAATTTTCCATGGGAAGCACTGTCCACTTAAACTGGTCTAAAGCAAATCGTTAACAGGCTGGTGCAATTGTTACCCTGTTATCCTCAAGGTAACACTGGCTTCTGCCAGGGAGGCAAATTGATGGAATCGTACTTGCTGCACGGTTGTAAGGCAACGGGATCCCCGTGGGCAGAACAGAAGGTGTCACTTCGGCAGACGGCTCAGCCACCATCCCTGGGTTTTGCTGGGAAGAAACACCGTCGCGTCCTGGCGCTGCCTCCAATTCCCCAGTTGGTCGAGGCTCCAGATGGAAAACTGCACGGAGGGACCGTTCGCCGGGCGGTTGTTTCAGAGGACGGAGGGTATCTCTGGAGAGAGGAGCGAAAATAACCTGCGGGAACTGGCCATGCTTGCTTGGAAGATCATTTTTTTTCTCATTGTCTGGGAACGGTTCACAGTGCAATGCCAGATGCTCCTATTTTCCATCACGCAAATTTTATATTTCCGGTGCTAAAATCTCTCCAACATTAATCTTTTGCAGTATCCTTTTTATTATCCTAACAAAATTAATTTTGTGCCACGCTTTGAGGATGAAAAAAACCCCACGTAAGTGCTAAAAGCATATTTGGTTATGTTGGTTTATGCCATTACAGTCGCATAAGGAGTTTTTTCTTTCTTCAGTGGAATACACTTAACCATCTATAACAATTAAAGATGAAATCAAGCAGCAAATCTTCATTATGTAACTAAGTCCCCATTTTAAATAACTAAAAAGAAAGACGTGGGGGGGTTGTCTGAGAAAGTGAATTTTCTTCTTCTGGTCTTTCTTTTGTATTAAAAACGCCCAGTGCTTCTGCAGCGTACAGCAGGCTTTAAAGGAAACCACTTACAAAGTGCTGGGAGCCAAATCAAGAATTTAAAGCAAAGAATATCTCGCAGCACAGCTGTTTCTTTCAATGAAAAGACAGAGACAATCTATCTTTTTTCCTGATTAATACATTTTAATGATGTATGGCTGTGGGTCTGGCTCCAGCTTCTGTTTTCATACACTTTTAATGCTGCTAAGATACTAAGATGCTTTTTTCTGACGTCTAATTTCTTCCTTTGTGGAAAAACTCCGCACGCAAGCCACAGGCTGGGACCCCAGAGCTGACACCCCAACTCAGGCAAAGGGCTATTTATCATTTTTAATACATGAGGCACATCACTGCTTTAGTTTGTAGTATCCTATTAGGAACAAAAGTTTGACCCATATGGCAAGCACTTAGAGCTATGATGCACATGGCAAGCAGCAATTTCATCTCCTGCCAAAGGAGCAGCAAGACAGCTCCGTGTCACCAGGCATGGAGGTGACTCTTTCTGCACTATTTTCTGTGGAGAGCACAGGAATTTTGGGCAATTTTTAGTCAGAAAGCAATGACCCATAATGAGGTATAGACTGACAGTTTTAAGTTGGGTTGCTGCACCAGCCAGTGACCTGGGACAGGGAGTGGGTCCAAGGAAAGCCCAGGCTCTCCTGCCCAGGCTGGATCTGAGCTGTTTCTTGTCCAACAGCCATCGATTCGCATTTGTGACGTGTTTGAAATAACATGCCTGGCTCTTGCTGTACGTACCGTGGGCTCTGAGCCTCATCGACACTTGAGCTGGGCTGCCTTGGGAAAGCCAAACCTATGGACTCTACGTGCTGAGTGCTTCCAGTCCTGCCCAAGAACCCACGTGTCCCAGTCTCCTGGGAGTCCAGGCTACATATAGGTAGCCCAAAAAGGACTCTTCCATTATTTTGTACACCAGAAACACGGTGATGGCTTCACTTGCCCTGTCCCACCTTGGCTTTGGATAGTGCCCTGTACCTCCCCTCCCATCACACACAGATACACGTCCTTTCCCCATCCATAGCAAAGGTTTTGCGCTCAAGAGACAGTTGGCCAAACCACAAATGACGTTTGATGCTCACACTAAGCCTTCTCTAAAGCATCAGACCAACATTACTGACTTATTTCATTGCCCAGAGGAACGGGGGTTGGCACGGTGGGCAGGCTGGCGAGGGCGAGCGCCAGGCAGCGCTGAGCCCACGATGCCCAGCTCAGCCACGCAGGGCACCGGCCTCGCCACGGGCTCCTTTCCCCACCCACAAACCCACGAGCGCGACGGCAGCCCCCTCGCACCCCTGCACTCCTGCCCCCTCCCCATGCCCACCTGCGGTGCCCAACCAGCAGCGTAGACTCTCTCCAGTTAACAGTAAGAAAGACATTAAATATCTGAAACTGCCCTGGAAGTGATGACTACTGGATAAAAATACAAAGATAAATAAGATAATAACAGCATGTTAGTGCACCGGATATCCCAGCGTGCAAAGTGGCAGCCTGCCAGCGGGATTACTACTTTATGGAAAGATTTAAGGCTGCACAAGCTGCTATTCTCAATCAGGCAACAATATCAGCTCTGTCAAGGAAGAAAACAGAAGCCGTCGCGTTTGGCAAGAACAAGACAACCCGTTGCCACGGGACGTTTCCTCGTAACCTTGAGAAGCAAAAGGATGGCTTGGTGCCTACAGCCAGCGGGTCAGGGGCCCACAGAGGCAGATTTGTTTCAAGCTTGGAGATTTATTTTTTTTTTTTTTTTTTAGTATTCCCTTGTGCCATGAGTCCTGGAGGGCAAGGTCCAGCGTCCGAAAAACCCATTCATAAATGACACCGCTTCCATGAGACGCATTGCCTCCAGGAAGTTTTATTTCCTGAAAATGTGGTGATATAATGAGGTGTCTACGCTCTCCCTGGCCAGTGCGTTTCATCCCATCACGAGAAATACTCTGCACTCTTCCCTTGACTAGGTGAAATTAATTTAATTGTTTTTAAAAGCTAGTAAAGAAGGTTTCCTGACATTTATATATTTTGCTTATTGCTTAGCAGCAGGGGTTCTGGGTTTCTGTGAGGGCGGGGAAATAAGGGAGATATTTGTTCTCCACTTGGTTTGGATCCATGATTTAGACGCTCCCTCACACTGGAAATGTTATTTCTGCGACTGCTCTCCTTATTTTCCGTCCTATTTACAACTTATGACCACACAGTCTTTACTACTGCAGCTACTACAGGATGTAAACCTCCACGGTCGTGGAGAAGAGCCCAGATTTTGAGTCTGGCCACGTCTGCACGGCCCCGGTGGCTGTGACACGGCACCGGGGACAGACTCCGCTGCAGAAGGCATGAGCCGGAGTGGGAGCGGTTGGTTCCCACCGCTGCGCTCCGGCTTCGCGTCCGGCACTTATCTCCACCCAGCAGAACCATCCACAGGGAAACGTCCCACCTTTTCTTCCACGGAAACCTTCTGGTATTAAACTCCAGATTGTGACACCAGCCACCGCAGGGCTCGCCATGACACCTGTTCCGCAGCCATACGAGGGCGTAAAATTACGGAATAGCGTTTACTGGATTTACATTATTTAAAAATTCTCCTAAGACTGTAAAATACAACCAAAGTTCATCTAAAAAAAATTTATGAAAAATCTACATAACAGAGCTCCGGAGTTCATATTTTAAGAACTGCCTCAATGAAAATCTGTTACTTGGGCAGAGGAAGACTGTGGGTGCACAGTGCAATAACGACTTTCAAGCTTGAAGAAGTTCAGGATCTTTTCTAAACAAAAAAAAACAGCATCACCACCGACCAGAGGAGAGGACCATCCAGCTGTCCTCCAAACAGGCCTTTGGGAGTGCTGCCCATCCCTTCCTTCTGGAATTGCTGAACACTGAATTTCCTGAGGCTCACGTTTCAGGGGGTTTGCTTTCACACCTTTGAGATTTCCAATTTCCAACACCCTTAAGAAAACCAGGAACATCTGAGCAAAGTCAGCAGGTCCCGTAGACGGTTCCCACTGTTGCCCAAGTATTTTGGTTGGGCTCAAGACTCACTGCTGCCGTCAGCCAACCAATTAGTCAATTAGAATTGAGCATAATCACATCTTAATAAAAAATAGACAAGCCTGCCCTGGCACAGGGAGGGTACAGCCTACCAGCTCGGGTCGGAAGGCACAGCCAGGGTCGTCTGCGTTGGGGAAGGCGAGGCGGCCTCGTTCACAGCAGCCACCAGGTCTCCTGTTGAGCCAAAGCTAAGGAAAAGAGAATTGTCAGGCTCAGACCTCCACCAAGCCCAGCCTACACCCTCCTGGGGACGGTAGTACTGGGTTTGATTTTAATGCACCCCCATCAGCTGATTTTTGTTAGCAGTTTCTTTGAGGTCAGTGCATAAAAGGCTGTTGAGTTGAGGTCCATCCAATGTGCCGGTGGCCAGCAGACAGCCCTCGCCATCTCTACGTAGCAGCAGCTACCAGAGAAACTTCTGCAATACTGATTTTTTTGTTGCTTTTGGAATTTGTGCACAGAGGATTTTTGAGCTTTTGGATAAGATCTGTTGCCACTGCAATCAGGTGAGGCTTACTGGGGTTCCAGTGGGAACTGAAGGTGACGAAGACAAAGCGCGTTTTCAACTCGAGACTCAGATGCTCAACCTACAACGGCTGTTTCTACCACTGATCTTATTGAATAAAATTCATTCCCTGTTATGCCACTGGATTTAATAAAGCTTTTCTAATTTCCCCCAGCATTGAGGACATGGCCTCCTGCTGTCATTTTGTCACATATAGGACATCACTCAGCAATAACGAGAGGGTCAAGGTTCACGGGGCAATTATAAATGCATTTGGGTTTACAAGTAAAGTGTCCCGTGAAGAAACAGCTCCATGACTCTGAGCGAAGAGCAAGCCCAGTCCCAAAACGTGACCAGGAGCAGTTTCAGGCATCCTGCTCTTCACATGCACGCTCGGGGAGTCTCCAAAACGTTCCCCTCTAACTTACCACCTCCCGTGATGCTTCAGTTCGAGTCAAAGCTGACGGTCTCAGTCTTTCAGGAGAGCGTTTCTCGGGGCACTGGGGCTCCCACCCCTGGCCCCGAGCTCAGCCCCAGCCCAGCCCCTGCCCGACTGGTAGGTCCACCTCCACCCCGGGGACTTGCCAGGCTGACCTGGCCCTGCTTCATTGCCTCTTCTTGTCTGATGACCACGGGGCTGTTGCCACAATGTGTTACCATCACCAAACTGGCCTCGTTTGGGCTCATCCGGCCAAAAAACTTGAGTACCTGGTGACACAGGAAGGAACATCTCCTACCGTGTCTACGCTGCCCATCGCTGTTTCACTCAGCCCATCCGTGCCCCGCGGTGACAAACCACCCCAAGAGCGGAGCTGCCTCACCCAGACAGCACCCACACACTAACGGAGACAACCAGGACTCACCTGAGCCTTTCCTGCTCCAAAACAAACCACGGCTCCATGGATTGAGCAGTGAAATAAAAACATTGATCCTCCTGTGTTAACAATTTTACAGAACTCCAGCGTGTCTACGTTGAAGCTAAAAATGGTACTTAACGTAAAGACACTTTCCTGTTGAAATCCAAGAAGCAACCATCTTTTTGATGAAAGGTTTTAAGTAGCCAACCCCTCCAATTAACTGTTAATTAGCACAGCCTGATGACTTGCCCACAGAGGAAGCACTGTCCGTGCCAGTAGCCACTCTATGGAGCGCACGGATTTGCCACGTTTTCCTGCGGAGCGATACAGACTCCCCAACTACTGAGCCTCACTGACCTAACTGTGATTATTTGCAAATATAACAGTTAAATGATGGCAAAAATTTGATTCTCACCAAACAAACCATATTTTTACACCAGAAACGAGCAATTAAGTTACATGGGAGCACAAACGAAATAGGAAAATTCTGACAGAGTGGTTAGGGAAAACAGGATTTGAAGTTGGCAATGATTTTAATTACTCCTATTGAAAACCTGCATCTCTTGGAGTTTTTTACTTTTCTCACCTTGAAACGTAGCTAGCATTTAATTCCACTGATACACAACGGACAAAGAAACATTATTGCAATAAAAAAAATATATGAAAGTTTCAGTTAATTTGATGCTGTAGGAGCGCATGAATTTGACCCCAGGGGTCCACAGTGGTCGTTTGATGGGCTGAAACGGTTTCCCGCGCGCCGTGACCGCGTCCGTCGCCGTCAGAGCTGACTCAGCTGGCGTCTCACGCCGGCAGCGATCCTGCTCCGGGGCTCGTTCAGCGAAGCCGCCCGTCCCCGCGGCGGCGGCGGTGGCGGGGTGGGAACCGGGGGGGTCCCGCTGCCCCTGCCGCGGCGCTGCCCGCGGGGGGCTGCCTTGGCACCTCCTGAAATTCCAAACCGTCCGGAGAGATTGATGTCCTTGCCGGGGCTCGCGCGGCGGTGCTGGCCGTAGTCGGGGAGCGGGGCGGCAGCGGAGGTTAGGCTGCCCCGAGCCAGGGAACGCGGCGATAACGGGAAGTTTCCGCTGAGTTTTTTGAGTTCCAGCACTTGTTCCCTGGCTTGAGTCAGGGCTGCAGTCAGCTCGCCGCGTTCCTCGCACTCTCTGCGCACCGTCTCCTGGAGAAGAGTGTTCTGCAAACAGAAACAAACGCTGCCGTGACAAAACGCCGGCGGTGGAAACGCGTTCCTGCTCAACGCACCCCGCTCCGGGCAGGGGTGGCCAGAGGGGACTGATGCAAACCAGCCCTTCAACGCTTCCCTCCTTTTGGTTTCTCTGAAAGTCACTCAAAAGGACATACCATCAGCATTTACACGCCCTTCATTCCCTTGGGAGACAGTTGAAAACATGAGGTAAGCTATCAGAAGTTACTTCTGATCTCCTGCCCATCCTCCAACTAGGGAGAAACTGGGAACGCTGCTCTTGGAAAGGAAAAACCAACATACAGAGGCTGAGTACTACCGTGGCACTTGGTTACGATACGATGTTCAAGAAGTTCTCCTCCTAATTGTGCACTGATTTTGTTTTTTTTGTGACAGCATTCTTTATCGATTATTATTTCCCAAATAATTGGGATAAATGAATTTCAGTCCAGTGGTTTTCACAAACTTTGCGCTGTGATTACTGGTACCTAAATGGTGAGTGACTGGTACTGGGCCTAGAGCAGACAACTGAAACTTCTCATATTACAGAAGTCCCCAGGTTGGTATATTACTGCCAATTGTCCTGGTTTCCAGCTGAAACAAAAAGTAAAGAAAAGGGACAACATCACGAAATCGAGTCATAAAAGTCAGAACTACTGGAAGTGCTAATACAAGCGGAAAATACCCCCTTCTTTGTTCTTCTAAGCACATAACTTCTGCTGAAACCAGGAGGTACGTGAGAATGGAACCTAGAAATCTAGGTTTCCAACCTAGAAATCTCTGAAATCTCCGAAATCTCTGAAATGGAAGGGAAGGAAGCAC
The DNA here is from genome assembly GCF_009769465.1 of Tauraco erythrolophus. Classification (NCBI taxonomy): domain Eukaryota; kingdom Metazoa; phylum Chordata; class Aves; order Musophagiformes; family Musophagidae; genus Tauraco; species Tauraco erythrolophus. Next base: position 28,524,178 of record NC_141475.1, read on the forward strand.
CAAGGCAGCCTCCAGCACAGAGAGCGGTGGTCACGTCCAGCGGAGAACACCTCAGCCACGCACAACCTCACTGCCCCAACACACGTTTCTGGGTAAACCTCTAGTGCTAAGAGCATGAGCTGTATGTTGGGTGAGGTCACGTACCACCCTGAAGGGAGGATAAACATTTGGATTTGAAATTCTCCATGTGATTATGACAGTGGGTGTATATAGGGAAGGAAATGTGGAAGAAAGATAATCTCAATAGCACTTTTTTGATGTTTAGAAGAGTGAATACTGGTGTCAACAAAGCCAGAGCACGGAAGTGTGTTCCCACCAAAGTGGAGGTAAGTAAGCTCTCTTTAGTCAAGAAGAGGTTACTAAAACTATTAAATTTTTGCCTGGGTGTTCCCATCACAATTTGTAAAATGATGGAGAAACGACAAGTCCTCTGTTGACCAGTATTTTTAGATTTTAAAATTTTACTTTGGTCAAAGAATCCGTAGTGGATGTAGAGTGGCAACACAGAAGTTCTGCTGAGGCTGTCTCACCTCTGTGCCAGCTGCAAGCGAAGGAGCTGTTAGAACATTACTACATGCAGAGGTAGAAGTGGGAAAGACACAAATATCCAAAATAACTTACTCTCTGAGTATCTAACTCTGCAGACAACAATGGAAGAAAGTTAGGTGTTACTTTTCCCACCACTCAGATGATCACCAACAGTCCATAAAACAATCTGGGAAGTGTTACCTGTAAATCTGGGGAAGCAGATTTACAGGTAACACTTTGAACAACAACATCAGAAGAAACTGGTGCAAAGTTTCTTGAAGCCAGTTTCAATTTTCAACCACTCTTATCTCCCTATTTCCTGATAGGATTCTATTAGAGGAGGAACTCTGCTTCAGAGTGAGAAAAACTAAGAACATACGCAGAGCTGGTGGAATCTCATGGTTGAGGATAACAGCGTGTTCCTCACTCTGCTGAAGTTCCTGGCCAATACTTTGAAGAGGGCATGTCTTTCCAAGAGCCTTTTCCACAGGCACAGGACAGAACGACTGCCAACATCATCCTAATTTCACTAACACAGTGTTTCTGAACCTTTTTCAAGGAAGAAATAAATATCAACCCAAGCCCTAATTCATTTTGAAGAGTTTTATTTTCACTGTTTATCATTTTTTTTTCTGCCACTTAATTACTTTGGACATTCCAGTCTAATCTTATCTACAGTCCCTGACTTCACTGTACCACATTTCTCATGGAGCAGTACAGCTCGCTCCCCTCCCTTCCCATTATATCCCAAACATCCAGCAAACGTGTTGCAAGAACATCCATCAGTCAAATTTCTCTTCACGTTTGATTAATTTTTCTGCGTTCCTGCGTTACGGAAAGCGGATTTGCTGTTGGGGGCGGGATACATCCCCACGCTCCCACATTAAAAGATGCAATCTCTGCCCCAGGAGACCATTCGGAACAGGACTGGGACCACTCTCCCTCCTACTGACAGCACGAAGGTTTTTCTTACAAATGATTTCCAAAATAAGCAGAGATTGCTGCTGTCCGGTTCCAAGATGAGAAATGTCTATGTCTTCTACTGTAAAAATGCAAAGAATGCTTTGCTTGCTCCTGTTTATACAGCATGGTGTGAGGCTAGAGACTAAGAAATGAAGGTCTTGCAGGACCTGAAATATGTATATTTTTAAAAAATAAAACACTAGTTTAAGCGCTTGCTGAATTAAAATTTTCACATATTTTGTGATACATTGTACTTCTGAAATTACGAGGGACTTGTTTTAGAAATCTTTTCATTTCAATAGTTTTTACACCAGTACACGAGAGGGTTTGAAATATAGATGCTCTGAATGATTTGAGAAACCACATGTCTCTCAGCAAAAATAGCAAGGCATTTCCTCGGCCGTGTTCCTACCTCCTCTTGAACTTCACTCAAATTGTGAATCAGCTGTGTCCGCTCCCGGGTTAATTTTTCCAGTTCATCTGACTTGTGTTTAATTTCTTTCCTCATATTATCCAGAAATGATTCATTACTGTTCTTTTCCATCGCCAGCTGAAATTCAAGTTCAGTAATTAGTCTTTTAAGGCTCTGAATTTCTTTTTCCTTATCTTCGTCTTTCTCTGCAAGTTTGATCTGGGCATCTTGTAGCTTCTTTTCAAGAATTTCTGTCTCCATCCTTAAGCTATTGGTGGCACTGGATATTAAACCTGGGATCTGCATCAGATTAGAGAAAATTGCATTAGTCTCCAACCAGTGGATGCCTTTAGATATGTAGAATTAAGTATCAGAAAAATGTTTGCTTTGGGAAAAAAAAGACAAATGCAAACATACATGTCCTCAGAGACAAAAAAAAAATGCTTTTAATTTACATAATACCCTCAAAGGACATGAGAGAGCTGCAAATTAATCAAAACTCACTCACAACAGAGAGATTAATTAGTATGTCCAAGACCAAATGGAGAAATAGAGGTAAAAATGGGAAAATTTAACTTTACTGCAAGCCAGTATTTCTTCAGGGTTTTAAAATCATATAATCGTAGTCAAATATTTGTAAAGTGAATTACGCCAAACTTATTTTCAGCTTTTTAAAACACTGTGTAATGTGACAAATCTTAACTATAATTCCATCAAATTTGATTTTTCCCGAACTCTCAAGAAATCTGTCAAATCTTTTGAAAACTAAGGTTATAGACACAATTTGCAGTTTCTACACAAAACTTCAAAACGTGGAGGTCTGGGTAGCTGGGAACAGCCAACTGCATGTGACACAACCACCAGCACAGACGAGGGAAGCAGTTCACTGCCCACTGGACCTGACCCCACCGGAGCTGAATTAATTTGAATTTAAATAATAAAAAAAAAACCAGTGTGGATGGCTTTGTGACAACTTGTCATAGTCAAGTCATTGTCACAGTCCAAAGCCTTTAAAGAATGATGATGTCAGTTTAAAAATAATTAACAACTACAGTCTATGGCTGTAGATGAACTCTGGGTAGAGAAAAGGAGAGAAAAGACAGAACTTCCATGCCATTTAACTTTAGCTAGAATAGTTACTTTTTAGCCTGTTCCATTAAAAAAACAAACAAACAAACAAACAAACCCAACAAAAAACCTGAAACATGCCATATACTAAGACTGGGAAAAAAATATTGTATCATCTGGATACAGGACTACACACGAAGAAGGTTCTACTCCTTCACAAAACTATTTTTCATCATTTTACACTATCTACTGCCACAAACTCTCTCTTGAGCGTTACACACCTTCTTCTGGAGCTCTTCGTGATCCCTCTGATATTTTGTGATCAATTCTTGCTGCCTTTGTCTTTCGATGTCTAGTTCCACTCTCGCCTCCTCCCTGACCTTCAGAATTGCCTCCTTGTGCCGTGCCTCCCCTTTAGCCAGGTCGATCTCCATCTGGGGAACAAGGGGGTTTTAACCCTATGCAGCAATTTATCTTCCAATACTTTTCCCATTCCACAAATCGATTCCATTCTTAAAATAGATTATTGTTTTGCTGGAAACATTTGCTCTGGAGGTAAAATTCAGCTTGTTATTATTATCGAATGCAGCAAAATAACACGGGGAACGGCCGCCGGCGCGGACACGGACAGGACTGACGGATCGGTGGTGTGTACGTGGGACAAGCTCTGGACCAAGAAGTGAGAGAGTTGCAAATTCTGGGTAAAATATGCCAGTCCTGAAGGCACCTCACATATTTAACTAGACCATTATTATTATTGTTGTTATTAATATAACAATATAACAAATGCCCATGAGGCTTTGGGCAACCTGGTGTAGCGGAGGGTGTCCCTGCCCATGGCAGAGGGGTTGGAACTGGATGATCTTTGAGGTCCCTCCCAACCCAAACCATTCCGTGGTTCTATGATTCTATATTATTATTATAGATACATCTTCTACATTATCAGATATGGAGTTAGGATTCTAATCATAGAAGCCCAAATTTATTAACTCTACATGTTATTACAGAAGCAGATCACATGTTGGAGGCTACTTGACCACAAAGATTTAAAAAATATAAGCAGTATAAGAACCTGAGCTCATTCTGAAGATCACACAAGCATTTTTCACATTTAACACTTGAAACTAATAAAGCTGATAAATCAGAAGAGGAAATAAAATGGCACGTGATCTTCAAAGCAAGCATAATGGCTACTAACTGCATTAAAACCACTTCCATGCCCCTCATTAATTAATATTAAAAAAAAAAATCTTAAAACAAATGTTTACGTCAATCTTAAAATCATCTGTCAAAGAGGTATTTTTGCATTCCATTAAAACAATTTAAGGTTTGTTTTAAATAGAAAACTGGAACACTTCATACCTATGCGATGGCACAGTGACCCAAGAAAAAGATACTTTTGTCACTTTGTCACATTTCTGACTCTTTTGTCTGGTAAGAACGTTTTTAGAGCACTTGCCACCGACTGCATTTTAATGGCCGTGATACCAAGGGTGGCTCTCTCTCACCAGCAGTAAGTAGTCCTTATCCTGTTCTAATGTCAGGCTGAACAACACATCGTGATTATGCAGACGGTGTGACCTCATGCTAAAATTATACCCTGCGCCAGAGAGGTTAAGAAGTTTGAAAAGAAATGTAACTGATCTTAATTGCTAGTAGTGCAAAAATTTCCCTGAGACTAAATAAAGCTTTCAGGCACTTACCACGTACTGAACCAAAAAAGACAAAATTTTAGTCACCAATTATGTAAGGCTTAAATCAGAGAAGTCAGAATTATTATTCAACACTATTTTCAATTTTTCCTTCACAGTTTTTTTGGGTTTTTTTTAATTTCTTACATTCAGTTTGGGGCTTTTTTTGGCACTCACGTGAAAAAGTCTCAGATTACACCCAAATTTTCACGCTCCCAGTTGTTTATGGTAAACAGCTTTCCAAATCCCACTGGAAGAGCCTGGCAGCTGGACTCACCGATCCCAGTTGGAGTCGCCAGCTCAGAACTTCACAGATGCCCCAAACCCACAAGAAAAAGCGATCCATCCCGCGGAGCCGAGAGGTCCCGGTTCCCGAGACCGCTGTTCCGCAGCGAGGCGGCTCAAAGCCCAGCAGAAAGGAGGAGCCACGTTCCATCCAGCTCTGCAATTAGCTAAGAAACCTCCCCAATTGGCACGCCCAGCGGGCATACAGTCGTTTTTTATCAGCTGAAAATACTTTTCCACAAAGACCCCAAACCCAAGTACACGCTAAAAGACGACCAACAAATCATAATCAAACTTTGTAGAACGTCATAGAGATTAGAGAACTTTGTAGAACGTCATTAGAGATGTGACGAGCGGTGGGAAACCCTTCCAACAAGAAAAGAGGTTAACAGGAGTTCCTGGTTGTGGAAGAGCCCTGGCATGGCTGTGGCGAGGCACCCCAGGGTGGGTGTGGATGGATGTGCTGCCCCACGTCCCCCCTGCTTTCCTTCGTTGCATCCTACATCCATGGACCAGGACCAGACCTCATCTCGGAATTTCCAACTCTCTGTTCCCCAACCAAGAAGTTACCTGTTGAATTCAAGGTGTCCTCCTGGCTGTGTTTTAACCACCCTTCTCACCTTTACTTTGTTCTTTTTCCTTCACTCCATCAAATAAAGGAAAGATGGGCATGTATAAAGGAGCGCGCATGTACGGAAGGTGCATCATTCTCCCTCCCACCCTCCCCTTCCACCTCACCACGAAAGGAACCATCATCCAAGTACTGGAAGAGCCCAGGTGGGAAGGTGTGTAAAAGTGGCTTTGCAGGTTTTTGTAAGAGTCAACGAATAAAGGAACCAAGGACGGGTTGTTTCACGGAGAAGCCAAGTCTCAGGAGCATGAGGTCTTTTCAAATGAAATACAGAGGTATTTTCCCAGTGAATTTCACTGCAGTCTGTATTTTTGTCCTGCTCTGATCCGAAGGGGAGGCGAGGGAAGGAGCAGCAGGGTCGTTGGCAGGAGCCTGCCTGCCAGATGTGACCACCCGAAGGGGGCTGCCGATGCCCGAGCTCAGCCGCCAGGACAAAGCCCTCCTCCAGCCAGAGCTCTGCTCTAGCTCCAGGACCCTCCCTGCGCAACTCCTTCGGCTCTTTTTCACCGTGAGGACCCCCAGACCCAGGGAACAGACAAGCCACAGGCCTTCTCTCCGCCACCACCTCTCCATCCCCAACTCCCCAGTCCAACCACACTCCTCCGCCCGCCCGCGGTGCCCCTTTGCCCCCCGGGGCAGCTGCCCACGCCGTCAAACCGCCCGCGCGCTCGCCACGCCAATGCCCATCTCCCGCGGAGCCGTTCGCCCGGTGCGTGGGCAGCAGAGCCACCAGGCCAGGCAGAACAGGGCACCTCCCAACCACTCGCAGGCAGACGGCTTGGAAGGGCACATGAACCAGTTGTACAAACTTCCCTGCACCCCCAGGCTGAAAGCAACACTTGTTCCACGTACTTCGGATCTTGAGCTAGGTGACACTGCTAATTTGGGGGTGTCACCTTCCTCCCCATACACGTGGGGACTTGCCCTGACACCAGTGGGAACTATGGGTTCATATCAAAACAACAACAAACTCCAGGAAAGGATAAAACTGTCCCGTTACTTCTTCACTTGCCTCTTGCCACGAGTGACGGAGCCATCCCAGGGATGGCACGAACACGTATCCTGCCCCACGCACCAGGCAGGATCCCCACGCACCTCCCGCCCTCCACGTCAGCCCCACGGCCAACACCACCGGTGCCTTCTCCTGCGTGACAGCTCCCGACAGCCCTGGCACCCGCTGCGCTGCGGCAGCCTGTTGGTTCAGCTCTGCTTTGGTTTGCAAATACCTGTTCTTCTACAGAAAGGACGTTTTTGCTCATCTGCTTGTTTTTTAGTTTTGTCAGATGGATTTGTTTTACCAATAGCACTCTTCAGTTTCAGGTCACCTAACCTGCAAGCAGGAAGGCTCAGTGCTCTCTCCGTCTTGTCCACAACACCCAACCTTGTTTTTACTGGAAAATGACTTCAATATTCAATATATGCTTTCCTATGCTTCTCTGCCAGACGTGCCAGGAAACAATTCCAGGCACTGTCCCACCCCCTCCTGCCCCCACAACTGCAGTTCAGGGTTTATAACCTGGGCTGTTGCTCCATACATTCACCTCCTTGGAGCTGGGGTAGGACAATGGCCCATGAGACTGGGCTTTTCCCACTGCAACCCCTCCTGTGGAGCACACAGGGAAAGCACGGAGCCTGCAAGACCAGAGGCTCCGTGGGCTCGGTCCTGCTCCTAACACGGGAGCTTTGCCAACACTCCAAAACTGGGAAGTCTGGATTGAACCTGAACATCTGCCAGGTCTGCCAACGCTCATACTAAACATCATCTGTGTTCAGTTCCAGCCTACGTAGAGAGATCACCCAGTAAAACCTCCTGCACTAAGACTACCACTGACATGTTTGCACTTGAGGAGATGGGCATCTGCCCTACTGCGCTCAGCGCGACAGCTGACAGCAACTGAGGAGAAAAAATAAAGACGAAATCGCAAGGGTGCCAAGTGCACATCCAGCATTACCTTCTCCCTCCAGTTATCTTCGTTCCGCATCTTCTGTCTTAATGTTTCCTGCAGCTGCTCTGTTGTGTTCTGATGAGAAATCAGCATTAACTCCCTAGAAACCACAAAAACTCGTATGTAACTACGTGCTCTGCCCAGTGCTATGCTGGTTTCTCACGATGAAGTCCTTTGTGGCAGAGGCTCCTCTTTGTTCAGCACTCTGTGCAGCCAGCCCAGGGATCCCACCTGGAGCCCCGAGCCACAGCACTAGGCACTGCTGAGCATTTGCTTCATGCCATCATATGATTTATGAATTTCACGTTTTAAAGAAAATACTACAGAGTTGATCTTTCCTCCACGGATGCACATACTTAAACCTCAAATGTTTTTAATATTGCTCAAGTCAAACTTTGAAGAACACTGAAAAACTCTTATAATATCCAAACCAGAAACTGTTGTATTTAATGAACTCAGAATATTGCTATCGTTAATTAAAAAATGGTAACAGGTTTTGAACCATGGCCATTGAGTGCTTTCCATTGTTAGAGTTCCTCTTTGTCATGTGAGGCTTGTAGAGCAAACGCCCTGGAGAGTTTAAATTCTTGTAACTTAGATTATTAGTGTGCCACCTGGAACAACTCATGTATCTGGGCTTTAAGTAGAAGGGAAATATTCTTAAATTAACATGTAAAATCTTTTCATGCAGGCACTAAAGTACAGGGAATATCCAAATCCTTTAAATAAGAAAAGAGCTTAGTGCCTCTTGGTGTACATCCCTCTGAGAAAACGCTTCTCTTCTCCAAAAGTCACTTCTCCGAGTGCATTTCCCATTGTACACAAACCAATCAAGCTAATTTATCAGTAATTGAAAATCTACTAGCAGGACACTTCTAAATAGTAAAAACAACCCTGTGGATGTTGGGAATAAAACTGGAGATGTCGATTACACTCCAAGCAACTTTAGCCACGCGAATTGAGGTTGGTAAGTGCAACAGTCAAACCAAGGCACCCAAACCAGGTACTGCTCTGGGAAAGACAACCCTCAGGAGCTCAGGGCTTCATTTTCAGTGTCTTAAAAATAACTACAGGGAAAACTGATATCTGAGAGCCTTCCAAATAAGACTAGACTGGCAGGAAGGTGTCCATACACTTTGCTGAATCCCAGACCATACCCAAAAACCCGGCACGCTGCAGGATTTACAGCGTTGTTACGGTTTGCAAGTTGCTAATAACTTAAGTTACAAGAATTTCAACTCTCCAGGGCTTGTGCTCCCCAAGCCTCACAGAACTAACAGCAGCTCTAACAACTGCAATAAATGGGTGCTTAGATTAGGCTTGAACTGAAGCTCTGGACTGCAAAGCAAGGATCTTTTTTTCCTTTTTTAATAAGCTTTTTCCTTTCTTCTTTTTCATTCAAGTTTAGTCTATAACCTAGCAATTCAAAAAATCCATCCAATGAATTCCAGACTTTCAGGATACGAGCTCAGGGCTGCCAAGGCTTTTAGAGTTTTAGGAGACAGAGAGGGAGGGCAAGGCTGCCCTGTGCCCACGGCCACGCTCCCGCTCCGGTGGCCTCTCCTCCCACATCCCCACTGGCAGCAACCACTGCTGGTGCTTTACAGAACCCATTTGTCCTCTTGGTGGAGGATCTGGTGGAGGAGGAATGCTTCCTTTTCAAAGATGTCCAGAAAGACAACCTGGGTTAAACATCCAGGAGATCACTCGTGGTGACTCAGCTCCCATTACCTTTCCTGTTTCAACGTCACCACCTCTTCCTCTGTTTGTCTAAGAAGAGCTTGAAGTGCTTCCAGTTCACTTTCTGACCGACTGGTTCTTCTTCTTAGATCTTCTTCTTTCCTTTCTTTCTCAGCCACTTCTTCCTGTAAATGCTTGCATACTTGTTGGCAAATCTGAAGAGATTCTTCCTTTTCCTTGAGCTCTTTTGTAAGTCTACGGATGAAATAAAAAAGTATCAGCATCGTCGTTATTATATTCTTATTTACAGATAGATACTAAATCCACAGAAATTTTTCGTACCTGGAAAATAAGATATTAGACACAAAGCTATGCATTCTTTTTGGAATTAAATCTAGTGATGTGAACACAAAAATAGAAACTAAAATCAGAAAAAAATATTGCATAAAAGCTGCATTAAAATCATAAAATCAATTTTTTGCTTTCTCTGTTCAGAAATCTGTTATGTTGTGACATGTAACTGCAGTATTTACCTTGACTCAGAAATTCCATTTTCATATTTCATTTTTTTCAGTTCATTTTGACAGACATCAAGTTCCGTTGACTTCACCCTAAGAAAACATTAAAAAAAATGTGTATTGTCCAAAGAAATGATAGTCTTTACTCATGCGGTAATCTGAACATCACATTTATTGGGATATTATCTAACTTGCATTTTCTATTTCAGTTACAAGGCAGACAACAAAAAGTTCTGTTAGTTCTAGCTAACATTTTGAAATAATTGGAAGTTACTCTTCCAACGACATCTCAGCCTAACCTAGGATCACAAGTTTAATGTTGCAAACAAGAAAGTGCGATCTTGCAACCCTGACGAAAGTTTCAAGTAAGATACAAATAAAAATGAACAAATAACAATTTAATAGGTAAGAGAGCTGGAAACTTTGCAGATTTCTTGTTGTTACGTCATCATTTCACCAATTAATAACCATGGTTAAGCTTCGTATTTACATTTAAACAGATATAGAATATGTTGTTTTATTAAATTGTACCGATGTTACATTGAAATTTTAATATTACGTTTGGAAACCCTTTAGTGTTTATTTAACTATGTTCACGAAATCTTTTTTTCATATTCAATATTTGTATTATCATTAAAATACTTTGTTGCTAAGCATTCCAAATATTTGCAACTTCGTTACGATCAGACCTTCTGAATACAGGAACCGAAACCAGAAAGCACACATCATAGAAGAACGAATCCTTCTTTAAATTTCAGGAAAACATACAGTTTTACTCTTGAGCTTAACATTTGGAACAGCAGTTTTGGTTTTCAGTAGTGAATTATAAAGGTTGCTGCTGTTTCTGAAGGGCTTTCTATGGCACATGGAAGCGATGTGGATTTTCAATACGGGAAAGCATTCCGATCCCGGAGCCCGCAGCCTTTAGAGGTGACAACGTGGGTCCTGCTGAGCACCCCTGCCCCGGGATGGGAGTCCCGAGGTCACCTGGCCCAATTTTGGGTACTTGACACAGCTCCTGCGAAAGGCGATGGAGGGCGGCCTTGGGGAACGCGGCGGCTCCGCCGCACGGCCCTTGCTCCACCATCGGAACGTTCACCAGGAGAACAGCGTGCGACAGCGCAACAAGGTTGATGAGGTCCATCCTTTTCCTTATTTCAAGTGTTCAAGGCCAGGTTGGATGAGGCTTTGAGCAACCTGGTGTAGTGGAGGGTGTCCCTGCCCATGGCAGGGGGGTTGGAACTAGATGATCTTTGAGGTCCCTTCCAACCCAAACCATTCCATGATTCTATGATTTCCTCAAGTTTTGACAGAGGCCTCATTTCACAGTCATAGAATGGTTTGGGTTGAAGGGACCTTTGCTCTCCCCTTTGTGCGTGGGCTGGGGCAGCGACATCCGAAAGCAGGATGGAGCCAGATGGGCATCACTGCGGGCACCGCTCCATCGCGTGGGCTGGAGCCGGGATGAGCCGAGCTATTCACGCTGTGCGACTGCTCTTGTCTCACACCGTGCTTCCGTTAGCTCCAACAACTATTTGATGACATTCTCTTCTTTTTTTTTTTTTTTTTCCCCTTCTCTTAATTTAGGTTTTGTATACTCTCACTTGAAACCACAGGCACAGTCAAAATACAAACCACAACAACATACTGGTGCGGGGGGAAAAGTGACAGCAAACTTACATTTGGGGAAAAAAAAGTAATAAATCATAGTCAATGATTAAATGCTAAAGTTCCTGATTGGTTTTATTGAACCCTTCCCTCCATCCCAAATCTACACTGTGAAATACTACCTTCCACACACGTTTTTAGTGGATTTCACAAAAATGATCCTACGCTTGTGTGTTAAGTGAAGCGCAGGACCGAGGTGACCTGACCCTCCTCTCTGCGGTATCACCAACCACAGCTGGAGGAAGAAAGCCCTGTCTCGACGGACACACACGCTCACCCACTCTTTAATGTGAAGAGAAAGTGTTTTCTCTGTTGGTCATAACCATCTCAAACCATCCTGACAAGCAGCGTGCTCTGCAAAAAGTGGTCAAAAACAACGGAGCAAACAGAAATCTTACGTTAACAGCTTTTTGTAGTGGTCCATCTCCGCTGTCACCTTCTGCAGCTTCAGCCCAACTGTCTCTACTTGATTTGTCAAATCTGTGAACAAAAACATGGCTTTTGTGTCTGTGTTCCTACTGAAATAATTCACTTGTACATGTATTGTGCTTCATTTGCATCTCGGCCCCGCAGCTCGTCCCTCCCACCTCTGCAGGCAGAGCAGCACATCACAGCGCTGCCTCCGAGAAACGTTTTTAATTGTAATATTTGAACTGATTTCTCACTGCTTACAAACCATCTGAGCCAGATGTTTGTATTTTCTCAAGAACAACACATTACTTCTATTGAAAAGGTTGGGATGCCGTTGCACTGCTGTACGCTTCCAAACAGCTTTCCAATTTCTATTCAGCCCCGAGCAGAGACCGGCTTTATACCAAGAAGCTGGTTTGTGTGTGTTTGGGTTTTTTTATCCTACCAGAAAACATCAAATTCTACTACAGGTAGACATGAAATGCTTTAAATCTTATGGTTTGTAATGCTGAGAGCAGAAGTATGCAAGAAGGTGGACCTGAAAATAATGCTAATTCATATGATGCATCGACACTGACTTAATGGGACTAGATATTTTGTCTTAGACCCTCCTAGGTAAATGTTATCTTTCAGAACACACCATCTATCAGTTTCAATCAGCCTTCACCTTTTTTCCACCCTACATCCCAGTTCTTTTCATCTCTACAATTAATTATATTTTTTTTTCTCCCCCCATTTGGAAAAAAAACCACCAAAGAAAATACTGAGCAAAGATAAAAGAACTATTAAACATCACTCCTTCTGCAGAGTCTCATGTAAATGAAAAAGTGACAAATTTACTCCTTCTCAAACAGTTACACATCAAAGAAACCTCATCTGGTTTTGTGTGTGGCATCATGTTATCCATTTTTTAAAAGAGAAATCCTAAGCACAGTCATAACTTCAGGATTTGAAGCCCTATAAACTGACGTAACGGCATGTACCTTGATCAACAGCACATGAAGTTTGTGGTCGTGCAGGACCACAATAAAGGCGAGGGCAGCTGAACTGCTTGTCCAAACCCCTGGGAACCAGCAGTTTATCACCTTTCAGTACCTTCTCACTGTTTCAGCGCCTGGAAAGCCAACCGCGTTTTCCCTCGGTTCCCTGGGAAAGAGGCACTGAGCATCCACCCTTGCTCTGGAACAGAACCCCCAGAGATAAACCCCTGACTATTTAAAAACCGCGTGTGTGTGACAGTGGTCTTGCCAGAACTTCCTCCCAGCTGTCTGAAAGACTTCTCTGACAAGCCCCCGTTGTACTCAGAGGTCACTGTGTTATCAAAATCATAGAATCATGGAATGGTTTGGGTTGGAAGGGACCTCAAAGATCATCCAGTTCCAAACCCTCTGCCATGGGCAGGGACACCCTCCACTACACCAGCTTGCCCAAAGCCTCATCCAATCTGGCCTTGAACACTTCCAGGGTGTTCAATCCTGTTATCTGCGTCACAAACTGCCCAGTAGAACCGGCCCCAGCGCGGCGTTTGCTGCTCAGAGCTGGCACCTTGGCTCTGCCAACGGGAACTCGTGGCCAAGTGCACGGCGGACAGATCAGACCACCTGCAGGCACTTGTGTTTACTTTTAATTTCTTCACTTGGGCATTCCTCCATAATGTATTGTTCTGTACACTTTTCCAAAGCTAAATAATTCCACTTTAATTTCCTGCCATTCATCCTGATGTGGCCTTATGAAGTAAACGGCTCCGAATACCTACAGAAAAAGGAGAAACTTTGGCTTCACCCACCAAGCAGATGTTAGGCAGAACATGTGGGAACGATCTAACCTTGACAACAGCAAGTTGTGCTGCAGTGTGACTGCTTCATGAAAACAGATTCAGACCAAATTGCTGTAGATCAACAACAGGAGGAGGGCCCTTTGCCCTTCTTCTCACGGGGACGGCTGCTACAGAGCAGATTTTCACAAACATTCCTGCTAGACAATCTAAAAAATTGTTATTATAGAAGATCTCTGGCAATTATTAATAACCTCTATTATTAATAACCTCTTCCTAGATGTGGGAGTATGGACACAAGTTCTGGAATAAAAGAAAAGGAGATGGATAACGCTTATTTTGGTTCTAGTACTTTGGGTGGTCTCTTTCAGCTCTGTTTCTTCTTCTACTCGATTTGTTTTCGGAAGTTTTCATAATGACTGAGCATTGGACAGGAGTTTTTCATGAAGGAGTAGATGGATTCAATTATATGGCTGGTTTCTGCAAGTCTTCTCTAGAGAGAGTTCCCACCAAAGTCAACGGGAGCAGAAAGTCTGAGGGATCAGACCCACACCCACAGAGACTAAGTAAGACGGATTTCAATCGAGTTTGAAAAGCATAGTGAAAATAAGGAAGCTAATAAGGAGAATGGTAATACAAATGGAAACTTATGCTGAAAACGTGCTGAATAGAGAAAAATGCATCCAAATGCTTTTGTAAAAACGTTCTCCAGTAATGAACATAAAGCTTATTGCGAAATATGCAAAGCCAGCAGAAAGCATTCACGCTTCGTAATACTGATACTCATTTGAAAGTGCTAAGAAGTACCACGTTTTAAAGACTCCTCAGTCCAAATCCATCTCAATATCATTCACGTTTAATTTTACTTATTCTTTGTGAGTCACAACGTATCTTACCAAGTCAGAAACAGCCAACAGTAACCTTTCAGGTAGCGTGCACCATCAGCCCTGCCTTCAAACAGCAGCAAAAGGTGGATAAGGCAGAGATTGCCTCCCTACACCTCCCTGTTTTAGCAGTGTCATCTTCTCCATAAAGTGAGACCGTTGTGACAAGGACAGAGACCGCGGGGACACAGCACAGAACACGCACAGAGACAAGAAGTGCTGAACCAAAGGAAAAGAACCAACGTTGGTGACTGTTTCCTGTTATTTGGGTGAATTCCCAGAGATGCAGCCCATAATGGCTGCAAAACACCGAGCACAGAATCTGCCCAGACATGGGGTTTCAAGAATTTAGCCACCCAGTTTACATCCTCTCCAGCTGCCCGGTGCTGACTGACGGCTCCGGTTCCTGCTCTGGGAACAGCAACAACTGGTGAAGCTGTCAGTGGGGAAAAAGAAAAGAAAAAAAGAAAAAAAAAGGCCCTGTGAAGTATCACACTGGGTAAGCAGCCACTCTGGGAGCCATCAATTCTGCAGCTAATTCATAACAGCTTCACAGTGATATCAGTTCAGAAGCACGCGTGATAGAACGGTGTCATTTTCTACTTTTCCTGTAAAACCTACCAAAAATCCAAGACGTTTTCTGAAAACATTGGTGTCATTTAAATAAAAGCTCAGTGTTTTATACGTGCGTAGGGAGGAGGAGACTATTTGCAGCAGTTAGGACTTTCTAGAGGGGTTACTACGTGCAGCTCTGGCAGCTGTTGCAGATGTGCAGAGCCTGGTCGCTCCTGGGCACCCTCTGCCATGGCAGCACCGCTCAGCTGTGGGCACACAGGAACCCACCACACAGCTCTGCTCAGGGCAATGCCAGCCACGGTACCAAGCTGTTCTGTCTCACCAAGTCTCTGGCCCCAAATGACTGTGCCTACCTAAGAATAAATGCAAAGTTTATCCACGTCCAGTTTCAGAACTACAACCCATTTCTCGCTGCTGCCCGGGGACTGCAAACGACCAGATTTGCCACTTCTGCCCACAGCACTGCTCTGCAGCACGCAGAAAACAGCACTGGGGGCAAGTCCTTTCATTTTCCCTTCATTTAAGCACGGTTTGGGGAACAACTGGCAGATAGTTTGGTCCAAACGAGACAAGCTGTGACTCATCTCGTACCAGTTGCTGATGAGAAAGAGCTGCTGGGGCAGCCCCGCGCGCGCTCCCGCCAAGAAGCGGAGAGGCTGCGTAGGCTGCGTGCTGCCCACCGGTCCCACCGACCACCCAGTGCCAGTGTGCCAGCAGGAGACAGTCACGTGCAGAAGAACTGCAGATTAAAATATTTTTTTTTATTATTTTATCAAGCTTTGTGGGATTCTCAGCGTGATTCAGGCGGGTACGGATTCGCAGCAAGGGCGGCTGGGAGGGACCTCTTGGTTTTTGGCAGCTCACCCGCCTGCCCGGGCAGCACTGCTGACAGCCACCCAGGTCATCTGTGGCTATAATGACCTGAGTCTCGCAGACCCCCAAGGCTGGAGACTCCCTCCAGCCCCCCCCCGCAGCCTCTGCTCATGCTGCACCACCCTCTGCTGGAAAAGCTTTTCCCAAATCCATCCCGAGGCTCCCAGGCTCCAACACCGTGGCTGGTGCCCCCACCTGACCACCTGCTGCTCCCCAGGACAGCATGGATCCCACCACCCTCCTGTCTCCCCCTAGACCCCTCAGGTCCCCTTGGCCAGCCAGGACCAGCCTGGCTCTTGCCATGATACCGTTTCCTTTGTCCAATTAATCTTGTTTTAGGATCAATCTTTTCCAGAGATTAGTCCATACACACGTGAACACAAGAACCTTGTGAACTCCCAGAGATCAAGACGGCATTTGTCACGGGGCAGCCCAAAAAAAACCTCCCCGAGGCTGGTGGGTGTGAGAAATGCCCCTCGTTTAGGGAACGGCGAGCAGCAGTTCAGCACTTTCGGGCACAGCAGGGTCTGGGTGGAACAGAAACTCCAACACAGGAGCCATGGCATTGCTGTAAGGGAACGGGGGCACAAGGGGAGCAGGGCAAACACAGCCCAGCCACGTTACACGGCCAGGCAGAAGGAAACAGAGAATCCGAGGGGTTGGGAAAACACTAGTAGCTCGAACCTGGAAGATGGTCAGGAGACAGAAATGGAGATTGCTGCACGGATCCCTGGCCGGGGCAGACGGGAACCCAGATCCTGTTGCTTAATTTCTCCGGTAATCTGGAAAACAGGAGGTTGTGGGTATTGTTTAAAACCTGTTAAAGAACTGCTCCCTGCAGGGAGGAACCTACAAGGCCCTGAATACTGGCTGATGAGCTGGGTCAAAAGGGGTAAAAAGATTTAAATTTTCTTACAACGTAATGCTAGAGCAAATTAGGACATACACTTAAAGATACTTAAGTACATTTTTTTAAAAAGCAGAGTAGCAAAGCTGTGAGAAGTATGAAACACACACATGAAAAATGACTGTCACACTAGGAATGATTTGCTGTGCTGTAGGTTTCTATAGGGGATCGAAGAAGTGAGCTAAATACTCCAAGTCCTTGCACACACAGAGCAGAACTATTTACTTTTATTTATTATTTATTTCATGTACTATGTTCTCTAAAATAAATCATTTTTTGTATGCACAAGAAAGTACTTCTTTTTATTTGTGACTCACAAGCACAAGCCTGCCTGGAAGGAGCCCAGGGAGGGAGTCCAGCCGTAGAGATTTACATCCTTTCTGGAGACCTGACCAGTGCCACCAGGAAGCCTCTAAATCACTGAAAGCTGCCAGGAACTGGGAGGATGTGCCAGAAAAAGGAGTGCCTGTTTCTTATCTCCCCCAGCACATGTCGTTGACCCACTGCCAGGACTGAGCTTTCTGGACCTCAGGTCTGAACTAGTACATTTGTTATTTCATGTTCGTATATTAAAAAAAAAAAAACACAGAAAAAGCAAGAGAAAGGACCAGATTTTAAATTTTTGTGAGTGGTACAAATCTAGAACACGCTCAGTGCCCTCAAAAGAATAAGCCAGTGACTGCACACACCATGCAAACATGATGGTGATCTTTTCCAAGACCTTACAAAGTGCTTAATTAGAGAAACACCACTATCTCAGCAACCCCTGCTCCCCTCTGCCCCCATCCCGAGCGCACGGGTGACAAGCTACGAGCACTTCTGCTGTCAGGACACTGCTGACGTGGGATTTGCTCAGCCATGGCCAAGGTTCACACTCTGGCATGGAAGGATTTGGCCCTTAAGCCCAAATTTCCTGCCTTTCTGAACCCAAACCCATTGGGATATGTCGGAGTTGTTCCTACAGACCTGCTTCTCCAATGTGTTAAAATTTATTTGAAATACTGTCACTTACCTGCTTGCAGGAAAAACTGAAGGTGAGAAAACAGAGCTTCTGCCCTTCATTTTCCTAGGAGACAGGTATTTTTTTTCTCAGTGCTTACGTCGAGCAGATGAAACAAAATATAATAAATATATTTCCTTTAACACGGATCCCTGCTTTTCCTTAAAGCAGTGAAGTGGGGCCCTTCGGCTGTAACTAAATCATACTCCAACCCAGCATTATCCCAGCACCTAGATGGAAAGAACTAGGGCACTGTTCTTTCCATGACATCCATCTCTTTCCTCTTCCACTTTAAGAGACTGCTGAAAAGCACTAATGAGCCATTGCTTCGTCTAACCCACTTATCACATTCTGTTCAAACACCAACGCCGCGTTCCCCAGCTCTCACCCTGCAAATTGTTAATATTGCAGCTGGAATTCATAAAAAAAAAAATAATATTTCGACAGTACTTGTAGTACGAATAGTGGCTGTTTGAACTGCAGCCTACCTAAAACTCCAGGAAACTAGTCTCTCTTTGGATTTGCAAAGTGGTCTTTAAAGTGTCATTAAAGACACTTCTTGGAGATGAAAATACTGCTCCTTGTTCCCGTGAGGAGTGCTGACATTCCCTGCTCAAACCCCCCAGCTACTCCTACAGCTGCCTGCGTTTCTCAATCATCTCTCATTAGTCTTATTATGTCAGCAGGCCACTGCTCACTTTATATTTAGTAACTTAAGTAGCCTCCGAAGCAGGAGCATCAAAAGATTTAAAAGGCAGATTTCATGTGCAGAGCCAGCAATTTAAACCCATACAGAGGTAAACCCGTAACTATAAATGGGCTAAAGAAAACTGCAATGATTTGGGGAAGAAAAATTACTCTAGATCTGCGATTAAGTGGAGGAAAGGATTTGGCTGGTGATAAAAATGAAAGCACAGATATCAGCTCCTCTCTTTCAGGAGCACATGCTTTGGCAGCAATTCTGCCGATCCCAAGAACACAGACAAGGACACCATCAGAAGGCATTATTGAGTCTTTTTTTTTTTTTCCCCCCAAGTCTATTTGATTAGACAATTATTCACCAGACCTTGCCCTGCGTTGTGTTTTTCAAGACCTGTCATCTCTTGCTAACTGGATGATGCATCGTGAGTCTGAGAAGTGGTACGAAACCAGCAATCAAATTCACCTCTTTGGCAAAACGTAACTCACAAAGATAATTTTTGGAAAGTCATGAGAAGCACAAGAATGAAGAAACATTAGTAGAAACTAATGCTTATTTTCAGCTCTTGCAAGTGACTGCTATCATAAGAAATATTCCATAATTTACAAGTCTAAGGTAAACAGACAAACCAAGAATCTTCAAAATACTGGTTGAAGAAAGGAAAATACTTTGAAAACATGTAAATCACAAATCCTGGAAGTTTTTGTATTTTTTTTTTTTTTCTTTTCCTGGAGCATTGAACTATTTCAGTACCAAAGAGGGATATTAGCTTCAAAATAGTTTGTGGGGGAAAAAAAAGGCAAATTAAAGCAAAAAAACAACCCTCCCCCAAACCACAGACACTAGATCTGGCTGATTTCCTACACACTGACTGTAGATGGTGTAAATCCACTAAGTGGAATTGATTTTCACTAAGATCAAGTGAGGCAATAAAAAAGAAAAAGTGTTGTTTGTTCCCACTAATTTATTATAATGCCATGGCAAACTCGTATAATATTTGATGCTTGTTTCACGAAGAAAATAATATTTTGAGAAGACAAAGAGAACATTTTTATCATCAGGGTGTTAGCCAGCTTATTACCCCAACCCAGCAACCAGTTCTGTATAGACAGACCTCTCCAAGTGCGTACAGATGTGTGCTTTACTCACCTGTTCAAGAAGGGGAGAACAAAAATCCCTGAGTCAGCAGTCTTTCTGCCTTGACATCTCCTTCTGCATATCCATATCAAACATTCCACTGCTTCTTAATATCTGATTTATTATGAAATAACTGCTGCATTTTTTTTATTCATAAAAATATCTTTTAAAACGCCTCACATAAAACATCAACCTGCTTAGCTGGTATTTTAGCTCTTCATTAAGATTTCGCAGAGTCCTAAATATTCTGCATGAATTCCATACACGAATGGAATTTTGGTTTTGTTTGTGTTTCCTCCACAGAACGTTGGCTATTCCAAGTTATTACACGCCGTGTAAAAAAGAAACCTGACGTGCAAAATAAGCAAATAGTGAGTCAAAGAGCACAGCACGACGAGCAGCGGTCACTGTGACCCTTCTGCTCAAGTGTTACACCGCCGCGATGCCCGAGAACCCACACAGTCACACTAACCCCTGAGATAACTTTCAGTGAACCCATTACATACCCTTTTTTTCTTTTTTTTTTTAAACCATCCTTCTCTGGAAATATATTTTAAAAGGGTGAGGGAGCAGGAGAGATAATGCAGTGCACTTCACAGACTTCTTGAGGGAAGGAGTAGCTCTATGGAGTGCTATAAATTTTTAAATCTCTTTATAAACGAGCAGCTTCCAAAATATTCCTTTGAAGTAGACAGAGGAAGAAGAAAAAAAAAAAAACAACAAAAGACAAACCCATAGATGGTAGCTCTTGGCTGGCTCTCCTACCAGTGCTAGTAGTGGGGAGAAATTAATAGAGATGTAAGCATGGATCAAACTTTTTCAGAATAGTCCAGCATTTTAGGCTTCTTTCAAGAGTCATGCCTTCGCTTTCGGGCATGCTGCATCAAAATGAAAAATGTTAATTTAGTTCAATAAATTCCAAGTTTTTTCTCTCGTCAAAACCAGAACTCTATAGTTGCTCACATTAACGCTGAACTCCAAGAGCAGCGTAACCGGTGAGAGTCGAATCACAAACATCCTCCCCAAATTCACAGAATCCCAGAATGTCAGGGATTGGGAGGGACCTCAAAGGATCATCTAGTCCAGTCCCCCTGCCGGAGCAGGACCACCTAGATCAGATCACACAAGAACTAACTGGGAGAAGGATTCTAGATGGAAGGCGTAATTTTGGAACGTTGCCGTTGAGTTTCCATTGCACCCTGGCGATGTGCTACTCGCCACCCAGGCTACTGGTTAACAACGTCTTTACTTTGCAATTTCCTGTAGAGGCCAGTAAGGTTACTGGGCAACGTGCAGTAATGGTCTTGGGAAGAATGGGCCGTGAGCGCTCGTCACTGCGGGGGTGCCCAGGGGCAGGACGGCAGAAATGAGGGCGAAAGGAGGGACCCCCACGATGTGCAGGACATGGTACTGGTTACGTGCATCTTCTTAAACCACATCATGAAACAGAAAACACAAAGATGTAGAAACAAAATCCACCAGCAGCACTGATACAGATACAAACCCACAGGACATGGGGCAATGGCTTTAAACTGAAAGAGGGGAGATTTAGATCAGATCTAAGGAAGAAATTCTTCCCTCTGAGGGTGGTGAGGCACTGGCACAGGTTGCCCAGAGAAGTTGTGGCTGCCCCATCCCTGGCAGTGTTCAAGGCTGGGTTGGATGAGGCTTTGGGCAACCTGGTGTAGTGGAGGGTGTCCCTGCCCATGGCAGGGGGGTTGGAACTAGATGATCTTTGAGGTCCCTTCCAACCCAAACCATTCCATGATTTTAAGAGTGTCCTGACAAGTTTCAACAAAATTTTTGCAGAGTAAGATTTAAACATAAAATCCAATGGCTTTTCCACCCATCCCGCCCTTGTGAAAGCTATGACCATTTTTACTGGAATTAACATTCAAAAATTATTGATTAGTTAAGCTTGGTAATATTTTAAGCCTCTGAAAACAGTGATCAACTTACAGAAAACATTGAGCAATCTTAGTTATCTTATACAGCCATACTTAAAAAAAAAAGGCAAGATAATCCACTGACTGAAATAGGGCCTCTAGAATTAGTATTTCTTTGTAAGCTCAGCTTTTTTCAGCACAAAAAGTAGAGATGCTCTGTGTGAGCTAGCCTGAACCTGCTCATGATGTGGTGGGCTACGTATATACCACAGTTATTGCCCAAAGTTATGCATATTAATGAAAGGCAAGAAACTAGAACCTAACTATAACTGACTGCTTGACGGCATGTTGCAGCAGACCATCACAACTTAGGGAGGTAAATTCAGGTTTTGAGATGAGCTGGAAAGTCATGTAAGCATCACAAAAATACAGAACACATAGAATAATCTTAATAAAATAAAATAAAAAATAAAATAAAAAATAAAATAAAAAATATAAAATAAAAAATAAAATAAAATATAAAATAAAATATAAAATAAAATATAAAATAAAATATAAAATAAAATATAAAATAAAATATAAAATAAAAATAAAATATAAAATAAAATATAAAATAAAATATAAAATAAAATATAAAATAAAAATAAAATAAAAAATAAAATAAAAATAAAATAAAAAATAAAATAAAAAATAAAAAATAAAATAAAATAAAAAATAAAATAAAAAATAAAATAAAAAATAAAATAAAAATAAAATAAAAAATAAAATAAAAATAAATAAAAATAAAATAAAAATAAAATAAAAAATAAAATAAAAATTAAAAAAAAATAAAATAAAAAATAAAATAAAATAATAAAAAAAAAAAAAATTACAGACTGCAAGCATCTTCCTCTGGTCTTCCAACATAAGAACAAGACAATTCTCCATGGAGTTAGAGGTGGGGAAAACTGAAGGAGAAAGTGTATTTTTACAATGCACGTGAAGAAACTGCGAACTCATTGTTTACAGGAACCTCTGAAGTAAAGAGCTTTGCAAAACCAAAAAGGGAACTTAAACTAAGGGTAGTTTTCATAGCAGCATAAATGTTATGATACTAATACCTTCTGTCATGATATTAAACCCCGTATTTCATAGCGTAAAAGACTGTCTTATTAGGCTCAAGGACCACCCAGATCAAGACAAGACCTGTAAGGAAGACAGGTCATCCTCTAATTGCTATTCCAGAGCTCCTGCTCCTTCCTTTGAAGCCCACCACGTGTTTCAGCAGCGAGGACACGATACTGAACTACATGGACTCCCACCTTCCTGCAGCTGCAGTGAGGGCCAACATTCCAGCTCCCAGGAATGCCTGGGAACTGCTGCCGGACTCCCTGGCAGCTGCCCATGCCCACGGACTGCCACATCACCAGAAACACCAACCTCAGTCATGGGCAAAGTTATCGGAGTTACACTGAACACGGCGACTTCGAAACAAAATCCACAGTTTTGGATGAGGCTTTGGGCAACCTGGCGTGGTGGAGGGTGTCCCTGCCCATGGCAGGGGGTTGGTACTGGATGGTCTTTGAGGTCCCTTCCAACCCAAACCAGTCTGTGATTTTATGATTCTATGACTGTTCCTAAGGAACTACAACAGTCTGCATACCAGACTGTGTCATCCACGAGTTTTTTACTTCGTATTACAAAAATAAAATGAAAACGCTCATCAACACAAATGAAATGTCAAAGTATGCTTGAGAAGGCGCTATTTTTGCACTGAGATGATTGTATTTTGACTCATTTTTCCACCTAAAAAAAAAATGCATGTTGAACTTAACTATATTGTCCTCAAGGCAGGCAGGTGGTAGACCCATTCTGAATATTGCAGGGAAAGGTACAGAATAAATAATCTAACTGCTTACGACTTACTATTGCTACTTGTGTCTATTTATACAAAGACAGAGGATGAGATATTCAAAAAGAAAGTGGAAATAAGTTTTCCAGCTATACTGAACACAGAAGAAAGCCAAGTAGGAGGGCAAAATGAGCATCTTACGTCCACTGCTTCTTAAAGAACTGATACATGATACTCCTAAGAATGTAACAAGCCCCCAAAATTGGTACATGGATTCTGAACGGAGTATCTGTGACAATCATCCTCGAAGTGACATACAAATCATTGCAATTATTGGCACATTGCACTTTTATGCAACGAAACAAAACACAAACAATATTCTCAAGTATATAATTTCCAAATTTTGGACTGTGGCATTGTAACAGTCAAACCTGGCAGTTACACACGTACACAGATTATTTGGATAAAACATGAATCTCTTAACGGAGGAGAAACACACTTGTCTTTTGAAAAGAAACGACTGCATTTTTAGCATCTTTTCCAATAAATTTCAAGCAAAACATGAGGAGCCATGGGCAACCCTACGCTCTTGAGACAAGCAATGTGATTTAGTTAACCAGTGCAACTAGTTAATTCTTTCACTTTTGCCTTTTCTAGCAAATTATATTGAGCTTACTTGAGGTTTTGGCTCTTTTATTATTATATATGTATCCAAGACAAGTGCCTGGGTAAAATAATACATATTATACATGTATTATTACAGCAGATACTGTTTATGTACTACCAGCATTTTACTTCATGCCTCCTAAAATAATCTCTCCTGGTGATTTTACATACAAGCCAAACAAAAAGGTATAAATTTTCACACTGTTCAACAGTGTGTTCAAGATTGTCTTGAAAAAGGAAGTTTAAACAGAATCAATTCGTTTCCTTTTGTTTACTCAGGTCTTCAGAACAAGATCCTGTGGCTAAGGACTGAGCTAAACACGTTTAAGGCAGCCCTCTCCCCAAAACTTGCCTGCCAGAGTTTACTCTGAGTGGAGGGCTATGCATCAAGAAGTAGCTACAATCAGACAACGAGCCTACCAAAAATGTCACGGGCAAGTTTTTGAGATACTGGAACAGTCAGCAGCTCCCCAAGAAAAAAAAAAAAAGACAAAAGTGGATGCTGTGAACAGCCCGCAGAATAACCTTGTCTGATCAAAATCTGATTTTGCGTTCATTTAAAGTTAGTTTTTTGAACAAATGCCACAAAAACGAAGACTTATTAAGTCTATTTCTTATATGGACACTATCTGGAAAATGATGTAGAGTTATCTGCTCATTTCTGCCACTCACATCACTGCTGGAGCTTTCCTAACAGCACTGTCATACAGTGACAAAAATAAAGACTGCCCTCAGCAGCACGGGTTGGTAACCCATGGGATGGTACCTGTGGTCTTCTACTTTGCACTCTCACCTTTTTTATTATCACTGATATTGAAGGATCAGTGGAATTCCTTCATTTGACGTTACACACCGTGCATAAGGCAGCACGGTAATCACCGTGCCAACTTGATGACTCAGAACTGTGCCCAGAACAGCACAACCTCTATACGTTCTGAAGGTCTTCAAAATGTCTCTGAGCCAGCACTAGGAATGCAATACTGCTTTGAAAAGAGATTCAAGAGGCATTAACACAAATAACCTTCTTGTAATGCACTATTGTCTCAACAAAGCTCACAAGATAACATAATTTCAAGCACTGTCACCACTCTTACAGCTTTCAAGAGGACTCTCCAGATTCTTGCGACACGTTACCAAGGGCAAATCATTAGACAGACTCAACTTTAATGAATCTAGGAGAAAAGAGACTGGCTTAGCCTGACCTGCTTTTCAAGTTCTGTTGCTGATAGCCAAAAGTCCTGCCTGGCCTTCCACTCAAAAGGAAAGCATTTCTTTTAGTTTTGATCTCAGAGCCTTCTGCCTGATGTTGTACGTAAGACTGACGGGTAACAGCACAACTGTATTACCACCATCCTCACTGTTTTCCTCCCTTCCTTCACTTCTCACCCCTCTCCGCTGACTCGTGTTCCCAGCAGGGTAACAGACCCCTCAATGACGTTCTGTCTGTCTGACATCATGACACAACGCCCACATCTCACCCGGGCCTGAGTCTGGCTGATGAGCACTTTCACAGTAACGGCCACAACTTTGGTGCTTTTAAAAAAAATGGTTTTGCATTTCACTTTACATAGAAGTTTGCTTGAAATGTCAAAATTCTCTTACCTAACGTTTCCTTTTGTAGTTCTCGACATCTACTTTGTAGCTCATTCCCTTGCTGAAGTGAAGTTTGAAGCTGTTGAGTTTTCAGCTCAACCGTGTCGGCCACCAGCGTCAGATGTTTCACCTTTTCTTGGAGGCATTCGTTCTCTCTCTGGGATTTTGCTAATCTTTGATTCAATTTGGGTATTTCTGAGGAAGAAAAAAAAAAAATCATATAGACACTTGTCAAATTTACCTTCTTCATTAAAAAGTATTACACCTGATTTATGACCTTAGGACTTGAGCATTCTGTAGCCCCACTTTGGGTATGGATCAGCGTAAGCCATGTACATCAGCAACACTTCTGCTGAGAACACAGAGGGCCAAAAAAAGGGCTTTGTGCAATGCCTCTTGTACTTAGCCAAACATATATTATTGACAAATAATACAAATTTTATTCTAAGAAATAATATACCTTCTCAAAGGTCTCAAAACCAAATTAAAATACACGTATATATTCCAAATGAAATAACAATAGGTGACATAAATATTTGAATCCAAGCTTTTTATCTTAAGAAGAGACACAAACCATTGCTGACGTACAAAAACAGTTGCAGACTCATTTTGAAATTAATTTGAGAAGACACCAAAGGAGTCAGCCTCTGCTAAAGCTCAGTTTGAAACTGCTGGTTCAGATGATGTTTGTCCATCTGTATTACATTTTATTTTCTCACCCCTTAGATGAATACTGCTGTTAAACTCAATCACAAAGTGCATCTTCATTATATATAGGAGGTCTCCTGCATTTTCATAATTTTTCCTGAGTTCAGTTATCCTTTATGAGTGCATTTGAACTTTTCCAAAGGTCGTTGCAATTCTTTTCTATGCCTTCTCCAACTACAGCCCTAAACGTCCAAATAACTTATATTGCTTTTATTTACATTAATAATAACGATGCTCAAGTTAGATGAAGCCTGATTTTATTGCCAAGTCAGCTATTACATACATTTTACATGCTGCCCACATTCAAATTTTAAATTTTTTGTGGTGCAAATATTTTAATGACCTGCAATCCTTCCCAACTACTCCACGCTTAAATCAATTTATTGTTAGACTACGTGATGTAAATACCAAAAGATTTTAAGTTCTTACTCTTCTTTCTACTTGCCATTAATTAACCAAGGCTAAATACTGTACATATACAAGGGCTTTCATGAGCTGTTTTCAAACTAATGAAGGAAACTGGTCTAGGCATAAAGAGTAGCATCTCATGTAACATTTTTCTTCTGAAAATCTGCATGGAAAACAAGCTCTGAAAATCTGGTTGCAAAACCAGTGAAGTAAAATAAACAAACAAAAAATTACTATATGTTAATGAAGAACTCATAAAACAGAACACAATAGCTTTTGAGGGAGACAAAAAAAAAAAAAAAACACCAAAAAGCTCTGTGTGACTAAATTGTTTTGCTTTAGAAAGCTAGATGTGAGGCTGTATGCAATATTCACAGCGTGGCACTACCCTCAGTGGGATGTGCTGAATGCAGTCAGGGACACGTGGCATGTATGATGGGACATCTGGTCACTAAATGAACCTGAAAGGCTGCACTTCCATACAGGTATTCTATACATTTGCAGTATTACACCAAATAAACCAAGGGATACTCCAGAAAAGAAGCCTTAAAATGTTACGAATCCCTTGGAACCTGAAGGTGTCTGCAGAAACACGTGTTCCTGTTCCCTTTGTTAGCTAAAGCAGGCAGAGAACGAGCACAGGAAGGGGAATCCATCGGGACACACACCACTTTCGGTGCCCAGTCTAATTAGGAGATGAGGTCATGAATCAAAACACACCATATTGACACTGACATTTCTATTAATTGTTCTGACAAAACCTGAATACTAAAGAATTTTTATAGGCAGAACGGGCTACTAGGGAGTTATTATTTAAAACGAAGCTATGTATTTTCTGAGATACTCCACGCAGGTTTCACCCGAGCCGTGAATTTGCACTGGGGTTCACAGGGTTTCAGCAGCAGAGTGGTTTGGGAGATGCACATCGCCCACCATGCCCTCCCATCCCTTCTCACAAGGGCAGAAAGCATGGCATCAGCTCACCTACTGCTCTGCCACCTTATAGCCCTGACAAAAGGAACCTCCAGGGCAAATAGCAGCTTATCAACTCATACACACAGAGCACACTGAAAAACTACACGGAAAGAGTATGAAAACTATATCCAAAGACCATTAAAGTTCCAAAAGTCAACACAGGGCTTGTTTGGATGCTGTGGATGTTGCAGTCTGTAACGACACCACTGCATGCTTTATTCAGCAAAACTGATCTCTCAACCGAGGCAGAGCAAAAATGATATCCAAGGGTAAATCCGAGTTTTCCAGTCCAACCACCAGCCCGAGGGCTGGGCACGACCTTCATGAACAAGCCATCGGTTGTGACTTGCTCCCAGCTTCAATCCTCCTGAAGGCTGCCCTTGTTTGAGCAGGAAGCAGGCTGGGGCCAAGTGAATTATTCTCAGCCCACGGGCTGCTCCACACCCCTTCCAATCCCAAAGACCCCTCAGATACAGACAGCTGTATTTGGGTGTTACTTGCTCTTGTTCAGAGGCAGACGGAGGGAGCCGTTGGTACACGTTGGGTGCAGGTTTGCCCGTATGCAGCAGCTCACACGTTCAGGGCAACGCGACACGTGCACCAGGAGGGTGCTCAAGGGAAAAGGTGCAGCCTGCCCACACGATGGGACGTGGCACTGCAGGACCCTCAGGCAGCTCCTCGAAAGGACATTGCACCGTTGCCAGCTAATATCGTGCGTGGGTGCCGGCACGCGTGAAAAAACGGCAATAGGAGACAGATGGCAAATTAAAATATCTCCAAGTCTTCGTGTTGCAATCATGTCCATGCACTTATAGTAAATATAGTACTTCTGTTTCAAACCACAGTAAGTATTTCTACTACTTCCATCTCAGTCTGACTTGGCTAACCAGTCGGTCCAGCGCACTGATACGACAGCAACTCAGCTCACATGGTGCCACAGCAGTAGATATAGGGTCTTCTAATACTTCAGATCTGGACAAGTTAATGTCAGAATTAGAAATGATCTAATTAATTTTACCTGCTGATTTCCTGCGTTACACTCAACTACCAAAAAAATATTTTATCTTGCCCAAAATTCTTGCAAGATGATTTACCTGTCAAAGCTTCCTTGCTAATGGTTTTGATTTGTAGCAAAATTTCTTCTTTCAGAGCAGCCCAGTTCTCCAGGTTACTGGAGATGACTTCTTTAATACTGTCTAGTTCACTTCTAACAAAAGGAAACAGTGAGACAGCCTTGTTCAGGGTCGAGCAATGGTGTTCCAATGTATTTCTGCAAGACAGAAAAATAATGCCAGATGTATATTTTTTAAATGACAAAATACTATTAGTAAACTTGGAGACTTGACAACTACTTTTCTGTTATATGACAATTTATATTATATTGGGTTACAATAATTTAGTGAATTAAATATGCTGTATATTGAATACATTTATAAGAAGCTTTTCCCTCTAAACCTTGATTTAGAACTTATATGTATACATGTAGAAAACTGCACAGACAACTGTACAATCATTTTTTATTGAGAAATGGGAGTAATCATGTTTAAATGACTGTATGTCCAAGCTGATGTTAACTCTTTATAAACAATATATGCAAGAAATTCTGTGTTTCCAATGCACTACAAGCAAGTGGTACACACTTGTTTTCCAGTGTTAATTAATGCTTTTAAATCTGTGAAGAACTACTGTTGCAAATAACATCAGCAGTGATATTTTCTGGTTACAGCTGCAAACACTACGGCACCTTGTGATATTAGGGAAAGCACGAAATGCCAGGATGGTTACAAACACCCTTCTCACTCAGCGCTCTCCCAGTTCTCCCAGTGCACCAACTCCTCTCGACTACGTGTTCACAGGAGGCACAACATCAGCATTTTTTTTGGTTCTTACCTGAGCACTTGTGACTGCTTATAGGCAGCTTCCTTTTCCTCTTGGTAATACCGCAAATCTTCTTTCACATTTTTTAATTCATCTTGTCTGCTTTTAAGTTCCACTGTTAGGTTTTTTATTCTGCAGATACAAATAAAATAACCAGAAAGTATTATTTGCACTACTAACCAACCTCTAACTTTTGTTTCAGCTTTACGTTAAAAACATGCTGGAAGTCTTTTCAAAGATGATAATCACATATTTCAGACTGAGCTATCAGATCTCCAAACGGAGAGAATTTAATCTTCTGGCCACTGTATGAGCCCCTCGAGCAGCTCTTTCAAAATAATATAATACATTTGTAAAATAACGTGGAAAGGTGTATGTCCAATATCAGCTCACATGCAGTGCTATATAAATAGCTCAAGAACCCAGTGTTCATTCACAGATGCAATGCAGAACTCGCTCATCCTCCAAAAAAACATATACCACTGCAAAAATCTCAGTTTAAAGTTCCACTTGGGTACCCAGCTTGGGGGCTACAACACCTAAAAGTCAGGTGCCATGTCCCAGCAGGGAAACGCAAGGAACCACGATGAGCTGCCCAAGTTCTACACCCAGCTGCAAGGATGTGTAGGGAAGGGTCATGGAGAGCTCGTCTAAGCTGAAGGAGAAGTTCTCTCAAGTCAACCAACAGTAAATACTAAATACTTGGTTACTGTTACTATAACTTCATTCCATCCAGATTGTTTATTTATTTCTTCATTTCAGACATTTGAAAAAGATGAATCCCAATGAGTCACTCTTGTTTCCCTTTGCCCTCAGTTTCACACTCATGATCATGGAACTGCACTTCTGCATTGTTGAATTAATTAATGGTGCTCAGCAAATAATAATAAAAAAAAATACACATGTAAAATATATTCCTATTATTTTTACACCAACTGGAATTTAGGCCTCAGTTACTTGACAATGGCATTTTAAAGAGCTAAAGAACAACTTTTCAGAAAAAAACATTTCCACCAGATGTTTCTTCTATGTACTCAGGCAATGACATTAGCATCAAAACGAACAAAAATGTCAAGTCAGTAAGATTATTTTCCTATATTTTTCTTAAGGAAGATTTAGGGATAGGGCAAGAAGTTCTGGACTAGAGCTAGGTTTCCATGTTCCCAGCTTGACCCACAACATGCCAGAGAAAACACATGTTTATTTTCTGTACTTCTCTCCCTCCTTTCAGAAAAAAAAAAACACAAAACAAAACAACAAATCCACCCAATAGATTTTGGGCCCAGAACGCCGTTGACCATAAGATGGGGTGGAAAGGATGGGATTTGGTGGCTCTACTTGACAAATCCTGGCTGAGTGTTGGGCTCCTGCCAGAGCCTCAGCTCTCCTCGGGTTCCCCTCCCTCTCCCAACACCCGTCGGGATGTCTGCAAGCAATCACCTTATGGAAAAGGATCGCAGGAGACACTGTCACAACACCCTCTATCAGTCTTTGCCTTGAATAGATTGCAAAGTTTTTTCATGCTTCCTCCTCTTTGGTCTTCCAGGGTGCTTCATCACAATAGCACGTAACGGATTTTTAAATTATACTGTGGGTGACAACTTTCAGCATTTTACTTCAAATCTGACACCTAAAAAGATCCTAAATCTGGGATTGAGAAAGAAAAGCTTACTGTTATCAGGACTCTCAAATACATACACAAGGTCCTGCACGTGGAGCCATCCCAAGCACAAGTACAGGTGGAGAATGGATTGAGAACAGCCCTGAGGAGAAGGACTTGGGAGTGCTGGTGGGTGAGAAGCTCACCAGGAGCCAGCACCGTGCGCTGGCAGCCCAGAAAGCCAACTGTGCCCTGGGCTGCACCCAGAGCAGCGTGAGCAGCAGGTCAGGGAGGGGATTCTGCCCCTCTGCTCTGCTCTCGGGAGACCCCCCTGCAGTGCTGCCTTCAGCTCTGGGGTCCTCAGCACAAGAAGGACATGGAGCTGTTGGAGCAGGTCCAGAAGAGGCCACGAAGATGATGCAAAAGCTGGAGCACCTCTGCTATGGAGACAGGCTGAGAGAGTTGGGGCTGTTCAGCCTGGAGAAGAGAAGGCTTCAGGAAGACCTTCCAGCACCTTCCAGTGCCTAAAGGGGCTACAAGGCCCCTGGAAGGACAGAGATGCCACCTGCTCGGGGCGGCTGCTCCGTGCATTTGCCATCGGAACAATCTCCTCATTTTAACCACTTCGAGCTTTGTACGTGTATTTTGAAAAAAAAAAAAAAAACAACAGCCCCATGATAAGACAGAGGAGAACCTACCAGTGTTTCTCTTACCACCATCACCAGCTCACAGGAGAGGAGGAGGAGGGTGGCCCCGGGAAGCTCCGGCAGCGTTCCAGCCCCGCACAGCTGTGCACAGCTGCACGCGCCGCTCTGCCGCCTGCTCGGGACAAGGACCCACCTTCGTGCTGGGCTCAGCCACAGCTGCCCAGTTCCTGCCCTGGAAGGTTTTCTTTGCCTCTAAAATTTCCCTTTTGAACTTTTTCATTCTAGCAGCGGTTCTGACCTGTTTATTTTTCAAGCACAGGGATCACAGTGTAAATAAACACACTCTAAACACTCTTCTTTCAACAACTCGGGACTTATTCCCACAATTGTAATGAAATGAATGGAACCGTGTGGGAATAAGAGATGGTTGAATCCAATTCCCTTCCTGTGCTATGTGAGCAGAAAAAATATCACCCAGATATTATCAACTGCAATGATACACAACCAAAAAACTAGTCCCTTTGTAAGCTTTCAACATTTAACCTACTGCAAGCAGAGTAAATGATCTATTTGTCCACTAGTGACTCATTGTCACGAGTAAATAAATAATATTTGAATGAACAAATATTTTACAAAACAAGAGGATGGCAGAAGCATTACATCAGCCTTTGCTTCTGTTTTAAAAAGCAAAAGAAAATGAGAATGACTTATAGTTTAAAAAAAAAAGCCATAATATTAATCTGTATTTGTTACTGTTATCAGATAGATCATCTATAAGACATTTGCACCAAAATGCAAATTTAAAAAAAATGTCAGTCCTGATAATGAAACTTAGGTCTGTGAGGCTCTGCCAAAACCAGAACTGAACATCTGGTAGTTAAACAGCAAGTTCTTTGAGCTCAACTATGATCACTGAAAACAAACAAACAAACAAACAAAAAGACAAAACTTACTAAAAAAAATTAAGACATTTCTGGCATTACTTTGCTAGGAAAATTTAGGCATACCTACCTGCAAATCTCTTGAGGGTGAAGGGCATGAGGGGAGAGAATAAATCTTGTTTGAATGCATTTGGGAGCAGAATCAGACTGGTGTCACTGAGTACTGAGGAAATGGCCATCCCCTTAACACATAAATCCAAATCTACTTTTGCAGATGATATATTCTATTAACTACACCTTGAGTAAAAAAAGCAGTGATCATCACTGAACAATAGCAAATCAAAACTTTGGGGTCCATGGCAAACTGGATGCTGATTTTCTATTCTTTCTCATTCCAGAACAGGAGGTATTTGAGGATCTCTTGGGTGAAAAAAGAAACTTGCAAATAAGTACAGGCACGTTTCTTACTGATTCCATTCCAGAGATCCGACGTAATGAGGGTAGCACAGAACGGGAGCCTCGGAGGGCACAGGGACACTCTCAGCATGTTCTGGTCAGTGGCACACAAAAGAACAGGTGGAGCAGGCAAGACAGACAGATGCACTCCGTCCACTCTCATCACCATGAGAACAGAGGAAAAAAAAAAAACAAACACGTTATTTTGGTGATATTTAGCACAAAGGAAAAAGTTCAAGGGATCATTAGATGCTGGCACTAAGAGAGAAGCGTGAGAACATACTGATCTCGTCCTCTGTCCTACAGTCGACGTGAGCTGTGAAAATTTGCATCCCTTCTCTGCAGCCAGCATACTTGGCTCGTGACCACAGGAGGAAGCCTGCCCAGAGCTGGAGGTGCATCACGCCGCGTTAACTGCTGCTGACGACGACAAGAATAGCAGGAGAAAATAAAGTAGTTGCACGGGACTCGTGCCAGCAAACAAATATCCTCGTCGTCCTAAAAGCAACGACAAGAGCAACGACCACGTTTGTCCGCGTTTAAGACGTTGCGTTTCGCAGAAGTGAAGACCAGAAGAACCAACCTTTGCAGCCTACACGGCACGCGGCCTCTTTACGAGGTCCCAGTAGGACCCGTTTGAGCCCAAATGAGCAATCGTGTCCCTGGCTGCCTCGGGTCAGCAGGGACAGTGTGCACAGAGGAGGCTGGAACATCCTGTCAACGAAATAGTTTCCCGACGGTATTTTCAGCTCCATGGAACTCTAGGACCTGCTCAGAGCCAAGAGTTGCTCATTTTCATTTCAGCATGTTGCATTCCTTCCAACAGGCAAGCCAGCGTCCATCCCTACGAAGAAGCCGAGCATTCATTCATAAATTTGGCGTAGAATATGTGTAAAATCGCACGGCCTGAAACTTACTGCACATAACATCATCCACAAACTTCTTCATTATTGTCTTTTTTTATATTCTGTTCAGCACAGACTACTCAAGTTAAGACAAGACTATTTAATAGTCTTCATGTGCCACTACAGAATCATTCATCTCTTGATTGCAGGTTAGCATACGGCCCAATTTGACAGCAAATGAAAATCATCTCTGACGAGCAATCAAGAGGCTCTTTGTGAGGGTCTCTATCAAGTCTCATGCAGGCTGACAGTCATTTCAAATCTTGCATTAATTGTTACCTATCTTTATTATCTCAGCAGAAATAAAAGATGTATTATAAAGGCAGCCTGGATAATTTTTGCTCCAGCAAAGGTAATTCTCTGGAACAGGTCTGAAAAACAATGATGGAAAGATGACTGCCTTGTCACAAACAGTTCAAAATTTACCTCTGAAGAAACCCAAGATTAAATTTCCCAGAGCTGCCAATCCAGCGACCAGTTTCATCTACAGTAATTCCAGTTTACATACCCTCAGTCCCAGCAGCCGTACCCAGTACTGTCAGAGCAGCATAACTCAGGAATAACTTTGTAGAAATCAGTGGAGTTATACTGATCCAGCCAAAAACACGGAGATTACAGTTGTGAGTAATTTGATGACTACAAAAAAAGAAACGGTGCCAAGGCAAATATATAGGTCACCCTTTACTTCTACTACAAATTTGCACCAGCAAATTCAAATAGAAGTCCCCCAGGATGTATGTTTGAGTATACCCCCCCCAGAAGAAAATTTCTTAGTTTCTGGATTTTGCCAGTACAGTAGAGACCATATAATTATATGAAGTAAGACAACCCCTTGTGTTTTCCCAGCAGAATACAAATATGTATCATTTTATGCATTTGGATTTTTTTCCAACTAGACAAGTGTCTTGCTGATGAAGTCAACTCTGTTACATCCAGTATTACATCTCTGAATGCAAACAGAAACTAAACTTTTCCTCTGAATTTTAAAACAGTCACAATCTGAGTAAACCCCTCTTCTCATTACTTCTCGGTTGCCAAACATGAAATCTCTTTTTCTCTCTGATGAGGTGTTCCCTCGCCTCCAAATCCGCAGAGCCCGGTGATGTAGAGCAGCAAGCAATCTCCTCCCTTTGCCAGGGAACCCTTCAGAACACAGCCATGGCCAAGAGAGCTCAGCCCAGGTTTTTGTCTGGGCAGCCACCTTCTCCTTCTGCAGGCTTAAAAGCAGAGTCAAGAAGCAGAGGGATCAAAGATGGAAAACAGGGGTGTCAGTACTCCGGGATTAGCCCCAGTCCACCCTCTGGTCCCACCCAAGTTTCACTGCTATGTGTCCACAGCAGACTCCAGAACATAACACCTTGTCCTACGTGCACATGCACACTACATTAACCTTCTTCAGTAACTAAGCACAAAGCTTTCCAATTTCATTTTGAAAGACAATAAAGCAGAACCCCTGTGGATTTCAGCGAGACGGTCTGAGTATGGACCGAATGAAACTGTTCAAGGCTTTGCAGTTATGCCCAGAGTAATTTTATAGTTACTGATCAAGCTCACAAACCTCATATTAAATTAAGAAGTGGAGGTAAACGGAGGCACGGAAAACTATTTTATTAAAAACTTCTTGATGGATCATTCTTGCTTTCAACCAGCAGTCACAAAATGGATAGTAACTATATCCAAGCAACTGAAAGTTTTAACTTGAGCCTATAGTGTGAACAAACAAATCATAGAATCATCATAGAATGGCATAGGCTGGAAGGGACCTCAGAGACCATCTAATCCAACCTCCCTGCCATGGGCAGGGACGCCTCTCAACTAGATCAGGCTACTCAAGGCTCCGTCCAGCCTGGCCTTGAACACCTCCAGAGAGGGGGCATCCACAACTTCTCTGGGCAATCTATTCCAAAGTCTTACCACCCTCGTACTGAAGAATTTCTTCCTAAGTTCTAATCTAAATCTGTTCTCCTTCAACTTAAACCCATTTCCCCTTGTCCTATCAGTGGACACTCTTGTAAAAAGTCCCTCCCCAGCCTTCCTGTAAGTTCCCTTCAGGTATTGGAAGGCAGCTATTAGGTCCCCCCGAAGCCTTCTCTTTTCAAGGCTGAACAATCCCAGCTCCCACAACCTGTCCTTGTAGCAGAGGTGCTCCAGCCCCTGGATCATCTTTGTGGCCCTCCTCTGAACTGGCT
Organism: Tauraco erythrolophus; assembly: GCF_009769465.1. Classification (NCBI taxonomy): domain Eukaryota; kingdom Metazoa; phylum Chordata; class Aves; order Musophagiformes; family Musophagidae; genus Tauraco; species Tauraco erythrolophus. The sequence goes on from NC_141475.1 coordinate 28,560,453, forward strand.
CCAACAGACCTACGTCTCTCTTATGGTGGGGACACCAGAACTGGATGCAGTATTCGAGGTGGGGTCTCACAAGAGCAGAGTAGAGGGGGAGAATCACCTCTCTTGACCTGCTGACCACGCTTCTCTTGATACATCCACCAGTCATTAGCAGAAAGGAAAAACAAAACAAAACAAAACAAAACAAACCACAAATGAAAACCAAATAAATGTGTATCACACCATTTTCTTACATCTGCCCTGCAATACAGGGTATTAAACACCAATTCTCTGACAATTTATGAATATCATAACCAGGTTACAACAAAACAATATCTAAGCATTACTTTAACCTCTCGTCCGCAACGGTGCCGTCCCCAAGGAGTTAAGCTCTCTCCTGCCCTGTTGATCCCTTTCCCTCATCCTCAGGGAACCACGGTCTTTACCACGGACGATGCTGGAACCACGCGAGGCTCACAGGGGGAACTGGCCCCTGTAAATTCCGAGGGTTGGGAGCACAAACTGGAAAACCTGGAGAACTGCAGCTTAGAAACTGCTCGAACAAGAAGCAGAGAAGCTGTATTTGCAGTTCAGTTCTCTGTCTGCACCTCATGAATCACTCTTCCGAACGCTCTCTGTGAACTTGTCTTGCTTATCAATAATCGATCTTGGCATTTAATCATGTTAATAGGAAAAACCTCGTCAAAACCAGAACCACCACAAATTTAACCCATCGAGAGTGGGACTGAGCTGTTGCCAGTCAGTAGCAAAAAGCAGGTATCCTGTTGGGAAGACACCGGCTTCAACACCCTCTACATCAGGATCCAGCACCGAGAGGTGCTGCACTGAATGGCTTCCTGAGACCAGGATGAGATTTGTCCACGATTATTTTTTTTTTAAAAAGTATAAAAGTGAAGTTCACTGCTGTACAGGGGGAGAACACAGGACCTGGGTCCTACAGACCCTGTTGGGCCTTTCGCTGGCTGAGCCATACCCAAGTCATCACGATGACACCATCAGGCCAAAATACACAGATCAGCCTGCAAGTAGGAAAAAGAACATTCTGAAACACTTTGGTGTTATACAAAATTCTGCCTTCTCCTGGTTAATAAGTACACCCTCATGTAGCTAATTAGAGAAGTACATACCGTCCTGTTATTTACAAAACAGATGCAATAAAAAACGGTTGAAGGCGTTATTTCTTAGCAAATGTCATATCCTCTCCAGAAAACTCACAAGCACGTGGCACGTCCAAGGACACAACACCTCTTGTGCACTTCCAAACACTGCAACTTGACCTACCTAAAAGTAGAATGAAACGCATAAAGAGCCAGAAAAATTCCAGCACTTACATGCTCTACATTCTCCCTACAATGAAAAACCACTCCACTATTTCTTTTTGCTGGGAAACAAGAGGTCCAACGTTGGACCAACGCAGGACCAACTGGGTCCCACGCCCGGCTGGTGCCTCTCAGCAGCCTCTTGCATCAACTCATCTCTTCCAAGCAGCCGCTGAAGGAGCACACACCCCCCTGAGACTTGCCCAGAACATCTCTAGCGTGATGAAGAACACTCATTTGCTACTTTATGGACTGATTTCTTGCGCGTTAGATGACACACCGATATCATTCTGAAAATACATGACAGTTCTGCAGCGGCTATAACGTTTCGTTCATTAGTCACGCTCCCTAAAACAGTCAGAAGATGTGCAGTCTCCCAAGTTCCCCACATATGATGGTATTTAACAAGAATAACTGACTGTGTGCCCTAAACCACACTCAGAAACGGAGAGGTTAGTTCTTTACCTCCTTGCTTGTTTCATCCAGATTTGGCTCTCAGATTTTTTTCCACCAACACAACTTCACTTTACCACTAAATATTCAACAGACACATTAAAAAAAAAAAACAACAACATCCAAGCTATTAAAGTGACCTTTCTGCCTTGTGTTCTTTCCCTTCAATCCCTATTTTTAAAATGGTGACAGAGTTCTGAAGGCATGTACCACTCCCCATTTCCAGTATTGTCAGTCTCCTACAAGAAGGACAAGACACCACACGTCATTTCTACCAACACGAGGTGTAGGTTGGCAGCTAAAGGTAGAGCAGTGAGCTATTACCACTGCCCAGACACTTTAGTGTTTTACTACAAGTTTAGACTTTACCAAGCCAGGTAGTTGCTCTTGCTTTCTTAAGCAGTCATGTTGCAAAATTCAACAACAAAGAATTTTCCATAAGTATTAAGTTTTGCCATTGTGGTGAGAACTAACAAACTCAAGAAAATACACACAAAACCCCCACAAATACGGAAAAATACAGTTTCCACAAGTCAAAATGTGAGGTTTACATGATCTTTAAGATTTTAGTACTTACGGATAAAATTTTCAACATCTACACACATGAGTCAGGAGTGTAAGTCTCATTCATGGTAGTAACCAACAAGCAACCCCTCCTGCTAGATTTGTGGAAAAGTTTTCAGGAATCTATTTGCAGCATAGACATAGGACTCAAAGTGATATCTATACACCTCTTCACGTGTCTAAACATCACAAAAATTCTTTGTTCCTTGTCACGCTCATGGTATTCAGCATCACTATACCTTTAAAAAAAAGCATCTTTGGTAATTATATTTTCCATTTCTTATATCGGATGTTGGAGAATTATTAAGATCCAGGCCACAAATACAGCGTACCCCTCATGCAATGTCTCAAATGTCAAAAGACACTGCCAGAGAAAACCTGTTAATGAACCCTGCTCTAGGGACACCAGGAACCTGTGGAGGTCTCCCCCAGTGACACGGCTAAATCCAACTGTACACGTATCCCCCATGACTTAGAGAAGAAAGCCCCCAATGAAAGTGCCCGTCACTAACACGTTTAAACAGGTAACGGACCCAAAATGGTTAATTAAGTGACACATCAGCATTTCAGCTTAACTGAGCATCGCTGCTCTTGCAGCATCCCGCGGAAGAGCCGGCGGCGCAGAGCGCGGTGCCGTACTGGCCGCACAGCTCCCGCAAGTCGCCACGTGTATCGCCTGGCACGGCTGTGTCAAGCGAGCCACAGCCCTCCAGGAACACCTTGCATGCCAGTATGCTGGAATTAAAGCCATTTTAGTATGGAATAAGACTGGAATAGCTAAATCGGATGGGCGTAGTTAACCGCACGATGGTTCGTCCCCCTCCTTCTGACACAATCCCAACGGGCAGGTAACTAATTCCCGCAGAAGCTCAGGTTCTCCGGTGGCTTTCAGGGTTAACCACAGGTACAAACAACGGCAACACTTTCACCCAAAAGGAATATAAAAATGAAAGTGTCTGCAACTAACAAGAAAGATTAAATCTCTTGGTCTACCAGAGATGAAAAAAAAAAAAAAGGCATATTTGGTTTCTAATAAAAATTTGCAGTTCGGGAGGAACGGTTTGTCAACCTTGCAAGAACGAGAAGATAGTATGTTGTAGTCAGTTTATGCCAACAGCACAAGGTAACAGGAGAGACCCAGGATAGCAACGAGGAGATAAGGAATATTTAGACAGGCTACTTAACAAGGCACAATAGTTGATTTATGGCCTGAATGAAAGCCTACTGAAAGTATTCCATTTGATTTCAGCAGGTTTTAAATCAAGTTGAGCCTTAGGGGAAAAAAAACTGCAGAGAGAAAATTTTTATGAACTGTTCCAGCTCTGCTACAAAAAGTCAGCTCAACGAAAATGTTAAGTTTACCTCTGGCAAACGATGCTCGACAAGAAGAATGTGCTGTCACTGCACTGGGTAACGCACCGAATGCTGCCACCACAACTGCCACCCAGAGCTGTCAAAGGAACAAGGAGCAAATGCACTCTCCAAAAAACACGACGTTAAACCAAGGACCACGTTGCATATTAGGGGTGGGAGTGTTCAGGTCAAATGAAAAAAAATATTGCAAGAAACAATGAGTGGAGTGATCTATAATATGTAGATATAGTAGAGATATCGATAAGATATTTGCTCAACTTTGTGTGAACTTGTGTGTTTTAAAATGAATCTTTTGCTAGTAATGTTACCAAACACAAGCCTAAGTAAATCCATTGATAGTAACGTGAAATTCTTAAAAAAAAAAAATAAAAAGGAAATGGATTTGAGTGCTTTGCCTATAGACAAGCTGTAGTTGTGTCCTCAAAACACTCTGTGTTATCAGTTCTAGATCACTTGCTATTAGGTATCAGTCAGTCGTGCAAGAAACATTCCTATGGTGGGTCTTCAAAATCAAAATGATTGAGTGGATAATTCAAATCATAATCTCGTCCTTACAAAAAGCTTCTGACAAACAGCTTGATTCTGATGAGCAAGAAATTACCAAGAAGTTCCTGATGCCCTTGTTTATACGACCTTATTCTATCAATAGTCAACTTTAGCAACTGCATTTTTATAGAGTATATTTTATCTATTAACACTGGTATTTATAATCCTACTATAAACAATCAGTGAAACATAATAGATTCCAAGATACAAGGATAGAAAAGTAGGATACAGAAAACCAGCACACAGCATCTGTGTTAAATGTGACTAGGAAGAGTAGAAGACAAGAGTTTAAAAAGGAAGGAAAGTTCTTCAGAGCTTCAGGTCTGGGAGAGGCCAAACCACTTGTATTTCTTTCACAGAACAGCGTGGAAAAGATCCAATTTGTTATATTGTCGTGGTGTTGTAAACCAGCATAAAAGCACAGAAGGTTTATTAGGAACCACAAATACCAGTCTAGAAGTCCCACAGCAAAAAATTAGACTGAAGAAACCACCCGTAATGCCAACCGTGTCCCAAAACGTTCGCATGGACTACAACAACTTCCCTCTCAGTCCAAGTTTATTATACAACATACACAAGCACTGAGGACGGGCAAATCAAAGCTAACAAACTAATTTGAAGTCCACGGTCGAGAACCTGATGGCACTCTAATTATGGTGGCACAAAACCCAACTCAGGTGGACACCAGGTCCTGCAGCCCCTGCCGACATCTGACCGCCTCCAACAACGCATCAGCCACGGATTTTACAGCTGGTTTGGGTATAGGCACCTTTGCACCCTTTACTGCAAACCCAAAGAACAGGAAAAATATTAGAAATTATGAAGGACAGAGGGGAAAAAAGCCTCTGAAGCTCTCCTTTTATGCTTTGTTTTCTCCTGTCTACCCCAAAAAGAACTTTTCTATCTGGTGTAGCGATCTGAAGGTTTAGAAATCAAAGCTGTGCTGTCTGCTCATGAAACGGACAAATATTTTCCAAGTATGACTTCCTGTTCCAAGTTTGAAGTTATCGTGATGTGGTAAAGGAGCAGAACACAACAAAATCCCAAACAGTACGAGCTGAAAGAGAAAACACTGAAAGGTTCCAATCATTGTGCCCTAAAAATATAAACGTGCTCTGAGGACTATTGGTGAGTGCTGGAGTTCTTAAGAGCACAAAACTCCCCCTTTTAACTGGGAGCTTCCCACAGCTGCCAGTGAGCATTTGCAAACTCCGGGTTCTGGGCAGCAACGGCACAAGCAGGACCCGCGATTTTCATCACTGCTTTATCTGAAAGTGATGAATTCTGCATCCTCCCTTCAGAGAGCGAGCTCGGAGCTCAGGGCCAGAACACTGCTGACTCTTTACCACGTTACTATGACACAATAAGTAAAAATTTCAGAACTGTGAAACTCCCAATACTGTGGAATTTAATTTACAATATTGCAAATATTTTTATTACAGAATGGTAAGATGAAACATTTGATCATTTCCCTTTGGGAGTGCATGTAGGGGAAATATCTCCAAAATGCCTTCTGGCCTTTCTTTCCCTTTAAATATATTGAAGGAATTCAAAACTTGCTTCTAGAGAATACTATGAAATATGATTTAAATTAAGTATCACAGTATACATGTCACATCTGATAAATGACAGGCAAATTGTATTTGTCTTTGAAACTTCTTTGGAATGAAATTACCTAATGCACATGCACGAGAACAACATCAGACTAGATGACATGCTCTGACCTTTCTGTTTTTGATTCACTCTCAGCTCGATAGTGTTCAAGGTCTTGGTAAAGAGACTGCAGTTCTGCTTGAAGTCCTTTTTCCCGTTCTATACTTCCTTCATAAAATTTAATCTCCTCTTCCATTGTTTTGACTTTTTCTTCCATCACTTGAAATTCATGAAGTATCAAATAGCTGACTCCACAGTATTTACACACTGTCTCATCCCGGGACATCTAGAAAAGGATAAAATTGTCAAGATTGTTTGTAAGAAACAAGTTGAACAACAACAACAAAAAAAAACAGAATTACACTAAATAATAAGAATAAATCTGAATAGTTTAAACTGCTCTGGAGCATTTATGATCAGATGATGTGATTGCTTTAACAAATAATAAAGACAAAATTCTACATTAGCAAAATGAAATCAAGCTATAGCAGCACCTCCGCTGCCTGGAAACTTCACAAGATATATCGACCATGCAATTTCCTGCATGGGAACACCCACTGGAGCTGTAAACTGAAGTACTTCTGAATTATATTTGATGTATTAGTTTAAAATAAAATGCTGTGGTTTACAAAGTGATCTCCTTAATGAATTTGTGATCGCCTGAGCCAAAAAAAAATGTTATTTACTGTGTGTTTTTGACAACTCACATCCAATTAAGTAGCCAAGATGAAAAGTGGAAAGTGAATAGAGTGATGTAAACCAGCAATCTTTACAAAAATAATTCAGACGAGCAAGGGACCAATTATGATGATGTAGCATCCATGGCACTTGGGTGTTGTGGAAAACGTAACCCATTTGCTGGGGATGAAGTAGTCATCACTGATTAAAAAAATACAGAGTATGCAATACCCATTTAATTGAAAGGCCATTTCTTAAATTAAGAAACATACTTCTGTGAGTGATCAATTATTAAGCTTTGAAGCAAAGCTTCAGAAAAACGAACGGATGGATGTGCTCTGACTTTGGTATGTCCTCAGTGCTCAGTACAGCAGTAATTCCTGTGTATTTGAACCATTTTCACTTCCAGAAAAACTTGCTCAGTTTACAAGTGATGCAGAACTGAACCTGCACAAGAAATGGGTATTGAGTGAATGAATCAACCAGACCTGAGAAGGTCTGACACTTCCACAGGGGACCTGTCCTGTTCTTGGGTCACAGCATAAATGCACTTGGGAGCAGGTGGTTGGAATTAAGACTAGATCAGAGGATGCTCATAATACAGCTGAAGAGACAACCTCAGAGCAACAAATATTAAAAGGCATTGGTAAGCTTGGAGACATGAAAGATGGAAAACGGGTGGCAGCCGGAAGAGTAGTTGTGTGTCTACGTACCAAGAGCTCAAAACACGTTGGGACCTTTCCTGCAATTATCAACTGTTACAAGGATTTTAACACAATGACTTAGGAAAATCAGAAAGCTGGAAAACTGGGAGTGGTTTAAGTCAAAGAATGTAAGAATCCTTTGTGTTACAGAAAAATTAAAAAAAAAAAAAGACAAGACATTTTGAGACACTGGGATAAATTCAAAGAAATCATACATAGATGAAAGAAAACAGCTTTCAAAAATTATAAACTAAAGACTCATTATCCCATGATTCAATCACCATTAGCACTTTAAATATCGCTTGATAAAAATGATATTTCAGGATGCCCTGGAAGTACCAGGCCAAGCTTTATTTTCCCATTTCTTAGTTTTGCCCCAGTTTAAAATACCCCTAGTTACAGTTGCTCTGAATGAGCTGAAAATGCAAGTTTATTTTTCCTGGCAGCTGCAGACTGTGCTTGGAAATATGAAACTGTTATTCAGGATAACTACCATAAAGTTCCAAAGCACTGAAATTACTATATTGAAAAAGGACAAAATGAGCTGTTTTAAGGAGCACAGGAGGGGATCTTATCCCAAAAGAACATTGTGCTCTTGCAGCACCGTCACTGCTGGCTTTCAAATAAACAGTTACAGAAATTTCACTGGGTACTAGGATTAAAAACAAAATAAAACAATTTGGGACCTGAACTGAAAATGTTTTATGCAAGTACTAAAACACTTCAGTTTTCAAATTCGATTTTGTTACTGAACTTAAAAATAAATGAAGTCATAGAACAATAAATATTATCCATCTGGACTTTGCAGGAAATGGGTCCCGTTGTTCTTCATGTCCATTCCTCAGGTTAAGTAAAACTTGAAAGGACTTCAGATCAGGCTGGATTCACCACATAGTCAAAAATCACGGGAAAGCCCAATGGGAAAAGCCCAAACTAAATTTCATGCTGCAGTAGATTAATTAACACCAAGAAGCAAGCTAACTAATTTAAATCCAGCACATGTACGCCTGACATGCCTAGAAAATTAGTAGCACCCAGTTGAAAGTGCATAGCTCCAGAGGGTAAGGCCTGAACTGGGCAGAACAAGGGGTGTACAAGCTGAATTCTCATCCTAAATCCCAGATCCTCTCTCATGCCCATAGTGGTCAAATCACAAGCAGGACTTGATGGTTTTTTTTCTTTCCTTTTTTTTTTTTTTTTTTTTTCTTTTCCCCTCTCTCTTGCATTGTCAACATCACAACCTCAGTTCTCTTCACTGATACCTACAACATCTCCTGAAATCTCTGAGCTAGTTGGACATTTTTCCGAAGCTACTGAAGCATCACACAGACAGGTATTTCATTCAGCCAAAATAATGACAAAGGTACCTCCAGGCTACACCAATTTAAAGGTCAGAGCCAGAAAGCATTTTATAGCTTTGAAGAACTACTTACAAACAAAATGCTTTGGGGTTTTGCACAATTTCCAAGAGAAATAACATTACTTTGTCTATGTGTGTATTTCTCCGTTGTCACCCTTGAGTAAGTGGTGAACCAGAATGTTTGGTCATTTATAACCAGTTCTGACACTGGGGGCAGAAATGTTGAAGTGTCTAAAAGTTTTAGACAACCAGGTAGGCAATAAAGACTTAATTTCCCTGCTGAAGAAGACTCTGGAGCATGAGCACAGTCCTTATCCGGTATCAGATAATCCATGGAGGAGAAAGCCTTATAAATGGTCTGTCCAGGAGAGAAGATTCCATTAGACCTTGTATCTTAGTCACCAAAGTTGATCAACTATTCCACAAAAGTCTGTAGGAAACAAATTTTCATTAGTTCTTACACTGTAAAAGCTACCTTTTCTGGAACTGTATTATTGCTGAGCAACCACCAGAAAGGTGTATTACAGACGCAACGATTTCTGTTTTAAGATTCCAAGTTTCACTCTTTACATTTGACCAAAAGACTGTCGTCATCTTCTCAAATGCAAAGCAGGAAAAAAAAAAAAAAATCAGGGGAAAAGCAGAGTTGGGAAGAAATAGAAAGGGAAACTAAGAGAGCTCTAACGAGAAAGGGGACTGTGTGTGTCCTTAGCAGAGAGAATAAGCAGTGAATAGAAAGCAATCAATTAGGAATATGAAAAAAAAAAAAAAAAAGAGAAGGCAGTTTTGGTATTGTGGTTTGGGTCAGCCTGGACAAGGAAACTCAGGGCAAACAGGACTTGAAAAAGATAACAGAGGGATACTAAAAATACCTGCTATTAGCACGACAGTTCTACATACACCGTAACAACATAAAAAGAGAAACAAACTCAGTGAGGACAAGATGTAGGAAGATATTTGATCCGTAAGATTTTGAGCTACAGCTCTGACACATGTTACACCAGATGCTATGAAGAAAGGACGGGAGCTATGTCCAGAACAAACCGTATCGCAAGGCAGCACTTCTGGCTGTGATATTCCAGCAGCTGCTCCACTACAACATCTGTGGGAGTCGTTTCAACTCAGAGCTGTACTGGGTTTTGGAAGAATTAACAGTATTCCATGGTTACATAGATCTCTCTAGCTACCATGGGTAAGTGGAGAGCTGAGCCAAGATGGATAGTCACTCCAATGACATCTGACTCAGTACCATAGCATCTGTAGAGCATAAATTAAAAGGAAAAAAAGAATAAAGAAAAAATTTACTTTGATAGTCTGGACCATTTTTAGCCTTTTGAATGACAAGACAGGAATTCATATCATTTCAACTCGGCCAAATAACTACAGGGAGCATCAGCCTGTGCACTGCTATTCTCCTCTGATAGTTCAGATTCCACCTGCAAAAATTACCACAATAAAGAGCTAAATTCTTGTTAAAAGAAAAACAGTCCACTGTCTCACTTAGCAGTGCCTTGGTATTACAACATCCAGCATATGGACCACTTATGCTGGAAACAGCCCATTACAAGCAGCTAATAAATAGCCATGACTCTTAAAAGCCAGAACCTAAGTCTTCAGTTAATGAGATGCTTTTAAAAAGTTTTGAATATGTTTCTGTGCATTGCTGAAACAAAAACACAGAGCCACGAGCACAGATGTACTCCTTGTACATTAATTACACAGTGCAGGGGAGGGAGACCCTAAGGAACAGCAGCTGTACCCGTCCTCCTGGCATCACCCAGTGCTCCTCAGGCACATAACGCAGAACAATAGATAAAACTCGCGAAAATAATAAAAAAAGACATCATTATGGTGCAGCTAGGTGCTCTTAAATTATTTCTGTATATTGATTGGTTTATTCCACCCTATCTACTTTCGTTTTACTACTCCTCTGCCACACTACTTTCATTTCTCTCATGGTGTTTGTCCCTCTCCTGCCAAACTAGCTAATCCCTATCGCACAAAAAGAAATCATTACTCAAACCACACAGCTGATATTCTAGGAAGAAAGTGGAGTCTTCTGCTGTGCATGCAAAACTGAAGAGTTATTTGATTGAAATTGATCTTTTTCCTATTCAGAGAAAGATTTTTAAGAGCCTCAGTAGAAACTTTACTTCTTTAAAAAAGAAGTAAAAACAAGTTTTCAGAGTCTACTCAGAAAGTAACGCACGGATTGCAACGCTAAGCCGTCCTGCACATGTAATTATTTGCTCCACTTCCATAAAACAGCAGTTGCAAAATAAAAATCACAGTACTTGCTTTGAATACACATGAACAGTGCAGAAATAGCCTTGTAGTAAAACCAGAATGTCCTGCTCTCCAAAGTTTCATTCAAAACATGCCCTGAAAGAATCAGTTTGTCACGACAGGAAATACTTCTCGGATTTCAGGTAGCTTTAATTTTTTCCTGCCTGTGAGTAAAGCAGGCTAATGAATCATAAAAGACTGTGGGGCACTGCTAGTAACTACACACACTCACACGAGCCCTGCAAGTCTCCCACGTGTCCCACAGGCCACGCAGACCCCACCGGTGCTCGGAGCTCTTTGGGGATGCGTTATGGCACGCTCGGCTCGCCGCGGAGCACGGAGTTCATAGAATCATAGAATGGTTAGGGCTGGAAGGGACCTTCAAAGGCCATCTAGTCCAACCCCCCTGCAAGGAACAGGGATATCTCCAACTAGATCAGGTTGCTCAGGGCCTCGTCCAACCTGGCCTTGAACGTCTCCAGGGATGGAGCATCCACCACCTCTCTGGGCAACCTGTTCCAGTGTTCTACAACTCTCATGGTAAAAAATTTTTTCCTAATATCCAATCTGAATCTACCTCCCTCTATTTTAAAACCCTTACCCCTTGTCCTATCACAACTGGCCCTCCTGAACAGCCTCTCCCCATCTTTCTTGTAGGCCCCCTTGAGGTACTGGAAGACCGCTATAAGGTCACCCCGGAGCCTCCTCTTCTCCAGGCTGAACAGCCCCAACTCTTCTTACAAACCGCGCCGCGGTACGCTGCAACGCAGCGTGATGCCCGCGCAGGCAAGAGAGAATTTAGCTCGTTGTTCACCACGTCGTTGCCTGACAATTGCTGACGTTTTCCATCTGCGACTGTTGGGAAGTCCCTCCAAGCCACAACCCAAGTGCTTGTGATGGAGACACCACAATGCCTCAAACTCCGAGCAACGTGCTTGGATGCTGGGTGCAGAAAGGGTGCAGAAAAGCTGGAATATAGCACATACAGCCCTAGCCTTGTGAGTATGGCAAGAGATAAAACTGCTTTGCTGCCCTGGTGACCATCAGTGACTCCAGAACTCTCACATTAAGGGCAGAGGATCGTTATTTGAGTTCAGAAGATCCGCTTTCACAAACCCTCTGATAGCACAACAGACAGTGGTAACAGCAGGGTGCCTTTACTATCTGCAAGTTGGCTTTCCCAAATCAATGATGGGTCCACGGCTCACCAGTTCACTGCTGAGAGCTTTTCACCTCTTCAGGCTGTAACCTGTGGGCTTATACCAAAAATAAGCAGATATTTTCTAACACCTCCAAAGCACATTACAGCCACTTGGAACATTCACGTAACTGGAGCTTGTCAACCCAATGAAATCCAAAAGTTCAGAATTCTATAGCCAAACACTGAAAATCTCAGTAGTCATGGAGCAACTCGTGATCATCATCTTGAGAAGCATTCCTAAGGTACGTGCCAACAGGACTGAGACCTCCTGCCGTTCTGCATGTAAATGTGACCGTGTTCACCTGGAGGGCATGAGCAGAAACACTGCTGCTTCTTAATCCATGCTGATATCAGTATTATAAGTACTAAATACAAAGCTATGTTGTGCACTTCTACAAAGCTAGGCTTGGTGGACGAGACAGATTCTTTAGCTAATTAACACAATCTGAACTACGTAAGAACCCATTAAAAATAAAAAAAAAAACAGGTTCAAAGACAGCAAGAAAAATTCAAGATAGCATAATGTGCTCATAAAGATACCATAATATACTCAATCTAAAGCACACGTGGCAAATCTAACGAGTAACCATTTGCTACCGGCAACGTACGTGATGTTTTGTGGATAGTCAGATACCACAGGAACGTTCTGTACTGGTGCATAACACGGCTTCAAAGTTCCTGCTCTGCTTGCCTTCTGAAGCTCCTAGGGTGAGAGAACTACTCATCTGTAAGGGTATCTTACACTCCATCAATTTTATGATTTATGTTAAGGAAAGGTTATTTATTTGCCAAATAAAGTATAAAATTAAATATAACTTTTTGTTTGGCACTTTGAGGACTCGGGGTCTTTTTACTGCTGCTTTGTTTCCCACTTCAGTAACATCTTCAGGACAAAACTGCATCTTCCCATCTACTCACATTGAGCAGACAACTGCTGAAACAAACACAACTTGAATAAGTTCACAAGCATACGAAAGATTTGTTTACCACTAGTAACAGATAACTAACAAAGTGCAATATGATAGCTGTCTTTTCTCTTGAGGAAAAACAAACCAAAACCAAACAACCCCAAAAGACCCCAAAGAACAAAAAGAGAACTCCCCAACATCACACTTCCATAACACTGGGGGCTTTTTTTTTCTCATTGAGCAACCACATTGCAACGCATGTTGTGTGACAGCAGGATGAGGACAGGAGAAGGAATGAGAGAGAGAAAAAGCAACAGGGCCATGTAAAATTCTTACATGACTTTTCTAAATTGATCAGAACCTGAAGAAACTAAGTCCCTTCATATCTATCATTTCATTAACAAAATACCAAGAAATGTCTTCCCGTCTAGATTAAGTTTTAAAGGAAGTTTTAATAAACATAGTGGGCAACACCTACTGGACCCAGTCTGCAAATGGTCAATTTATATCACCTGCTGCCATGACATCCATGGCTTCCCTCCCTCTGGCACACTTTGGCAGTGGAACAGGCTGCAGAATAGGCTGTTCCAGGTCCATACAGGATGCTCTCTTCCCTTTCCGCACCATCCTCTAGAAAAGTGCAATTTTGGAGGCAGTGATGTCACTGCTCCACGTATTGATAAAGATCTTGTGAAGGTCCATCTGTGAGGAGCACGGAGGAGAGGAACGAGGAGCGCTCCGGTCCCCATCCTTTCTTTTGAGACAGCTCCTTCATCCACTGTCAGCACTACCACTCAACCTCCAGCAAGCCAACTCCAAACAGCACCTAGCAGTGAATATTCTTCATTCTGCAGCCGAAATCACAATGCTTAACATTCTCCCTCCAGACACACGTGTTCCTTGGGCCAGCAAGCGGCATGTTGGGAGCATGTGCTCGGTTTGGCAGAGCAGTCTACAGCTGGCACAAGTTCTGCATATGTTAGGAGCAATCTAAAAGACAGACTCCAAAAGAGGTGCTATAAAACCCAAGAGGCAGGGAATGTGAAGGGAATAGGAACATGTGTGCATGAAAGGTAGAAAATACAAGGACAGGAAATTGTGAGAATGACTTGTAATCGAGCTCTGTCTCTTGTAACAACACTGCAACTACAATGCAAGTCAGCTGAGCGAAGAGATGAGCAGCAGCAACTGGTATGTAAAACCCTGACACTTAACTGATCCCAAAATCTGGGGCTGTCGTTGCCTTAGAGCTCACAGACCTCACACCGAGGTGACAGGGTAGGACGGGACAGGAACAGAAGCCTGTTCATGTACACGTCTAGAAATACTGTGCCTTCTGCACACAGATCTTTCTGCTAAACGTGTACCGAAGAACTGAAAGAGATCTGAAGAGGTTGTCTGCCCAATCCTCTACTCCAAAGCCAAAGTTTGCCTTACTTGTCCCCACAGTACCACCAGAGGCATTCCATGACTCTCCTGGGTGAGCTGCTCCAGTGCTCAGCTATCCCTACACCTAGAGTTTCCTAACATTTGACCAAAGCAAGCCCAGAAAGGTGAGGATAAGACTTGTTTGCAGCTGAAGGACAACCACCATCTTCCTACACATGCACATACTGTTACTGTGCCCTCAGGTATTTTCTAGACTAAGTAAACCCAGTTCTATTACCCTTTCCCAGCACAACAGGACTTTTAAGCTCTTTACTATTTTTGCATTTTCCTAGATTTCCATCAGTCACGTTATTTTTCTTAAAGCCTGCAGCTCAGAACTGATACACCGACAGCCCTGAACCGAGGAATCACGAAGGCCCAAGTTTCACATGCAATTCCTATACTAAGACATTTAATATTTGCTTTCTTTGTAACATCACTTTGTTAACATTATTCTGATTATAGATCTCGGTGTTAGGTCTGACAAGTTAAGGAAGCTTAACCAGTTACTATGTATTTTCTGTTGACACATTGGAATTAATCTTTTTAAATATGCCTTATTCTTACTACGAACATAAAGTTTAATGCTCTTCCCAAAGTGCTCACAACGGGCATCAGCGTATTCCTTATTGTAATCTAAGATCCCAGCTCAACGAAAACCTGCAAATGCTGACACTGCTACTGCAAGAAATGATGTCACCCTCCCCTTTCTGTTCCTAGTTCGTGCCCGCGCTCACACCTGCTTCCTCCTCGTGCTGGTGTACGTGTAGCACGCACATCAGGAACTGGTCCAAACGACAGACAGACGGCTGAAGTGGCACCGAACTACAGCCTCCAGTCATTAATGGCAACACTGAGCAGTACTAGATCCAGAACAATTCCCTGATGTACTTCATCCAGCAATTTGGCAGAAGTGTTTTTCTGAGAAACTTGCACTGATTTTTGCTAACCGCCTTATCCTGTTCATGCTTGCAAACTAATTTCTAAACAAACAAACACATCTGGCATCTTTCCTGCCACCAAAACAGCCACTAACGAGTCTGTAATTTTCCCAGGTTCTTCCCCTCCCCTTCTTTAAGGGCGAGTATTCCTTTTCCCTTCCTTTGGCTATCTTTCCCATCCTTGAACTCTCAGAAATCATCATTGGTGGCTCAGAAATTGTGTCAACAGGTTCCTGGATTATTCTGGGGAAAATTTCTCCAGGTCGTGCTAGCCTGAGCACATAAAATTTTTAAATTACTTGTTGATTATTAGACATAACAAAAAAAAAAAAAAAATGAGGGCAGCAGAGTGTTTTATTGCCAAAGTAAAAACTTCACAGCGTGACAAAGAGTGACTCATGTTCCACTTGTGTGCATCATCACATACGAAGAGCCTCCCCAAAAGTTAACCCATACACACAGCACCATTGTTATAATCTGCTTCCCAAACACAAGAACACATCCCATTCAAACCAGGACCAAAACCTACCAGAAGATAACACACCAGTGCAACACCCCTAAAATTACTGTGGCGCCTGGTCTCCAACTGCTGAGGTTTTTGGGGTTTTTTTTATACTTCCACCATTTCATACCTTGCGAATATCCTCGGGCAGCGCGTAGACGGGACGGTGCCGCTCCATAACCTCTGGAAAACTCCGCGGTGGGGTCCGGGAAGCTGCCGGGGGGGGGGACAGGGAGCGTCAGAACCCGCTGCCCGCAGCGGGGCCGCAACGTTTCCTCCGGGCAAAACGCAAGCGCACAAATGCCAGCCGCCGCCCTGGCAGCCCCGAGCGGCCTCCCCGCGCCCGCACCGTCGGTGCGGGCGCGGGGAGGCCGCTCGGGGCTGCCAGGGCGGCGGCTGGCACCGAGGAGCGACGGAAGGGACGACCCCCCCCCCGGGCCACGGCAGCGCGGAGCCCCCCGGGCCGAGACCACCTTCTATGAGAAGCACCGGAGCCCGGGACAGCCGGAGGGAAGCGGGATAAAGGAAAGCATCCGGGGCGGCCATTTTCTTACCGCGGCTTCCTCCGTAACCACGGCAACGCCGCGCAGCCCCCGCGCCTGCGCGTCGCGTGGCCGCGGCTGCGCTCCCCGCGCAAAAACCCGCGGAGTTTTGGGGGATGAGGGTCCGCGGTGCCCCAGCTACACCCCCCCTCGCCCCCCCCGAGTGCTGCAGAGCGAACCGGCCCGACTGGGAATGGGAGGAGCTGCGTTGCCAGGGCTGGAGCTGGCGCTGTAGGAGGAGGAAAATGGCGTAAATGGTGTAAATGGTGTAAATGGCGGCCCGGTTTGGCTGCAAAGCCCCCGTTCCGTTTGAGCTGTGGCCCCAAAAGCGGTCAGTCGAAACCGGGGCATGTGCTCAGCCTCCCTTTGCGCCGCCAGCTCCCGATGAAATCCGCTGGCGTCGGCAGCCAAGCAGTAAAAAGAAATAAATCAGGAAAAGATGTGAGAACGGGGAGTTTTCAGTATTTTGATGGAATGAATTTCACGCTCTCCCCCCTCCACCCCCCCCATCCTTTTCATCGCTGGTTGTTTTACGTGCAGCCCTTTCGAGGCGGGCCGGAAAACCGAGCTGCCGTGAGAAACTCGTGTTTTTAGCGCATCCCGTCAGCCATGTCGTGACAGCCATCTGCTTCGTCCCCACGGTCCCCACCCGAACCTGGTGCAGGCATGTGATGCTGCGGATGAGGGGCCGTGGGCTCAGCAGGGCTGCTCACCTCCCAGAGCCCGTTTCCAGCCTGCCCAAGGCAATTCCTACACGCCCAACGCATTTCCTATATGCCCAAAGCAATTCCTATATCCTCGAAGTAATTCCTATATCCTTGAAGTAATTCCTATATGCCTGAAGTAATTCCTATATTCCCAAAGTAATTCCTATATGCCCAAAGTAATTCCTATACTCCCAAAGTAATTCCTATATGCCCAAAGCAATTCCTATATCCCCAAAGTAATTCCTATATCCCCAAAGTAATTCCTATATTCCCAAAGTAATTCCTATATCCCCCCAAGTAATTCCTATATGCCCAAAGCAATTCCTATATGCCCAAAACAATTCCTGCATGCCCAAAGCAATTCCTATATCCCCAAAGTAATTCCTATATGCCCAAAACAATTCCTATATCCCCAAAGCAATTCCTATATGCCCCAAACAATTCCTACATGCCCAAAGCAATTCCTATATGCCCAAAACAATTCCTACATGCCCAAAGCAACTCCTATATGCCCAAAACAATTCCTAAATGCCCAAAGCAACTCCTGTATCCCCAAAGTAATTCCTACATGCCCAAAGCAATTCCTATATCCCCAGAGTAATTCCTATATGGCCAAAGCAATTCCTATATCCCCCCAAGTAATTCCTATATGCCCAAAGCAATTCCTACATGCCCAAAACAATTCCTATATGCCCAAAACAATTCCTAAATGCCCAAAGTAATTCCTATATGCCCAAAGCAATTCCTACATGCCCAAAACAATTCCTATATGCCCAAAGTAATTCCTATATGCCCAAAGCAATTCCTACATGCCCAAAGCATTTCCTGTATTCCCCAAGTAACTCCTATATGCCCAAAGCAATGCCTGTATGCACAAAGCACTCCCTACATGCTCAAAGCACTCCCTACAAACCTTATACTAAAAGATACATCTCAAAAAAAAAAAAAAAAAAAAAAAAAAGAAAATCAATTTAGGGACAAAACTGGAAAGAGGCCACCGTGAAAAACGAGGCGACCTTCCACCGGCCTTGTTAACGTGATTTAATTTATGCATGACTCGCTCTTCACTGCAAAGGTTCAGTCTCTGGGGCAGCTCCGTGGAGGGCAAAGCATCAGTAATGTTTTTTATTCGGCCGAGCAGCTGAAGAGGGAATAGGTTTGGGGTTTGGTTTTTTTTTTGGTGGAGGAAGCTGCGTGCAGGCAAGGGGGTGGGCGTGCTGTTGAAGATGGTGAATTTTCTAGGGAAAAAAAATAAATTTGCATGGGAAGAAGCTGTTGCAAGGATGCAAAGCCGGGGTGGGCGAGGGAGGGCATCGGGCGCCCGGGCGCCCGATGCCCTCCCTCGCCCACCCCAGCTTTGCAGCAGGGTCCCATGGGTGCTGCTCCCCCCCCCCCAACGCAGCCCTCGCGTGTGTTGCCGGCGTGACCCGCTCCGCGTTGCGTGCCGACCTCCGCGCCGCACTGCATCGTTAATCCCCGGTTTGGCAGCCACCGGAGCCGCATGCCCCGGCTTCCCCCTTCCCCGCCCCAACCTCCTTTAACCTCTTCCTGCTCGGGGGATAAAGGGAAGGGATGGGGGGGAAGGGGGGGGGGGGGTGCCTCGCGGGGGTGGCGTGGGAATGTCACGCAAGCCATCGCCCCCGCAAACATTAACGCGCCCATCACACGCTCAAAGGGCAGAATGAAGAGGTGGGGGGGATGTTAAAAATTAAAAAAAATAAAAAAATATATATATAAATAAAGTGGAGGGGTTCCCAGCGCGCTGCACCCACCCCCACGCTGTGCGTGCGGGCTGGCAGCGGGGCTCACCAGGGAGGGGGGGGGGTTGCGTGTGAAGGGCCGCCCGCCTCCCGCGGAGGTGTTTAATTAGGAGCCGCATTAACAGCGAGACGGGGGACGGCGGCGCCTTTGATCGGCGCGGAAAGCAAGGCGGGGGGGGGGGGCGCGCCGCGGCCGCGCCTTGCCGGCATATGTTCCCCCTGCGTGATGGGGGCGGCGGCGGGGAGGGGGGGGGTGCGACGGGCCGGGCGCCCGACGGTTCTCACGCGATGGCCGCCTGTCGTGCCGGGGAAGGGTGTCGTGCGGCGCGGCGATGAGATCAGCGCGGATCACCACGGGGCGGGGGGGGAGGATGGCGGGGGGGGATGGCGGGGGGGGGGGGGGGATGGCGGCGGGGGGGGGGGGATGGCGGCGGGGGGGGGGGGGGATGGCGGCGGGGGGGGGGGGGATGGCGGGGGGGGGATGGCGGCGGGGGGGGGGGGATGGCGGGGGGGGGGGGGGTGGCGGGGGGGGGGGGGGGGGGGGGGGGGGGGGGGGATGGCGGGGGGAGAGCTGTCTGGGAGACGCAGCGGAATGGGAGCACATCAGAAGCGCGGGGGTTGGCAGGAGGTGGCACGGCGGCGTGCGTGGCACGGCGGCAGGAGGTGTGCGTGCCAGCCCGAGGGAGCGGGGCCGCTGGAGGTGAGGGTGCAGGCGGCGCGGGCAGCTGCCAAGGACAAACGGACGGGCAAGAACCGAGTGCGTGACACGCAGCAGTCATGAGCCAGCTATTTCCATTGTTTTCCGGCAGGCTTTGTACCTTCTGAAGCACACGTGGAAAGCCTCCCGCTGCTTCGAAATCCCAACCCGGAGGAGCAAAGTCCGTGCCAGTGGGCAGCTGGGGAAAAGGCTCGTAAACACGAACTCGCTCTGCGCTGGGGGTGTGCGTGAGGGTGAATAGGTGTACCTGCAACAGTGCCTGGGTGAAATAAAAGTCGTACTTTGATACCAGCCCTCTTGTTTCAGGCTGTTCTTTCATTTATTCGCTACAAAGAGCAGCGCAGGGAAGTGCTTTTGCAGTGTTGGAAAAAACAGCTCCTCCGGGAAGCTGCTGGCGGTTCCAGTTGTTTTGCCAGGGCACAGCAGAGCTCGAGCACTTATCATAGAATCACAGAATGGTTTGGGTTGGAAGGGACCTCAAAGATCATCCAGTTCCAACCCCCCTGCCATGGGCAGGGACACCCTCCACTACACCAGGTTGCCCAAAGCCCCATCCAACCTGGCCTTGAACACTTGCAGGGATGGGGCAGCCACAGCTTCTCTGGGCAACCTGATCCAGTGCCTCCCCACCCTCAGAGGGAAAAATTTCTTCCTTATCTCTAATCTAAATCTGCCCTCTGTTTTATCACTCAGCCCTGCGGTGCGGTACGTGCGTGGAGGCTTTGCAGAGGAGCAGGACGGGTCCTGGTGCTGCGGCCCGCAGCCGCGGAGGCTGACACGAGGAGGAGAGATGGCAGGAGACGTGCAGAGGGAGGGGTCAAGGGAAGGACAGGGCTTGCACGGCGTATGGCAGCGAGGTTATTTCTGGTGCTGCATGCACATCGTGTTAGTTCCTGTTTTCAAGCTAGGTTTGTTTGGTTTGCTCTGCCCCCCCCCCCCACTTTGCAAATGTCACAAGGACGGGACCGCGGTGGGAGAGCAGTCTCTGTGGAAGGATGTTTGGAGGAGGGATCTGAGCATGTGGGCTACATGGGAGTCAAGGTCAGGCGGCTCGTTCTGTGCAAAGGGACAGCAGCAGGATGGAAGCAGCATGAAAACGATAAAATCAGGAGAAGCGTAAAGGAGCAGGGTACGGGTGGTGTGTGCAGAAAGGCAGAGGTGAGGTGATGGTGCTGGACACTGAAGGCAGCGTGATGCCAGCCCAAATAGCAGAGTGAAACAGGAGGGTGCCAGTGCCAGTGGGGCATGCGAGGCAGGAATCGGATCATGGGGCAGGAGATCCCAGTACTCCTGTTGTGACATTGCCAAAGCAAAGTCAAGCTTTTGGCCGCGGGAGCACATGAGGTGAATCAGAGAAGGGATGAGTGCCATCATAGCAGCTGAGTGCCAGAAGTGGCGAGCTGTCAAGAGCAGTATCAAGAACGTGTGTGTAGAGGACAGTGGGTTTATTTGCCACGATAGAAAAGGATTTGAAAGGGAATACAAGAAGCTCGTACCGAGTCTGAGTTGGCACCAAGAGAACTTGGGAAGGGCGCCAGGAAGAGCGTCACAGATACGAGGCTGAAGTGAGGACGGAATGCAGAGCGCAGGGGCAGCTTCAGCGGTCGAGCCGTTAGGAACGGGCATGAAGCACAAGAGGGCACGGCCAGCCAGCCAGCAGGACGTGGTCTGGGGAGGAAGCGGCCGAGCAAAAGCCCAAACCCTTGGGAGGTCAGTGCAGGAGGGTTCAAGGCTTTGTTCTTTATCCTTAAGGCATTCAGGGGCCTGGGCTCAGCATATCTAAAAGATCACCTGATGCTCCAGGACAACTGATGGTGGCACTTCTGATGGCTCCTCGGGCAAAAGAGGACTTTTACTGTCAGGGTGAGGTTCATCTGTGCTGGTCTCAGCAGTTTCCCAGGGACCTGCTAGGAAACTCCCATGGGAACTCAGAAACCCCATAAATCTTTCCCCTTCCTCCCATCCACGAGCAGAGTGATCTGCTTTTTCCTAATTTAAACACACAATCTGTAGGGAGGAAAACGTTCGTACTGTTGGCTTTAAAAAAAACCAACCCTGAAACTCCTGCCAAAACAGAAACTGCACACGAAGCCCTCCCCATTGAAAGAGGGTGAGGATGGATGAAAGAAGACAGATGTTACTTACAGTCTTAGTGAGCTACTGGAAGAAATATCAGGCAACGACGAAGGAACTGTGGAGTCATTGTGAAACAGGAAAAGATAACGAGAAAAAAAACAAATGAAGGAAGCCTGGATGTTTAGAGGATGGAGTACACCAAGGAGGATGGTGAGGCTGACTTGAATCTAGGAGGCAAGATCAGTACATATACATCATTCTGAGATCCAGCATGCAAAAACGATGCGTCGATCTCCCAGCCTACAGTGAGGGGAATGAGATTATCCGTATGAATAAGGAATATTGAGGAGAGTCTGGGTTTGCAAGTCCTGAAACTGTGTTATGATATCTACTGTTGACACAGCTCTGGAGCTTTTCTTGGGCTCCGCTCCATCTCCTCGTGTTATGAGCACCCTTTTAAAATGCTAAATAACACCATATAGTACTTGGCAGTAGATTAGGCTACTCCTTCCTCCACGTTATTACCTCATGATTTGTGATTACAGTGTAATGTCCTGGCACATCCTGATAGGAAAATGCCAATATTGCATTTCCATGGCATGGCCTGACAATTTAAATTTATCTCCCACAAAGAGATAACACCATGTGGATGTTGATTGCGTGCCGTTGCTACAGCCTTGTTAAAATACAGCCATGCCCTTATATCTTGTGTGAAACTCGGATGAAAATAAGATAGAATAAGGTTTTTCTTGTTCTGCTTTAGAACCTGTTTCCTCTTACACTCATCAGTTAAACCCATTGACTGCAGATGGGGCAGGATCAAGACCCTGTCCAAAATGAGCACCTGTATTTGTAACATAGGTAACATTTGCTGATGTGCAAAAAATGGTTATTTCTGGGATCTAAGATAGATACTGGGGTAGATGATGGCCAAGTGAGTTTGACTTGATCCTGCTCCCCTGCCCCCGTGCACTCTTATGACCAACGGCACTGCCGTCAGCAACGCACGAAGCAAAAGAGAGCTCCACCGTCATGGCCTGTGGCCACCAACGGCAACTGGCATCGCGTCGCGGCTCCGATGCCGGCTAAGCTGGCAGCTCGTGAGAGCTCGTCTGGTTAAATGGATCGTGGCAGGCATCACCATCATCGTGCAAGCTGATTTATGAGAGGCCTGGAGTAGAAATCAGCAGAAGTTACAAGGTGGCTGCTTCAGGGCTCCGGTAGCGCATAAGGAGAGCGTGATGACCTGCTCGGGCACCGCAATTCCGCACATTGATTCAGCTCTCATTCCTGTGAATTATCTGTCAGCAAGTCATGGCTTATGTAATCTGTTTGCTGCTTGTAATTACCCTAAACGGTGTAAGAAAGGAAATTTTAGACAAAATACTTGCTTTAAAAGCTCTAGGTTTCTTTGCTATTTGTCCTGAAAAAAGCTATTGGAGAATTTGGCACGGTTGTCAGCAGAAGGCCCTGGCCATCGAGGTGTTTGGGAGCATGAGCGGAGACTACGGCACGTTATCGGAGGTGCACACCAAGAGGTGTTCATGGCTCCTGCTAAGAGCGCACCCAGTGCCAGCCAGGCTCAGGCTGCAGCCTTCCCCCGGCAGCGTGCCCTTTGGTAGGCTCCAAGAGAGGTTCAGCACGTGGAGTGACCTTAGTTCTGCTGTCTGATTGCTCCACCGCTTCACCCCTGGGGAAGGTTCATGACGGGTTAACGTCCAACTGTTGACTGGAGCTTGGTGCCTCCGGTGCACATTTCAGCTGCCCAGCAGCTCGTCTCTCGGGAGGAGCAGGAGGTCGGCAGTCCAGAGGCAGAGACATGTCATGATGTGCAGAGCAAAGTGCTGCTGCAGGATGAATCCAGCTCGTCTTACTGACCTGGCAGCAGTAAGCCTGGTCAGGAGAGCCGGCAAATAGTACGTGACCCGTAAGAGGAAAGAGGTGGTTGTGAAATTGGACAGCATTTCCCTGTCACTGTGGAGTCACTAAGGGAACAGGCATATTTTCTTATTGTTTACCCAACATTTCACCCATCTCTGGTGAACTGCAGCCACGATTTTCAAGCCACGTTGACCCGCCGCGGCGATAAAACTTGCCAGAGCTTTTTTATGGTCTGAGGGAAGGAGGCTCCCGGCAGGCACGGGGCTGGATGCACTGAGCCGGCGCTCGCCGCGGGATGCTGAGAGGTGGGCTGGGAGAAGACGTGGCCGTCACCTCCTCTTTCCTGAAAGCCTGCTGAGGCTGCAGCCGCTGAGGTCCAAGTGAGGGCAGACTGGAAGGTTGCCCAGATATGTCACGGGGGTGAAATTGCTCACCAGGGAATCCAGAACAGCAAGGTGCAACCTCCAATTCACTGGTACAGGTGTGAGACTGAACCTCCCTTGAACTGGGGTTGCACCGCAGTGACTAAGAGGGTGCTGCCACACTTTCTGGGTCCATCTTAAAGCACGGCAGCCCATGGCTTGGCACCAGAGGTATTCACATTTCATTCAGGGCTAGACACACCCACATCATCCCACATTCGCAATACATAATTCACAATTTATTCACAATACTGTGAATAAAGTGAAAGCGAATTGATTCCCGGCAGTTGTGGCGAGTGCTTTAGTGATCCTCCGTTTCATTGCAGAAACAATTCCATTGCAAAAGAGTTTTCGTTTCGTGTAGCGATGGTGAAAAGCGGCCGAGTCCCCAGCTGCACCAGTCGGAGCAGCAGGCTCCAAGCGTGGGGCTGTCACAGGGCATTAGTCACGTCCTTAACCAACAGGAAAGCCGCGGAGAAGAACAAATCTCACATCCTACAGCTTACAGGCTCCTTTCACACTCAGTGTTTTCCTTCCCTACAGAACGAAAAATTGCTCAAAACCATAAGCTTCCTGACCTCTACGTGATGGCCTTTCTTTCCAAACGTGAGAGAGAAGGCTGTGGTTTTGTTCCGCGAGGTGTGCAGAAAGCCACCTCTAGCCAAACCAACCAGCTGTCGGTGGATGGGTGAAGGCCACTTCCACTTCCCTTGGCAGGGTTTGAGGTGCCTGGCAGCCCAGCGGGCTGGGGTCAGCTCACCAGGACAGAACGTGTCCCACCATCCTTACACTCTTCCTTCTTACCATTCCTCTGCAGGAGGGCACCACGCTGAACAGCAGAACCCCCCTATCTAGCATCCAACTCAGTCGTGACTCGAAGACCCTGTGATTTTCATAGAATCATAGACTGGTTTGGGTGGAAAGGGACCTCAAAGACCATCTAGCTCCGAGCCCCCTGCCATGGGCAGGAACACCCTCCACTACACCAGGTTGCCCAAAGCCTCATCGTTGGGAGTTGTGCGGTGTTTTGCTTGCTGAGCTGGGCTTGGTGCCTGCAGAATAAAAACGCTGCCATGCTGCTGTTTGCTCTTTGTGCAATATCCCTTTGAGCACACTTTACTGTATCTCAGCTGATACTGTAGGAGATACTCAGCGTAGTATCTTTAAGTACAACAGCGACAGTCACACAAGGGAGGATCAGCACTTCCTACTGGGGATACAACTCGCGCTCCCCACCCCGAGATTAAAGGCACATTAAATATTTGTGTAGCTGTCACGCCCTGAGGCCCCATCAGGATTAAGGTCCACAGTACCCGGTGCTGTGAAAACCCACGATAAGAGCTGGTCTCTGACCCAAAAGAACGCAGCCCCAGCTGGGCTGTACCCACTGCCCCGGGGTGGTTGGTCGCCTGGGCTGTCCTGCCGTGCCTGTTTCATCAACCTTCTGCTCGTGGAACAACCCGTTGAGTTACCAGTGGGGCCGAAGGGTGGAGGCTTTGTTTTAACGCCGCGTGCTGGCTCCTGTTTGGTTTACAGGTGAGGACCCTCTGCTGAAAATGCCCAACTTCTGCAAGATGCACTGTTCCTGAAGTGGGCAGGATGGGAGCTGGGAAAAATCCAAACCATGCGGCACAGGGGATGCTTTCTGCCTTGAGAAGTACCTCTTCTCATGGAACAAGCTTTTCCCCATTACAAGAAGAGGATTTCTGGTAGGTAGAAGCCCAGTCCTTGACCGTGGGAGGTCCACATTCAATTTCTGTTCCTCAGACATCCTGGGCAAGCGACTCTGCTTCTTTCTTGTGCAACTCCTTAGCTGTCAAACACTGCTGCTTCACCCGGGTGTGTTGCAGGCATTGGCATGGTCAGGGAGTCCAGCCTGCCCCGGGCTGCACGTGGTGGTGGGATGGATGAGCTGGCTCACTGCTGGGCGTCATGTTAGCCACTGGTTTCACAACTGGAAGAGGCCTCGGCAGCACCAGGGCAGGAAGCAGAACCAGTGGCTGGAAGTGACTAAGCCCAGGACTGGGGATGGGGTGAGAGGAGCAGTTTCTGGTCAGGGCAGCCTGGCATTGCCTGCAGAGGAAAATCCTGGGATCAGGTGAGGCTGAAGGGAAGTGCAGGGGTGGGATTTGGACCTCTTGCTGGCAGGGACAGCAGTGGTGTCAGTGGGACTTGTCTCCTAATACAATGCTGCCTGTGGCAATACAGCCTTGCGAGTAAGTCAGGTCAAGCATTCATTAATCCAAGAACATACGTAACGTGTCCCTCACCATCACCATCATCTGTATCCACATCTGGGAGATGATTGAATGTCTTCCTCTAGCAACTCAAAGCACTCGCTCCCCGCGGTGCCGGCTGTGTCCGAAGTGGGCAGCTGTAGCACAGCACCGCGCGCGAGGCAGAGCCCACCTCGACCTCCAGCGTGGCTTGTGGCTCGCAGCACGCCCGGGTCCCTGTGCCAGGCACTGGGCACAGCTCGGAGGTACGGAGCCGGAGGCAGCGCAGCGCTGCGGGCCAAACAGAGGAGGAGATCGAGTATAATCCCTGCTGCTGCTCATCTGTGCCTGCCTTTCCGCTACCGCTTCCCGGGACCCGCTTAGGCACTTGCACATCCCTGTGTGTTACCGTGCTGCGGCACAACGAGGAGAGCGCGGGCGATTGTGCCAGTGTGCTCGCTGGGACCTTGTTAGCCTCCAGGGATCTGCTCATGAGATGAACTGAGGTCTCTAATAACGGGCCCGTAGGCTGCTGCCTGGCACTCCGTGCGCGTTGCCAGCGATACGCAGCCCGGCGTGACCTGCCGGTGTGTTTTGAGGGATACCCCAGAGCTCCCAGCGCGGCACTGGCTGGGTGGCTGGTGAGCTCTGCCCCCAAGCAGAGGGCTGCTCCCAACGGCTCTGCTAAACTTTGTTCCCCGGAGAAAGGAGTTCATCCCGGTGAGATAAACCGCAGCCCTTTTGGCCCCTGTTCCAGGAACGGGCTGTCCCAGTCCTTGCCGGGCCACGTCTGCACGAGCCGTGGTTTTGCGAGATGGCCTGAGGGAGCTGTGCCAGAGAGCTGGTACGGCGCACTGGGAACCCTTCCCCGGCTGAATGCGAGCCATGCAGAGCCACACAGTGCCATGCCATGCCATGCCATACCATGCCACACCACGCCACGCCACGCCACACCATGCCACGCCACACCATGCCACGCCACACCGTGCCACGCCGTGCCACGCCATGCCATGCCACGCCACACCATGCCATGCCATGTCATGCCATGCCACGCCATGCCATGCCACGCCATGCCATGCCATGCCATGCCATGCCATGCCATGCCATGCCATGCCATGCACGCTGCTGCTCTGAGATCCCCGTGCTGTGCGTGTTCCCTGTAACCACGCACATCCCAGTGCCTGGAGCTGCCGTTTTGGTTATTTTAAGGATGGCAATGACTAATGTTTAGGTATCACCTTTCAGAACTCTTTAAAAATAGAAGTGAAGAAATGGCTTCACGTAATCCTTACCACGTACCGCCTTCCTGGCGGAGAGGAAGAGACCAGCCACGGTAGCAACAGGACATGAGTGTTTTGGAAATTAACTCTGATCCAGAGAGAGGCATCATACGAGTTATTTATACTGAGCCTTTTTCCTTCGCAGGCTGCACAAAAAGTGGATCAGCGGAATGATTCCCATTTCCCAGGGAAGCAGAGGCGGGTTGCTCAGTGTCAGAGCTGGAGGAGGATCCGGATCTCTGGATCCTTCAGTTGATTTCAGCCTACTTGGTTGCAGCATCCTTGCCTTGCAATAAACGTATCGTCAGTCAAAGATAATTCTGGGAAGGAATTCCTGGACATACAGGATCCAGCATTTATGTTTTAAAGCCCTGCCAGTTCTTCTTGATATAGATCAGAAAATGGTCCCTTCCCTGATTTCTTGCACACCGGCGTTTCCCAGCTGTGTGTGTCATCAGTGAATCAAATAAAGACAAATCTGGTCTCTCATTTCCAGTTAAGCCTGACATGTCGGACGGCACTGCAAAACATGTCAGGGACCCAACGCAGCTGATCTGGCGTGTCGTTGCCGCAAAAGGAAATTAAAACAAGTAGAGGTTTATGAAAGAAGACCCATTTTTGGCACCAGGCATGGATTTCCTGGCCGACTGCTAACACCAAAGTGCAGATCGTCTGCTTTATGTGAGCAGAGGGAAATCCCAGCGATTCATGCCACAGCATTAAAACGCAGGATTCTAAAAATAGCATTAAAGAGCTGGACTGGAAACAACAATAAAAACGAAAAAGAAAACCTTGTCTTTTTGTTCGCTTGCTTTTTTGAAAGTTGAATGCTAAATTCAACCCCCAGAGCTAATTTCAAAATGACGGGGCCTGGAAGGTGAGATGAGAATATCAAACTATCCGGGTGGCTTGTGCAGGCCGGCTGCAGGAGCCTCTTCTCCCTGCTTGGCATGGCTTGGCATGGCTTGGCATGGCTTTGGCTCCAGTCCTGGCCCTGGTATGTGGGGAGGTAGATGAGTCCGCTCTCCACTGACTTTGGAAGTGAGGACAAGCAGGGAGAGGACTGATGGGCCATAGACAGGCTGAGGATAAAGAATCACAGAATCATGGAATGGTTTGGGTGGGAAGAAACATCAAAGACCATCTAATTCCAACCCCTCTGCCATGGGCAGGGACACCCTCAAAGCCCCATCCAAGCTGGCCTGGAACACTTCCAGGGACGGGGCAGCCACAACTTCTCTAGGCAACCTGTTCCAGTGCCTCACCACCCTCAATGTAAAAAATTTCTTCCTTAGATCTCATCAAAATCTCCCCTCTTTCAGTTTAAAGCCATTGCCCCTTGTCCTGTCACTACACACCCTTGTCCAAAGCCCCTCTCCAGCTTTTCTGTAGCCCCTTTAGGTACTGGAAGGTGCTGGAAGGTCTGCCTGGAGCCTTCTCTTCTCCAGGCTGAACAGCCCCAACTCTCTCAACCTGTCTCCATAGCAGAGGCGCTCCAGCCCTCGCATCATTTTTGTAAAGAAGACACCTCCAGGTCTCTTCACTGAGTTTTCTCACGGATCTCCCTGAGCTCCCACTCGGAGTTTCTCCTGAAGGCCTAACTCTCCCCTTCCCCTTCCTCCAATGTGTTTGAAGGCTTCACTGTCTCCCACTGTTTAGGCATCCCTCCACTCAGCCCTTACATTTCCTCTGCACCAGCTGACACACTAATTAGAGCTTTTGTGGAGCCAAATCACCGTACTACTGCTGCAAACCCAAGTAAGCCCCAACCAGGGCGTGACGCCGTTTAGGTGACGGGGTTCCAAAAGCAAAGGAGTGAAATCAGTGTGGTTGCCCCAGAGCCAGGGTTTATCCTGCACGTTGCTTGGAGGAAGCACAATGAATTGGGTCTCATCCTGCGAGACCTGTCCGGTGCAGGGCAGAGCTGCAGGTGGAGATAAGTGGAGGTTCAGGGTGAGCAGTTGGGAGAAAACCACGGCAATCTGGAGCTACGCCATCCAGGCTGCGTGGCCTTCAGAATTCAGCTTTTTATTTGTCTGTCGCGTTGGAGGACATATAAATCCTCACACGGAAACATCAAAAAGGACAAGTCATCAGTTTAAGACTGAAAAAATACTCCATGGAGGAGCAGAGAAGAACAGAAATACTTTTGGAGACAACTGCAGGGAAGGAAAGAGGGTACCTGGATAGTCCTGAGACTTTCCAGGCCTTTGAGAACTCCCCACAAATGCAGCTTTCTTTCATTTTAAAAAAGTAACGAGTCGAATTTAGCGGGGTTGGGTACTGCCTCGGGTACCCCAGCAATCCCCGTCTGTAAACGGGTGTTCTGCGAGGGGGCAGCAGGAAGGCACCGCGTAGCAGAAGACAACACGTTGCGTGCTGGTGAGCAGCAACGGGAGGCAGAGCTTGTGGTGGGATTCCAGCTGGATGAAACGATTGCTACTGCACAGGGACCTTCTTCTCTTTAAATCTGACATTTGTTTCAGATTTTTCAAAACTCACTTCTTTCAAAAGGAGGGTGATTTCCCAACTTTCACGTCCTCTATAATGGTATCGTCATTCCTTTTCAACTGTCTTCAGTTTTCCCATGATCCTCATAATTAATCCACATTGATACATGTCAAATTCATGTGCTTTGCTGTTTGACCAGCAAATACGTAGCGTTTGTTCCGATAGAGCCCAGGCCCGTCGCTCCAGGGTGTGCATGGTGAGACAGGATGGGGAACAGCTTCCCTGCTGAACCTGCCTTCCTCTTGCAATTACATTCCCTCCAACCCACGGGGAGAAGAAGAAGCAGGGAAGAATCCTTGTTGAGGACCCTTCAGATTGCATTGGGAGACCACACATGAAAACACAACGAATGTTATCCCACCGTAACGTGGGAAAAATCAAGCATCCCTAGGCCAGAGCAATGATGTCAGGGGCTGCAGGTTTCTGATAGTTGTCTTAAATACACAGTGTCCCTAAAAATACTGGCTCAGTTTGCTCAGGGACGGAGGATGGTTGTCCCAGGAGATGAACAATCCTTGCAGCGTTATTGACCCAAGGAGATCCTTTGGGCGTTCTCCTACGTGTGACTCCCTTTGCAAATGCCTCTTCTTTGGCAGGTTGGGAAAGCAAAGTTTATGAGAATTTCTAGTGTTTTTCCATTGGAAATGGAGTTTCTCAGGGAATTGCGCTGTCTGAGCGGAAGAGGTCAGGACCATGCAGTGGGATATTTGTACAGCTGGCTGATCAGATTGTCTTTGTATAGTTTTTCCAGAGGTCTAGTTATACGTGGACCTACTGATTCATTCCCAAACCCGACTCGTTAAAATTCATTAAGTAAGCACTTTGGTATGGCAATATCCAGGATTGCTCTTCCATATTTTTTTAGTGTTCTTGCTAATCTGTCAAATTTAGCAACTCAGGATGAAAGCCACAGTAAGAAAGAGCTAACGAGGTCCTCTTGCAAGGGTCTGTTCACACAACTCCCGTTAATGTTAATCGGCCTCACAGAGGCACAGCAGAAGGAAAATGTGCCCTAGAAGACAGAAAAACCTACTTATTTGTCCAGAGAGGTGATGATCAGCTGTTCCACAGCTGGAGTTGGTGAGAGCCTTATTTAGTACACCAGCTATAGCTGGTTTTGCTTTACCTCCCCACAAAAGCCACGAGACACGTTGCAGACCAAAAGATTGCTGAATAAATTCGGTCACGTTATTTATGCTATAACGGCCCACGACTGCACGCAAAAAGAAAAATAAAACCCCAAACCCACTACGGGCGCCTTGTGTCAGCGGAGTGCTTCGCATCTGCTTGACTTCCAGCATGGATTTGAACTGTAAATAAGATTTCAGTGCGTTTCTGCCTCGCACCTCCAGTGAAAACGGCGAAAAATCGCAGCCGATGATGCGAGATGCGGGGCGGCGGTGGGAGCCCTGTACCCCTGGGCTTGCGTGCGGGCTGGGGTGGCCAGCTACAGCCGGGCTGCTCCGGGGCGAGAGAGGACAGCGAGCCGTGTCAAGAGCTATCAGGAAGGCTCGTCGCGGATGTGGCACGTCCCCCCCGTAGCCGTGTGCCGCCGGTGTGGCTAATCTGTGCAATCTGTTACTGGCTTGTCCTCCCCCCGCGCCCGCCCGTCCACCCGGCGCTCCCCTCTGTGCCCGCTGCCCTCGGCCGGACCCCGAGCCTGCTCGGGCAAAGATCACCGTGCCGCTCCGCACGCTGCCGCGGGCTCGCTGTGCTCGGGCTGTTCCCGTGACGCAACTCTTTTCTCTTGCTATCCCTTCCCAAGCCAACCTTCATCATCTTTCCCGTCCTTCCTCCCCGAGAGCTGCTGCTGCGGTGCTGCTATAGTGGTGGCAGCCGTGACCGTGTGCGTGTGGCTGTAGGGCTGAACAGCAGCCGAGACCTTACCGTTGGTCAACGTGGAACCTTCACAAGACCTTGCAGCCTCCCTTCCCCTCTACTCGAAAGGGCTGGATCCCAGAAAGCTGTTGATTTTCATCTTTTCCTTCAGCGCTGGAAGAGATCTGACCAGTGCGAGGAGGTGACCGGAGCTGAACTGAACCGTAGGCTGAAATTTGCTCCCATAACTTCTCAAATAAAGTATTTCCAGAACCAGAACCAATAACTGCAAACAGTTTGTGGAGTGACAAAGAAGGTCTTTCTTCACTAAGTTCCATGAGAAGGAAAGCGAGAACGTGGACTGAGAAGTTTTGTTTCAGGTCAGATGAAGAAGCCAGCTTCCATTAGCTGATGTTTGCCTGCACAGGAAGGAGCGGGAGAGACACAGTTCTGCTCCGCGCTGTCAGCGGGGCATGAGAAACTCCATGAGATCCAACACTGCTTGGATCTGCAAGGGCCAAGACAACGCAGCATTCCATGGGCAAGCAGCGTCGTTTAGCAGAACCAGATCCAGATGTTACCTATGGAAAGGGTCCATGGAGGGGCTGTAATCCAGCACCACCGCACAGGTGGACTCGGCACGTGCTGCGGACTCTCCTGGTTTGCAGAGCACTGAGATGGGTCTTCTCCAGCGGCGTGGGAGGCAGCAGGTCTGTGCTCACTGCCCAGCCACATCCCCCCGCGCCACGGCTGCCTGCCAGGGCAGCCCGTGCTCCAGCAAACCTGTGCTCCTGACACGTGCAAAACTTGAGCCGTTAAAAGCCATTTCCATGAAATCCACAATAAAATTTCATTCTCAGGTAAGGCATGATGGTTGGACTGGATGATCTCTAAGGTCTTTTCCAACCTAGAAATCTATGAATCTATGTTTAAAATCAATCAGGTTCTGGTTCATGGGTTGTTTTTTTTTTTTTTGTTATTATTGAAACTACTCAGCAACAATCGACAATTCCCTACGACTGATGTTCCTCCGCCCTCTAATCCCACCAGCTCCTACCGAAGGATGTCGGCAGCGGCCACGGCGCTGAATTACCGCGTGTCAGCCTCGTAAAGGAAATCGTTAAAATTCATTATCGTTAAAAAGGTCAAGTAGCACGGAGGCGTCCCGAGTTGCCGAGCGAGGCTTTGCGGGCGGTGGTGGGAGCCCGGAGCTCTCGTGCAGCCGGCTCTCCGCGCGCACGTCCTGCTGACCCGGTCGATTGCATCACTCCGTCTCCTGAGGCACAATCTGCATTTTTCCACATGGGCCCATATGGTACGTTAAATTGAATAATGAATTCGTATTTCCGGAGGAGACGAGCTCTCCAGCAAAGTGATGATTCTGGGAATTTTGAAAGGGGACAGCGGCTGGGGCTAGGGAAGGAGGTCTGGGACAAGCAGAGGGAAAGACCAATGGTTTCCCTTCTCAGCCCTGCCAGGACGGTGCTGGGCTCACATGTATACATCTCGGGTGTTTCCCAGCTGCTTTTTGGAGAATGCTAGGCAGGAAATTGATGCCACAGGGCAAACATTCATCCTTCCTGACGTCCCCCTCGAAGCGAGCGCTGGCTGGACCCACTGCCTGTGGAGTGCTGGTGCTGCCTGGCATCGTCCACAGCACAATCGGAGCGCGGCAGAAACCACTAAAACGTGTGCAAGGGTGGAAAAACAACCTAACCAAAGCCTGCCAGGTGTTTGCAACACCAACCTAAGGAACGCAGAGCTCACAGGAAAGCTGCTGCTCGTGTTGGACTTCCGAGCTGGGCTGGAGAAGCTGTCAGGCTGGCAGCAGGAGCGGGCGGTTTGGTGCCACGTCCCTTAGAGTCAGGTAGTCGTACCGCTGCCTTTTCCGTATTCGCATCCTGGAGTTGCCCATTGCAGGGAGAGATTGGAGGTGATGAGAATTCTCGTCGCCAGAGCCACCGAGGTGTGCTGCAGATGCCACCATGCCCATCTGCGCCTGCCCCCGCTCCCCCCTTGGCTGAGATCATAGAATCATAGAATGGTTAGGGCTGGAAGGGACCTTCAAAGGTCATCTAGTCCAACACCCCTGCAAGGAACAGGGATATCTCCAACTAGATCAGGTTGCTCAGGGCCTCGTCCAACCTGGCCTTGAACGTCTCCAGGGATGGAGCATCCACCACCTCTCTGGGCAACCTGTTCCAGAGATGCCAGAGCGAGCTCACCAGAGCTCTCTGCTCCAGGCTGGGGAACGGACTGGCTCCGCAGGGATGCCCAGCAGGGCTGGCTGCTGCCTGCACCCCATCGGTTTCCACGCTGGTGGTAACCCTGCCCGGCACGTGCTCAGGGCCCTGGCAACACTCCCTGGGAAGAGGAGTTAACAGGTGGAGACAACCCATAGCGGCATCGGCGCATTCGGTCGTGCCAACTTCAGCTGCTGGAGGGTCATGGGTGGAAAATCGTGCGTTGGGAGCTCTCACAGCTTTGGAGGCAGCTCCTTGCGAGGAGCTCCCGGCAAAGCACGCAGGTTGTAGGGGAGAGGGAGAGCGCGGTGAGCGGGGCACAGAGAGGGAAAGAAAGGGAGAAGGAGCCAGGTACCACCCTGGGGAGAGCAGGCAGCCTAACGACAGCGCTTCCTCTTAACGCTCAGCCCAGGAGATGAAGATCAAGGCAGCAGATTCTGCCGACTCAGCACGATCCCGGCGGGAGCACGGCGGAGCGGCGCGTTGAGCAACAGGCAGCGCTGGCAAGACTCGGCGTATCGGGAGGAACAATCTGAACAACTCACACGCCGGGTTCTCGTGTTGTAACAACCTCAGAGGCACCTGGGGAGGGTAGATGGACTCAGCGTGGCGCGAGCCTGCGGCCAGAGCCGTGGCTCTGGCTCCTCCAGCCCCTCGGTGCCGCCAGCTATCAGGTTTATTTGCATTCTGGCCCCAGCAGCGAGGTGGCCTGAGGACACGTTCTTCCTCGAGGTAGCTCTGTCCGATGCACGCATGAGCTGGACCCGCTGGATATTAAGACAGAATTAGCAGTGGGTCTGTAGCAGCGCTGGGATTACAGCAAACCCTTGCCTGGCTGCTGCTGGCAACAGCTTTAGTCTTCAAGACAGATTTTTAGCACCAGCTAAAGAGAAAGGGAGGCAAACAGGAGGATGGGAGCATCATAGAGCCTTTGGGTGCTTCTGTTTGTGGCTAAAGCCGTTGCTACAGCCACCGCCACCCACGTCCTGTGCCTCGTCAGCAGCAGCCTGGGCAGGGGCACTGGCCCATGTGCCCTCTTGGAGAGTGTACAGGTCATAGATTTCTAGGTTGGAAAAGACCTTAGAGATCGAGTCCAACCGTCCCTAATCCCCATTAAACCATATCCCTAAGTAGATCATCCACCCTATTCTTAAACACATCCAGGGATGGGGACTCGACCACCTCCCTGGGCAGGAGGTCGATCCGTCCTCTTCTCCGACGGCAGGTGAAACCAAAAGATGTTTGAAGAAAGGCAGTGAGAGCAGTTGGGGGGTTGAGAGCCTGTATCTGCAAAGGGATCCTCTCCTTTGCACGCCCATCGAGGTGTGCAGGGCTCAGGTCGCCCAACGCAGCCCTGGCAGCTGGAAAACAGCTGTGCTGAGCCAGAACAGTTTTTTATTGACATAAAGCCACTGCAATGGCTGAGACGAGTTCCCACCACCTGGGTTCCAGCCCTACGTACATCCCCAACAAAAGGCACAGAAGTCACCAGCGAACCCCGTTCCACAACCCCTGCTCAGCCTGGCCAAGCGCCAGCAGGGCAGCGGCCGCTGGCAAAGCCGGAGCACGGACGGGGACCGGACCACGTGCCCCCGGGCAGGAGCTGCTGTCCCCCTGTGCTTGCCTGCACCGTGCCCAGGCGGGAGATAACGGGGGAACAACTGGTTCCCAGAAGCACAACCGGTTACCCACCACTTATGAAAGAGCAGCACCCATCGCCTGTCTTCAGACGTCGTTTCCTCTCCCTCAGCTATTTGGGTGCTGATAGAGGAGCTGATAGCATTGCTAATTAACCCGCCCCGCGCGGCCCTTGGTGTCCCAGCACGTACCTCCTGCACGCTCCAGGAGCTTTATCAAGCTGCGTGACTTATCACTTGGCGACAGAACAGGAAGCCTCCAGTGCTTGTCAAGAAAGATTTCACAACTCGGGCAGCAATGAAGCCTGCTCCCCCCAACGGCTCATCCACCAGGAGGTCTCATACGAGAACAGGGTGACAGGAAGGATTCGCCTTCTGCCGCTGGAGCACGTCCCATGCAGAGGTCAGACGTGGGGGTGGGTGACCAGGGAACATTCAGTGGTGCTCACGCCGTGCGTGTGGCTGCCTCAGCATTTTAGGGCTTATGCCAAAAATCCAAGGTGATGAAAACCAAGCAGCAACGCTGGGTGGGGGCAGCTGGTCAAGGGATGCCAGGAACCAGCCAGCGAGCCGGGGCACATGGCGTGCTCTCAATGCAAACCAATATTCATCATTTAACTGGTACGCTGCTTGCAATAATTATTCTTTTCTGTATTATAATGGCATCCAGAACGTGGTGAAAAGTGTAGGCTCCTGTAAACACTTCTGCAGTTTTATCACCCGTTTCTAAAATCTGCTTCGCACGTTTAATGCTCTGGGTGTGGAACATGTGCAGGAGCAAAAGCACCTGGAAGGTCGGTGGAAGCAGGAGCCTGCTGACTTCAGCAGATCCCAGTTATCTGGAAAAGGCCTCGTCGTTAACATCTGTGTGAAAATTAGAGCCACTTGGTGTGATTATGCAAATACCGAGTTCATGGGAAATAAATGGGAATTTGACTCCATAGTGGTATTTACTGCAAAATTTCCTTACCCTGTCCTTCGTGCAACCTGGCACGACAGGCATCCTGTAACACTATTTCCCATAAAAACCCGTCCTGGCAGGCAGCAGTAGGAACTTTTGCATAAACCTGAGTTTAGAATTTTTCTGCAGGAGGTCCTGGTCCTTACACATCTGTACACGGTTTGTCTTGGCATGTGAAACAAAAGAAATCCTGTAAATCTGTAGTATTGTTAAATACCAGCTGTGTCCCGGGTGGGAGATGCAGGCTGCAGGTCCCCTCCTCGCATCCCAAACTGACCACTCAAGTGGGGAGCACGCGGGCAAGTGGCCCTTTCCTGGGTGCCAGGCCGAAGCAGAGAGCGATGGATGGGGCACGAAGGCTGCCCAGGGCGCAGGGATGCGGAGCGGAGTGGGGCAGGGGCTGGGATGTGCCCTCCTTCCTTGCCCTGGGCCACAGCGAGGGGTCAGCAGCAGAAAGGCGAAGCCAGAAGGTCTTTAGCAGAGCCTGTAGGGGCCAAACGAGTGATTTTCATGTGCTCTCCAAGATTAAAAAAACAAACCAACAACAAACCCTCTCAACCCAAGCAGCTCCAGTTTATTGAAGTGGAGGTGTCACTCCTCCTCAGCTGCTCATCTCCAATAAAGCTGCTTTTAATAACCTGTTGATATGTAATTAATGAGGACACTCATTAAATTTAAATTCAATGTGCACTTGAAGGAGGGCTCTGGATGAGCACACACCCTCCCGAAGCGCGGTGGCCCGCATGCCTTGGCCCACCTCGGTCCTGGGCACCAGCAGCTCTGGCACATCGGGTGCCAGGGGAGCGTGCCACTGACTGGGAAAGCAGTTCCCGTGCAATCGAGTTGCTAGTGGCAGCTCTTGCAAAAATAAAAACAAAACCCCAAAAAAAAACCCCAAACAACCCCAAAAATATCAACGTGGTTCTGCTGAGGGGTGTGTGCCATAACCGCTGTCGCTCTTGGCCCCGCGGGACCAATTCAGAAGAAGAATCCTGCCTCGGGACAGGCGCAGGGCTTTTGCAGGACACGGAGATGCTCTTGCTTCCGACCGGGAGGAGCTGCGACCCAGAGTGCGCTGCCAAGTGAGCCGGGGGAAGGCTTGGTACCAGCCTGCAGCCATCTGCCAGGTAAGGAAGGAGGGAGAAAAACCATAATTTAATGGGACTGCCCAAGGCTGCGGGTAGCAGCCAGGCAGTGCTCCCCGGCTGCTACAGCAGCATCGGCACCGACTCCAGTGCTCCCACCAGCGCTCCCGGCACAGCCGTGCCCATCCCTGGTTACCCCCAGGCGGCTGCTAAGCAAGAGGCACCTCCAGTGACACCAGCCAAACTGCATTTTTCCGACGTCACTGGGACGCTGGCAGCTTTCTATGGCCATGCAGGAAGGGGAAACGTCAGCTCATCCTTAGCCGTGTCCTTGTGTTCGCTCCGCGGCGAGGCTGCTGCTGCGGGGCACCGTGAACAAAACCACTTGGACAAATCGCCCTGTGTTTTTCTAAAATGTCATTTCCAGTTTCACTCTATGGAAAAAAAAAAAAAATATTAGCAGGAACCACTCCAGGCAGTGGCTTCACGATTTCCATTTCCTCTTACAGGAGGCCCAGCCTTCCGAAAAGAGCAGGAGCGGAGATATCCACGCATCCCACGCGTGGGATGCCCAGCCCCACGGCTCACATCGCGCCCAGCGGGTGTTTCGGAAGCAGCAGAGGATGCTCAGGGGAGGTTAGTGGCTGCTCTTGGAAAAGTTGCCACCTTGATTCCTACACTTCTGTGTTATTCTATAGGATCAGCAAGGGGTGAGAGATAAACAAAGCGCTGATACAGGTACAAACCCACAGGACACGGGGCAATGGCTTTAAACGGAAAAAGGAGAGATTTCAATTAGATCTAAGGAAGAAATTCTTTACATTGAGGGTGGTGAGGCACTGGAACAGGTTGCCCAGAGAAGCTGTGGCTGCCCCATCCCTGGCAGTGTTCCAGGCCAGGCTGGATGAGGCTTTGGGCAACCTGGTGTAGTGGAAGGTGTCCACTACGAGATTGGTTGGAACGAGATGGTCTTTGATGTCCCTTCCCACCCAAACCATTCCATGATTCTATGTCCTACCATGAGCCCATCCCAGCAGCTGCAGGTCCAGGCACCTGCAACAGTGGGTTTTATGATTGATCCCTCTGCGAAAGACTTCTGGGAGAGGGACTGCAGACCTGTCCTTGGAGAAGTTTGGTGTTTTGTGCCGGTCAGCTGCGGAGGTATGAGCATTGCACAAGGTCTGACAGATGAAACAAATCGGAGCGTGTATCAACATGGGAGAACGTGCTCCTTGTGGAAGGGGGAGGGGAGGAAGGCAGAAGATGATTTATAATAGACTAATTATGCTTGAAACATCTTGTACCCTGCTAGCTGGAGAAAAGGGAGCCTGAAGGAAATTGAGGAAAGAACAATCCTTAGGTCAACCTGACATTTGTTGTCCAGCCTATGGGAAAATATTCTCATAAAAACAGACTTTGTAGCCATAAGAGAAGGAAAAAAAAAAGTTAATGGAGAGGATGTTTTCAGTTGCCGCAGTGATGGCGTGGTGATGATGGCGTGGACTGCCAGCGATGGAGAAACCCCAGCGGCAGCCAGAGACGCTCCCTACTTCTGTAACCCACTTCCCAGTTCTCAGCACTGTGTGAGAACCTCGAATTTCCCCATGAAACATAAAAATCAAAAAAAAAATCTCAACCCCCAAGTTGTGTGTGATTCCAGGGGCTTTGGTACCGGGAAGCAAAAAGACTGATCGTGCGTTGGGCTTCGCCAAAGCCTCATGACTCAAAGTCTGGTTTTCATCCACCCGTCGCGTGAGGTCTCAGGCCTCGGAGCTGGCGGTGCCGAATTCCCCTCCAGCAGAAGGGAGCCCTGGGCCAGATCGTGACACCGGCGGCGAAATATCCTCCTGGCCTTGTCCCGCTCTGCTTTTCCCAGCAGTCGAGAGGAAAGAGGGTTTTTTTCCAGGCTGAGGAAAGAAAGGCTTAAGCAAGCTATCGGAGAGCTGCCCGAGTCCTCTGGAAGTCCCCGGGAAAGCCACCCAGCATGAGCTCCTGCAGCCGAGAAGCATCTCGCTGCATCAATTTATGGTCTCGCTCATCACCACTACCGCTTCCAAACCCCCCTGCACCGACCTTGGAAATGATCCAAACCCGTCGCAACGTATGGACACCAGCAGCCGGGGTGTGCAGTCATGGGGCGGTGCAATCCTGGATTCAAGGGGATATTTTCACCCCACAAGGAGGATGTCACAGGTGGTGGGGCAGGCTGCCCAGGAAGCAGCCTCCAGCCTTGCAGGTTTTTGGGAGGAAGCCCTGAACTACCTGGTCTGACCCTGCTTTGAGCAAAAGGTAGGTCTGGGCACCTCCTGAGGTCCCTTCCCGCTCAAAGGACACCTCCTGAGGTCCCTTCCCACAACCATCACCCGCATCTACTGTGTTTCTTCAAACCACTTCCCCAAACGCCTCCTGCAGAGCTGTCCCAACAGCTGCTGCACTGAGATGTGAGGTCTACGCAACAGTAAGGGGGGACAGGGAGCAGCTCCCACTCCAAGGTTGTTCTTTGAAGACATCTAGAGGCTCAACAGCCCCGACCATCACTGCTACCAGACACAGGCCAAAGCAGAAGCCCACCTGGGGTCCATGCCAGCTGCTTTACAGCCCAGCCCGGCTCAAGCCTCCGATGGAGAGCAGTGGGTCTCGGCGAGCAGCACACCTGCAGGGAGAGTGGCCGGGAAGGACCATGGTCTGGCTGTTCTCCCGCAGCCTCCTGGCCAGCTGGCACTTCCACATCTCCTGGAGGAGCAGCCTCCTGACCTTCTGCCCAGCTCCCAAGTCAGCAGACGCTCAAGCTGTTCCTTCCTCCCGGTGCCGAGACGCCCTTATCCTGCTGTCCGGAACATTCTGTTTCAGGACGAAGCCATCCGTCATCGCCCGCCGTGCCCAGACACCACCAGTGACCGAAGCACGTGTGACCCCATCTTCCACTGCTCAAACCGCTGCCTCCGGAGTGGGGACTGTGATCCCGGCCGGGTCCCCACGTACACGTGTGAGGCAGCGCAGTCCCCAGTATGCCCAGGGCACCCACCGCACCTACAGCCCCAGCTCCTTTCCCAGGCGTCTGGAAGCACCAAGCGCAGCCCTGAAGGTCCCTGTTGGCACGTGCGACCATCACTGCCACCCCTGTGCCAGCCACGGGTTATGCCCATTGGCTTTCCATAATGCCATGGCTTTGCCCTAAGCACGTGTCACCACCTACGACTTCAACAGTGGCACAGCGAGATCTTTATCACAAAGATCCGATTTTCACCTGGTTTCCTCCTCCAATTCTTGACAAGTGACACCACCAAAAACAGGGCAAGAAAATACTGCTGTTTACTCGTACCATGGCAAACCCTCAGACCCCACGGGGCAGCTACGGACGGACACCGGTGGGTTATGGGCCGCACATGGAGACGTGGCACACCTCTGCCCGTCACCCCTGCCGGATTTTGGCCAGCACATCCCCGCGACCGGCCGGGCTCCCGACAGTGGCAGCAACACGTGCTACGGGGCTGGACTCGTGTGGGCACAAAAGGGGAAAGGGGGCCCATGCCCTCTGCACGGTACCATGCGCCACTGGTGGGATGAGCCTCCGCGTGGCCGGAGCGGGTCATCGCCGACCCCCACAGCCATTTCGACGTGCCCAGGAAGAAAGTCTAAAAAGGGGGAGGTTCAGGAAAACCACCCTGGGAGCAGCAGTGGGGTAGCAGAAGCGTCCCAGTGCCTAGAGCAAACCAGCAGTGAGGAGGAGAAGGTCCCAGAAGACCAAAACCTCATTACAAGAACCAGGGAAAAAACCACAACCGATTTCCCCAGCGATGGCCCGGGGGGAACCCCCACCCCCAGCCCAGGGCTTTGCAGCCCCATCACGCCCTCCCCAACGCATGTGTTCCCCATCTCTCACATGGATCCTGCTTATCCAAGTCTCCTGCTGGCCAGAAGCCTCCAATGGTGGGATCTACTGATCACAAAGCCCCAAGAACATCAACCCTCATTTGAAATTCCTGTCTCTTAAGTGACTCTTCCGTCTCAGTCCTGAAGTGTCCCCCGTGTAAACACACCTCTGGATACAGCTGTAGACATCACATAACATCTTGGACAACCCACTCGTGCTGCTGGGGCAGCCCTGGTCACCCCCCAGGATGCTGCCCCCCACTCCCAGGGGCAGGGACGGGCATGGAGGGCACCCTCATCACTACCAGCAAGGAGGGAAGGCAAAGCAGAAGACAGCCTCGGCTTTACTTCATCACCAGCCATAACCCCTTCCTGCACAAACCCCTCACCTTTCCAAAGTCCTCTCTCGGGCAGCCAAGTGACAGCCAGGAGCTCCTCTGTGTTGCACATCCCAGCTAGCAGCTCCCATTCCACCACACCAGCATCTCCTCCAAGACAACCCCCCTCAAATTTAAGCTCTCCCCTGCGCTGCAAGAGCCTCAGCAGAGATTAGGAGTTAACTGGAACCAGCTGCTGGGATTTCCCCCCTCTCCTCACCTACCAGGTGCTGTGATCTACTACTGGTTATGAGGAGCGGGTCAGGAACAAGCAGGAGCACTGGTGGGAGTAGCCCCTGGGCACGGGGCGAGCGCTCCTGGGCAACATCTGTGCTGGTAAAGTGGGGGCAACTTTTATAAAGAGGTAACGCTTGGTACGGACCCTCCCGAGGACAGGGCACCCCAGGAATGCCCAGCTCGGGCTGGTGAGGTGAACGCTGATAAAGCACTGGAGTTAATCTCGCTGAGCTGCAAACGGTGTCGCGTGGCACGTAACCGGGATGCCCTCGCGCCAGCCAGGCTCTCGCAGCCATGGCAGGGCAGCAGAGCTGAGTGTGCCCGTCATGAGCTTCTGATGACTTTGGTGGAGCGAGCCCAGGTGACAGCCAGCAGCTGAGCTGGCTCCCAGGGCAGCCTGGCAGCTGGTGAGTGTATGCCATGGGCCCTATGTGCCACGGGCCCTGCGTGCCATGGGCTCTGCCGTGCCATGGGCCATGTGTGCCATGGGCTCTGCCGTGCCACGGGCTGTGTGCCACGGGCCATGTGTGCC
Organism: Tauraco erythrolophus; assembly: GCF_009769465.1. Taxonomy (NCBI): domain Eukaryota; kingdom Metazoa; phylum Chordata; class Aves; order Musophagiformes; family Musophagidae; genus Tauraco; species Tauraco erythrolophus. Next base: position 28,603,243 of record NC_141475.1, read on the forward strand.
ACAGGCTCTGCTGTGCCACGGGCTGTGTGCCACAAGCCCTGTATGCCATGGGCTCTGCCGTGCCACAAGCCCTGTATGCCACGGGCTCTGCCGTGCCACGGGCCATGTGTGCCACGGGCTCTGCCGTGCCATGGGCCATGTGTGCCACGGGCTCTGCCGTGCCACGGGACCTGCGTGCCATGGGCTCTGCTGTGCCACGGGCCATGTGTGCCACAGGCTCTGCCGTGCCATGGTGCTTCAGAGGTGACTCAGAGAAAACCAGACTGAGCTGAGAACACAAACCACGCCAAGGCTCGGAATGGAGGTTATTATTATTTACTTAACTTTTCCTGAATTTTAAATCGCAGTTCCAAAATGATTCTGATCCCCCTTTAGAGACTCTTTTTTGGCACAAAGCAGAGCGAGAGGAGAAGCCCCAATGCAGTGGCTGCCACTGTTCCCTGCAGCGTGCGGTGCTGCGGCCAGGGGCCACCGACCCCTCCGCACGCACCGGCTCCGGCGAGCTGTGCCGTGAGCCCGCCGCGCTGCTGCCGGGCTCGCTCCTGCCGACTGCCAGGTCCTCCCCGAACGAGTCTGTGCTCCGTAATTCCGTCCCTTTTCCCCCTCCCAGATACAAACCGTGTTGCAGCACACGTTGTTCGGAAGAGCTGGTCCTTCCCAGCGGCGCGGAGCTGGGAGTGACGGTCCCCCGGCTCCACCGCGGCTCCGGATGCTTTGGGTCAGCTGCCAACATCAGCCACCACTTTCTGTTTCTTTTTCCGTGCGACTGCTGAAGGTACTGAGGAGCACCGAGCCAAGCAGGGCCGCCAGGAAAACAAACCCCACCCTGATTAAATGAGGATTATGTGCTGACAATTATTTTATGTATCAATCATTCCAAAATTAATTCAGTATCGGCTTCAGGACGTGACGTTAACACAAATCTTCATCCTTGAACAAATTTAAAACCTCATCTAAGAGACTTTGAGGTTCCTTTTCCAAGAAATTCGTTCCCCAGAGCTGCCCCCCTTTACCTGGGGACATCCGACAGTGACGGGGACTGGTGGCACGTGCCCAGCTGTGCCCGAGTCTGATGGCACAGACCTGCTGGCTTTTGGCAGCTGCCCAGGTGACCTTCCCATCCCCGCCACAGTGGCAAAATGGGATAAACTGGGTGTCCCATAAGCTGCCGGGAAGCGATCCGGCTTTAAACCCGCACGGACTGCGTGCTGCACTAACCTCTTCCTAATTCTGCTTAGGGCTGATTTTAGGAAATGATGTATTTGTTTGTGTTGTCCTGTTTAATAATCCAAAGTATGTGCAGGATGCGAGTTTTGTAATTTCCCCCAAGCTTTCTGAAACACAGTAATAAAAAATAGTGGTTGGGAGAATCTCTTATTTAATATACTTGGGATGAAAATTATCTGTTTCTGATTATCCAGAAACAGCCATCCATAAGACTTCAAGATCAGGGCACAGAATTTTCCAGCCGCTCTAACGTGCACAGAACGCAACTGAAATTCTACACGGACCCACGTTTTTAAACATGAATATTTACTAACATAAATAAACAGTGTTTTATAACAAAAGGCACAGATTTTCAACTATAAACAATGGAAAAATATTTACAATTTGCACATACATAATCAACAGCAAGTGCACGATTGGTCACTTCAGATCTTCTTTTCTATACTTTGAGATTTAGTTCCTTCCAAGCAAGTAATTTAATCAGTTCTGCAATGTCCAATTCTTTTTTTTTTTTCCCCACAAAAACTGCTACCAATGCCAGATATGAGAGTTTATTAAAATGAACGACCTAGCAGCAGAAGTTTTCAAATGGAGACAGTGTTGCTAACTTCTTCGTATTGGATAATAAAATAAGGGTAGCTCTGATCATCATTAAAAATGACAAAAATCTGAGGCTCAAAGTAATTGTCCACACAGGAGTCGTAGAGGTCGCTGGTAATGCTGCCAGGGTTCACTGGTGGAGGTCTCCTCATGGTGTGGTTACCCACCGTGTACCTGCCCGTCAGTACTTTCGCCAGGAACATGTAATGAACTCCTTTGGGTGACCTTTTGGAAAAGTTATGGGAATAGCTTGCCTTTCTGGCAAAGTAACTGCCCTGTCCAAACATGGTGGCATGCTTCCCACAGACGCGCGGGTCAAAGTTGTGCTTGCAGATTCCATCCACCACGTCCTGGGAGGTGCCATGGAACAAATGCCTTTCGTTCATTATCCTGTCAAGCCCGCTCATTTTTTTTGACATATATTCCTTTTTCCTGGAATAGAAAACGGAAAGTGAGGATGAGTATTCCCTGCAGATCTGCAAGGGGAAAGCAGTTTCACTATGGCTTTTGAAAGTAGCAGTGTTATCCTCCAGAACAGCAGAGCTTAAGAGGAGATATGAAAACACAAGGGAGTATAGTGACAGGACATGGGGCAATGGCTTTAAACTGAAAGAGGGGAGATTTAGATTAGATCTAAGGAAGAAATTCTTCACTCTGAGGTTGGTGAGGCACTGGAACAGGCTGCCCAGAGAAGCTGTGGCTGCCCCATCCCTGGAAGTGTTCAAGGCCAGGTTGGATGGGGCTTTGGGCAACCTGGTGTAGTGGAGGGTGTCCCTGCCCATGGCAGGGGGGTTGGAACTGGATGATCTTTGAGGTCCCTTCCAACCCAAACCAGTCTGTGATTCTGTGATTTCTGTACGGGTAGCAGAGTCGATCTTCCACTTGGAAATAAAGCTTTTGTGTGAAATAAGTATGTTTTAAAGGACCTGAGCTGATACTGCTGGAGGCAGAGCTCTCTCACCTGCCCAGCAGCAAAGGCAAAGCAGCTTGAGAAGTGCCCGCTTATCTTTGCCCGTATTTCACCTTGGACGCAGAAGGAAATCTTTCTCAGAGTGAAAACAAGGGCTGTGCAAAAATTAAATCCTGCTCTAGCTTCAGAAGGGGCCACGGTGAGGAATTACTGAGACAGGGTGGGAGAAGATGCTCTAGACCAGCATGAGTCAGTCTCTGCTCACACAGTCCATCTCTCAACTTCTCCTGAGATTCTGCATTTCGTGAGAAGGGTGAGAGAATCCCCAAATCTAATTTCGAGTCAATCACAAAGTGGTCAATGGGTGGTAACTGGCAGACCCAGCACCTTCGGTTTGAATGGGACTGACTGACAGGATTTCGACTTTGCGAGACCGTTGCAAGACCCCGGGTCGTCACGTCCTGGGGCATCGAGGCACTAATGGCTATCCTCAAAATAGAGCTTATTGATGAAAACAACTCCTCCCAGCTCAGCTTGAAAGGGAACCAGAAGATTTTTCAGCTAGGTATCCTAGATTTAAGTTTCTGTGAAGATACATGTCACAAAAGTTATCAGTAGATAGTAGACTAAACCTCTCACACAGGAAATTTCAGGGTAAGATATTTTTCAGATAAAGTGGTTCAACTGAAGATGCTCCTTTTCTTGAGAAAATCCAGAGTTTATATATTCTACTTAACGATCAATTTATATTTCACCACCCAAATCACATATTTTAAGGTTTTTTTCCATTATTGTAAAAGAATGGCATTTGCATCATCTTACCTTTTATATTTCTCCCAAAGAAACTGATTCTGTACTCTCAGAATTTTCAAAATTTTATATTTGGTCTCTGGCACAGTCTTGTGAAACAGGTTATAAATGGTTCTGTAGCTTTTATCTTCCTTCAGAACAGGCACTTGGATGAAGTCCTGAGATGGATCCATACTAATCCAGGTTTCAGGATAGAAGTTCGGAGAGGTAACGGCAGTCGGAGACAAGACATGCGAGGAGGCTGGTTCAGCTGATGGAGAGGGTAGTGGAGAATTGCCACCTAAGGTCCTAGTTGGGGATGGAGAAAAAGGTTGTCCTTAAACTTCCACAAGCAGAGGAGCTTCCCATCACACTAATTTCATCACCAACATAACTTAAACAATTGCTGCTCTTCAGTTCTGTAACAACTTACCCATTGCAAGGCTTGTTTAAAACAAACATGCCAGCTATTTCTGCTGTTTTAATAACTCCTCCATCCACACAGACTCACAACAAAATCTTGACTTTCAGGGATGCTGTTCCCCGTAGGGAAATGTTACTGCCTGGTGGTGCTTAAAAGCCTACTATTGTCATTATTCACCTTCTGGGGTGGGGTATCAACTACAGCCAGGCAGAACGCTACCAAATACAATGATTTTGTATGTTAGCTATGAGCTAGGAGTGATTTCAACAGCCAGAATAAGAAAAGATGAATAATGTGGCAGCATTTGACCTAGTTTCCTTAGAATACAAGTAGAAACATACACTTTCTTGTACAGTACGAATAACCCCAACTAAAACAATTTATAGGCAAATTGCAGCTGTTCCACCGCATTATGTAGAAGAGGAGACGCTCCGTTTTCAGAACTAGCCAGTGTCGTGCCGAGGAAGGCTCTCCTGTTTTCACTGGCCCAGGCCAGATGTAGATTTGCATTTGCAGTTGCTTATTTTCATGCAACAGACCAGCCCCTCCTCCTGGGAATGCTGCCAGGTGAGGAGTCAGGCAGGGGTGAAGGAGGGGAGCTGCTGCCCGCGGCTGGAAAGCAGCACGGATGCCAGAGAAAGAGCAGACACCAGTAAAACCCAGTTAAGGACACCAACCGTGGTGTTGCAAGGCTTTGTTCTTAATAAATACCTGCACCTCTGTGGAATTTTTCACACTCTTGAAGCTACTAAATTTAGATAACGAGTGTGGCATTTGTGGCTTACGTTCACCTGATGATGATCTGCACAAGCAAGCCTTCCTCAGCTGAGTAATGGTTACTGGTTGGAGTTCTCTCACTTACGTCAATGAAAACACTTTGAACCTGTAAAACCTGCACGTTCAGGCTCTGGTTTTCACACTTCAAGCACACAGCTCTTCAGCTCCTGCAAGCTGATGAGGTTCCCTTTCAGGTGCAAGAATATACGGCACTATCTTAAAATTTCACCAGATGAGTATTTTACCAAAGTATGCTTATAGGAAAAGCTGCTACTGCCTCCAGGACCAAGCCACACCGAACACAAAGGGGTAGTAGGCAGCTCTTGTTAGGAAAGACTACAAAGTCAGTCTGCTGACTGGCTGGCAAGACCCAAGGTGAACCTCAGAGACAACCTTAAAGTGTAATGAACACCAAAGTTCATGAAATTTTTCAGGTCACGCGTGTTCCGGTAACGTATCACTGCCAAAGCATAAGGAGAACACCAGTTCTGACCAGGAGGAAATGGGGAAAGAGAATCCTTTGTGTGTTCACCTTGGGCAAGCTGAGGTTTGACAACATCCAAGGCCAAATCCTGCACATACGCGACTGGATTTTGCACACAGGAGCCACAGGCAAACTGGATTCTCTACACCGTCTTTGTCAACAGCAAGTTTCCAGGAGAACAAGCAGACTCTCGAAGCTTTGCTAAAGGCAAAGCCATTTTTTCCAGAGCGACCCTTCAGGAAACAATTCTCTCATTCAGGCATGATGCTGCCTGAAAAGCTGTGTCACCGCGACTTCTGCACCCAGGATGCAAGGTGCACCGAGACACACAGCTGCTGCTGGTGGTCCCCACTCCTCAGCCTGCTTTTGGCTGCAGAGCCAACATAATTATCCAGATAAATGAGAATCCTACTGCTGTTCACACCTTACCTACACACACGTCAATTAAGGCTGCCTTTCAGAATATTTAATGCTACTGAACACGAACCTGAAAGAACCATGTGTGATTTTTTTGGGTGACCCAGAAATAATTTAATGTGATTTTCTGATTGCAGGTTGAGCTTTTCAGGTCTAGAAAAAAAAAGTTAGGGGGGAAAAAAAAGTCTATTTTTAAATTGACACATTTGTTTTGGATCAGAGAGACAGCAAACTGCAGCAGCACACCCACTTTTCAGAGCAGACTTACTCTTTAACACGTGGCTTTCACCTGCTGGTCAAAGCTAAAAAGAGATCTCACTTTATTTGCATGGATTTGACTCAACTCAAAATTCTTCTCACTGTTTATTAATAGCTTAACAGAAACCCAGAAGACGGATTTTTTCTAAGAATGATTATTAAAATAGCAGTCTACAACACTACAGTGTGCATTTAATAATTTTTTTTTTTTTCTCCTAAAGCCTATGGGCAATAAAATATCACTGTAGAACCTCATACACTCACACTTGGCCTGGAAGACCAAGCATGGATTAACAATAAGTTATGGATTAATGAGTAAAACATCAAACACAACAAAAATACTGCAATCCTTTGGTGTACTTTCTTCATTTCTTCTGACTAGTGTGAATTATTTGTAAGCATTTATTATACAAGGGAAGCCATTACAAAAAGTCAACAGTTTTCAAGCACTATCACCCACTTCTCACAGTTTCAATTCAAGAATTCCTTCCCAATTTTGTAACAGATTTAAGTAGGTGGGAGAGGAGGGAAATAAATAAAAAAAAAATCTCAGGTAGCATTGTGTGCTAAGTGGAGACAAATACTGACTTCTTAAGGATAGGTCCCACAAATATTTCAAATACTCTTTTGTTCCTTGCTAAGCATCGGTAGATTTTTAAGCATTACAAGGTCTTTAGATAAGGAAAATAAGAATGAGGTTTAGTGCAGAACAACAGAAACATTAGAGCTTAAGTTTATAGATTTGGCAGCTGGCATGTATAGTTATGGTCAAGCCCTCACGAACGTAGAACCCTCAAGGCTCCACTAAAATTAGTGAAATTGCATCATTTTAACATATCTCAAAATTATAGACTGACACTGTAGCAAAAGCCACTGGTAGCAAAACATCAGGAGAATACCTGAAATCCTTGTTTTCCATTAAGATGATACTCAAAATTGTTATAACCAAAAGCCCACACTTGGTCTTTTTACCTACATCCTCCCAGTACCTATTCAGTAATTTGGGGTTTCCTTCCTGTAAAACCGTATCTAAACACGTTTCTACCAACCACGTGTTCTGAGGCCCTGACCAAATCCACGTTCACCTCGCAAACAGATGGGGTAACAACTCTGCAAGCTAACGAGCGTTCTCACCCTCCTGCAGCAGCTACAGCTCCTTTGCCTGGCCCAGCACACCAAGCTGCTGGTCAGGCTAATGACTTCCACCCCTTGACTAGCAGGACAATTCGTTCCAAACTACTGAACTCCGACAATAACGTTTCCCAGCTGTGCTGGTGAGATCACAAAACCCAGTGTTTTTATGAGTTGTAATCAAAAATGATACAAGTGCAACACTTTCCTCACTCTGCCTTTGATGGGCGAGCGGGTTCACCCCCGGTTGAGACAGCAATAAAAACAAGGCATGCTCTAATTGTGCTTGAAAACTATGAAAATGTTTTTGAACACTCATTTTATGGGACCGAGAACTGATAGCCTGGCAATCGCTGCGGCCAGCGAGATGCTGAAAGCTGGACACCACTTTGGCAAACTTGAAGTACATCTGTGCTTCTGATGTTCTGAGATCCACAAGGTACGTTATAACCTTTAAATAACGGAGCCGAGCAGTGAGGAGTTCCTCAGGTAACACCTAGCTTGAAAAATGACAAGCAAGAGCTGCCCATATGACCGAGATTTTTTTATGATTTCTTCTGATGTTTCTACCCAAGGACGCCTATTCCTTGCCACATCTCAAGGAACACAATTCCCATGGACAGACCAGCATGAAGAACAAGCGCTAAGTTTCCATTTTGCTGGAATACCTACTGTAAAAAAGGCATCAGCACAATGCACGAGCGAAGAAGGGGTCTCCTCTTGATTTCTCTTCTGAAACACGCATTTTGCTGGAATCCATCTTTGATGTTTAAGATATACTGGTTATGCCAGGTAACGAACCGAACCTCTTTCAGGCCCCGGCAGCTGGCTTCTTCTATCAGTCTTACAACAGGCTGTTTCAAGAAAACAAAGAAAACAAAACCATACCCATGGTAAATTACATGTTCAAAAGTCAGTATTTTTGCCAGAGACCTCAAAGAATCCCTCTCTCTACTCCCTTCCCTGCTCTGAGGCACAAGCACGTTCAGACCGCTGAAAAACCTTCCGTTACCTGGTTGTGAGATCCGCCAGCAAGGGAGGTTTCACAACTCCTACGCGCTTGCTGCTGGTGCTATCGTATTTTACATGTCAAATGCTATTCTCAATATCTAACCTAAAACTCCTAAATTACTCCTAAAGTAATTAGTTACTTTATTGTCTTTACCCACTGAATGTGAAAAGTAGAACTCTGCTGTAGAACAATTTTTATCTATTCATATATTCTCTTTTTTTTTATTTTCTGTGCTAGAGAAACACGGTTCTTTACCTTCTCCTTGCAGGTCAAACATCTTAAACTTCTTGTTATTTGTGGTGCTTTCTTCCAGACTCACTCCAATTTTTGCATTTTATTTATTTTTTTTTTTCATTTGCAAAGCACCAAACTGTATACAGTGCTCTGCCTTAAGCCTCCTACCATGTTTATAAAGTCAGGATGACACATGAAAAAGAGGAACTTGATCTAGTTTACACTAGCGGAGGTATTTCTGGTACTGCCAAAATTCTAAGACGCTGATGAGGTTTTATTCAAAACATTCTGTACAGCTCTGGCCAGCCAAAGACAAGCTCTTAGCTACTGTAGGTATATTGGAGAGCTTAGTTGAATGAATAGAACTTCCTTGGTACTGACATGGGCCAGTTTGCTCTCAAATTTGACAATTTGGTCAGCCTCTGTGTCTCCAAGGTTTTCAGGGATAATTCAAGGTGCAGCCCAGCAGAGCAGAGCTCTCCTTTTATTGCTTTTTCAGTTCAACACTGACCTTCTTGATTATCTTTCTCAACGATAACTCTAAGTAACTTTCCTGAATGTTCAAAGAAGAAACAGACTAAAAACGTACATATACTTTACAGCATACGCTGTACACAGAGTTTTGGGTTACAACCAACCCCAAAGCAGAATTCTGGAACGTGTTAAATACCTCGGAGTATTCTCTCCAGCCAAGTGGTCCCTGCAGAAGTATTTCCAGACCGTGTAGTTAGTTGGAGCTGGAGCTGGGGCAGGAAGGTGTGGACAGCCGTCGCATTTGGTCAAACTCAACAGTTTCATATAATTCATAACATTCAATCCACCCAAAACTCATGTCCCCTGGAAAGAACAAGAAAAACAAAGAATTCTCACTTTTCATAATCCATTTTTAAAAAGATGGTTCCGAGATAAACAAAACAGTCAGGACTACAGTTGGCACAGTCCTCCTCAGAGATACCCTCGGTCTGGCTGTGCTCATGCCACCCCATCCCGTGGGGACATCCCATGGGCTCGACGTGGGCACAACCCGGAGCAAGTGCATAGAGCAGGACACTGAAGAGCTGCGAGGGTGATGGAACTCTTCAAGAGTTTCCGTGGACAATGGTGGAAAAAACACAGTGTTCAGCACAGAAAGAACAAAAAACCAAACCCAGCAGTCCCCCTAGCCCGGTGGTATTTATCCAGTATGCATGAACTGTACAAAAATCAATATACATATCCTTGACATTTTGAGCGTACTAAGTAAATACATCACACAGCCATATCTGACGAAGCAGCCCCACACTATTCCAAAGGTTATTCTTGGGGAAGTTAGTGCTTCAGGGAAGAAAGGAAAACGTAAAGGCTCCAGATGAGGAGCATCTGCTGCCAGTCCACCAGAGAGTTCGTGGATCTTTCATCATGTGCAGCAGAAGAGAACCAGCATAATATGAAAAGAAAACATGATTTCACAATTTTAGAGCCTACCCTGAGGAATGCTGGCTTTTTTTTTTTTTTTCTTTTTCCCTCCTCCGAGTAGCTACATCGCTGCTAACAAAAAATCAACATTAATATGCAACTGCACGTAAAATGACTGGCCCTTTCAACAACAGGAGCCCTACGGATTAAGAAGCAGAGGATACGCTTTATCTGAAGGAGAAAATTTATCTAAAGGAAAAAACTGTCCATGGAATGGCTCAGCAAACAGTTTCTAACGCTGTTTCATTAGCCAGTGTAAGAGGCAGACATCAAATTAAAGAACATTCTCAAGTAAAGCATGGAGTTCTAAAGCTCTGCTGATATTAGACAATCACTGGTTTATCAGCAATCAAGAACTTAAGACATTCACAGAAATTGAAAGAAATCACAGTAATATTCATTCCCTACAAAAGTAACTTTTTTGGAACCGAGATTATCGTATTTCCAAAATAATGCTCTTTACATAATTAGTTTTTCTACTTTTATAATCTCTTTACAAGTTGTCAGCTACTGCTATTCATTGACAGTTACTAATCTCTGGCAACTGGAAACGCAGCTTTTGAGACTATATGAAATATTTTCTCTGAATTCTTAACAGTAAACATAAATCAAGCCGACACTTGAAATCTACAGTTTATTTTCAAAACTTTGGCACATTAATACCATAGACATCAAAGTACTGGGTATGCAGTTTGCCACATCAAGTGACAGCTCTTCTAAACACCAGGAGGATTTTATGAATACAGATTTGCTTGAGAATGGCTGCAATTTTGCAGCCTATTTCACACTGACTGGTACACTTGCTACTCCACAGAGTTCCACTTTACAAAAATGATGATCAGCTGGAATGATCCTTCATTTCTCAACAGGAGGCACAGGTGCGTGGCTGTTCTCAGTGTTTATCATCACCAATTAATTGCGTTTGGGTCTTGATTGCTAAGCACGGTTGGAGTATTCAGTGCTTTCCTGACATGGATGAAAAGATGAGGTGTCTGTTCCTACAGGCTCACCGTCAGGGGATCTGATCCACTGCTGTTGGGGTAAATTTAAATTGCTCTCTTTGTTTTCAATAAGCTTTCCTATGGACTTTAAGAAAAGATATAGAATAGTCCCCCAAAGTCAAATCAAACATCTTAAAAATGCAACGCCACGAGCTCTTTTTAAAATTCTTTGCACACAAAAATAATTCTTTTTTGCAGCTCCCCAGCACCCTGAGACCAAGCCCCAGCCAGCCTGGGTTTTGTCCGGCTCATTCCAGGGACATCCGTCACTGCCCCGGCAGGAAGGGCTCAGCCTTGGCTCCCCTTCACGCTGAGAACTTACTACCTAAAAGGAACATCTTTGCCAGTTGCCCACATGTGGTTCTCTAAAAACTGCCACAGAACCGCACTAATTAAGATGAAAATTTTGTCAAGACGACGCTTTATTCACACAAAAACCACGGAAGCTTTAACAGCGTGTTCCCTACTTGCGTCAGCGGCACCCAGAATCATCCCAGTTAGAACACGGGAACGGGAGGAAACCGGCTCTCCTGCGTAGGAGGCGTATCCTAATAACCCGTGTCTTCCCACCCGAGCGGCATCCCACCGCGGGAAGTTCGATAAACTAATTAAAGCTGACATTCCCCAGCCCACTGCATCGAGGGGTAGTCATTCCAGACAGACCTACTCAGAAGGAAAACTGGCCCTAACCAAAATAAATGACCAGTACGAAGGAACTAAACCTTAAAAAAAAAAAAAAAATGCACACGCTTTCTGGAGTGAAAAGCTAATAACAGATCGCCCACCTTCCTGGTATGTAGTCATTTTGTTCCATAACAACAAGCTGCAATCTACTTTTTTTGAAACAATGTGTGAAAGCATGAGGAAACCATCTCTCTGAAACACCAAGCTGTGGTACTGTTTGTCATATTTGCAGGCAGCACCATAAGCGTGACTTTTTTTGAGTGAATTTCTTCATTAATATATTTTTAATGCTGCTTTAGGGACACTGGCTTTTTCTTATCAAAACGTAGCCTTACAATTCTGAATTTCAGTGCCCAACAAAGCTGTCACTTCGGAGAAAAGTGAGTTTAGTGATCGATATTGTCTGTATTACCCTTCTGGAGCGAGGAGTAGGACTCACTGTTCTGGGGTTATGTTGCACCTACAAATCCCACTTCTGATTCAAGATCCCCAGGTACTGTGCTGCATATTGCATGAAGCAAATACACAAAAAGGTACAAAACCTCACAATTTGAGCATTCATTCTCACGTCAATCTCTTTTCAAGGTCAAATATCGCTAACACGGTTCTCCCTACTCCAAAGATCTGTGACCTTCAAGAAAGCACAAAGAAATGGATAACCTTTTCTTTGTAGGTAAATTAGTTTCTTTTAAAAGGTGGTAAAACCCAGAAAGCTGATAATGAAAAAACGTTTGCAGTACTTCTATGCTAACGCAGTGCAAAGCAAAGAGAATCTGAAAATCAACATCCAGTCTAAACACGATAAACATTATCCCCTAGCACGCTGAACTCTTTTAAAAGTAATCACGGACTGGTTAATAGCCTAAAAAGTTAAAGGTCTGTAGAATTTTGAAGACTGGAAACCAAATTCCACAGGCACTTGAAGCACGACTGGCTTCTGATACATGACATGGGTAGTTCTAATGGGGGCTTAACGTGCTAAAACGCAGTTTCCATCAGACACACAGCTCTGTAGCAAAGCAAGGAGAATCAAAGTGATGCAAGGGGAGTGACCCTGTGGAAAGAAAAACACTTTCTGAGATGAATGCAGTGTGAGACAGCTGCTCCTCATGATTTTCACGCAGAGCAAGGAATCTGCAGGAACTCCTAAAACTCCAGGGTGATGGTGCACATGCAAAAGAGGGTATTTGGGTGCAGACGTGTTCCAACAGCAAAGCAGGGGGAGAACTGTATGGTTTTTACATGGTTTTCTTCTAGCAGTGCTATAACAACATCTAAACTTCTCACATAACTCCAACAAAACAAACTGTGGTAAGTTTTTTTCCTACAGCAAACAAAATCCGTGCACAGCTAAGTGTGCACCTCTCGTAAGACTGTTTAAGATTAATAAGGCTGACAGCTAACGACAGCTTACAGAGAAAATAGCTTCTCTGAAAGGCTGAACATTTTTCCGTGAAATTTGTCTAAAGTGTGCCAAATTATTTCTCAGTACTGAAAAATGTAATGATTGCCTGCTGTTTGGAATTTTTGACATTTTGTAGCTCACTGTTTCTGCCTCTTCTTTATCAGATTCCCCTCCCCTGTGAGCAAAGCGAGGAGGACAGGATGGCCATCGCTCACGGACTGACGCCGACAGTTCGCTGTAACGAGAACCCAGGCACCAAAACCAGCTGACCACCACCCCCTTCAAACATCCTTCTTCAAAGCCTATGGATGAGGCAGCACATTAAGTGTTCTCATTTTCCCATTCCTAAACAGAACGGCTCAGCCTGTCTGACCGTAAAGGTCACAGCGTTTCTGGGTGACCCACCTTTTGGTGCGTGCCCCCGACACCGAAACCTTTCAGCTATTTTTCATACAAACCCACCACTCTTCAGCTAAAGATGGGGACACTGGCTCTGTGCAACTACTGCCTGGGTTACTTATGGTTTCTCTCAGACTAAGAGCTGTAGCTCAGAACCCCAAAACGCGCTCTCTAATTATTTATTGAAGAAAAAAAAACCATGGTCGAGATGTTTCTCGGTAAAGTATCCTCCATCCATTCCCTTAGCTGTGAATAGGGAAAGGTTCAGCAGTTTCAAGATGTAACACAGCAGAATTTTCCTGAAACTCAAACTTCTGTTAAACTAGGGATGCTTTAAACAATGGTATTTTTATTTTGAAAGCGGGTAAAGTGTTTAGAATGCTGCTCATCAATTTAATAGAAAATTAGTGACAAAAATATGTAAACATCCTGAAATCTACACAATAGTGTTTCGTTCCCCCCCCCCCCCCGAATACTTTAACTATAAACTTTTAAACTCCACACGTTTTCTACCAACAATAAGTATTTGGAATAACTGCATTATTTTTATAGAGCTGAAAATTTTAGACAATGCTTTTATTTAAGTGACTGCATCTGAAAAAACACACTATGTGCTCAAAAGCCTGCCTGTTCTGTTTTGGCTTTTTTCCTACTTATAACACTAGGAATAAGGAAAGATACTATTTCATAAAAAAACCTTGACTCACATAAATATATATTACTCCAACGTTTATTTATAGTCTTTAACTGAGTATTTCTCTATTCAGAAATTTTAACTTTTTCAAATCATAACATTTACTGGCATTTAAGCTTTGAAATCCTAAATATATTTCGCAAAACTATTTAATAATAGCTCTCCAGTCAAAGCACTTCCTCTGTATATTAAAAAGCCTATTACCAGCTTATATAAAGCAAAGCCCTGAAACAAAATGAACTGTGATCACAGCAAGTGGTTGCGTGATTCCATTCCTGGCTTCAGCTTTAAGACACCATTGATGAAAGCAAATGCGACAACTGTACCTCTCAACTGCCTGAGGCCTCAATCCAGGCGAAAGACCCCAAATTTAGGGTTCAAGGACAGTAGAATGCGAGATGCTCAAGGTTATGTCTGCTATGTTCTTTGGCATAACATCACTTTATCTTCGCGCAGTAGAATGATTTAGTAATTCAAGGTACAGCATACACTATCTAAAGTAAAGGGTATCCTCCATAACGTACAGATTATGGATAACTATAGATTAGCAGAGAGAAAAAACAACAATAAAGCAGCAAGGCACACATCACCTTGTTTTGTGCCCTGGAGGGAGCACAAGAGAACACGTAACACATCACGGGCACGTGACTGCACGGCCAACTGCACCTCCGGGAGATGCTCGCATTCAACAGCGATGAAACACTCGGTGCTACAATGATGATGGAGGCAGAATAAATACACACAAAAGCAGCAATTAAAATCCTGTTCCCAGGTGAAACAGACCCATCCCAAAACTTCTTCTGCACCATCTCCAAAAGAAGGGCTCCATGAAGGAGATCCATCGCTCTTTATACTTTTCTTGGGCAGTTTGCGTTAAGGAGAGTTTTGTAGCTACGTGATTAAAAAAAAATAAATTTAGTGTTATTACTCGTGGACTTTGAAGTCTCTATCTGGAAACATCAGTCGGAGAAGAGTGGGAAGAGCTGATGAAGGCTACAGCTTGCCAGGCGTTTGGGAAGCAGGAATGTATTCAAATACCTTGGTGGGGCACAGTGCTACTCCCACTGCCTCTGCATCACGCAGCAGGAACTGCCTTCAGTACAGCTTGAAACCAGTAATAAAAACACACTGTCTTTTTCTACAGAAAAATTAACAAACCTCTCTGCAAACAACCGCAAAACTTGGCCTCATCTTGCTTCTGAGGTAGAGAATTACTATCCCTGTTTTTTCAGGGGAAAGACAGGATGCAGAGAAAGACTAAAATATCTTCATCAAAGACCCACAGAGAACCTGCAACAGAGGTGGGAACAGAAATTTCTTAAGAACTTCTCTTCACCGACTAACCAAATAGAGGTCTCTATTTATAAATAAAGCAATTCAATAGAATTATTTGCACTGAAAGAATAAGCATATTGACTCTCTTGAGAATACGGCACACAACCCCAAATTTGGTGCTGTGCAACAGCGCGTTCAAAATAAAATTCCACAAATGCTCTCAATAGCAGAACCTGGTTCCTGTGGAAGTTATATTTTCTCCATATCCTAACCATAAAAAAAAATAACAGAAAGACACAATCTCTGAGGACACCCAACTCAGGAGGTCCCTGACTAGGAGAAGTCTTTTCAGATGAACGTTGCCTGCTAAAGTCAGGATATTTGGGCTCACTCCTTGCATTCTTCTGAAGAACTTCGCTTTAACGTGTGAATCTTCTGTGCTCTCTCCATTCAGTAAGACAAACGTTGGCTAGATGTTATGTACAAATAGATTACTAGGAGAAAATATTTTGTAAGTGCTACGAAAACGCACGTGGTTTCGAACTCTTCTCCTAGGTTCAGTTACATGTCATGAGCCTCACCGCAAACAGGGTTCAGAAAAAAAAAAAAAGAAACCCAGCGATCAACAAAGGTCTGTACAGGAAATGAAACTCGGTTCCCATCAGAACAGCTGTGATACGAAGCAGGACTGAGAGTTAAACACCACTTAGATGATGAAACTGTTGATTTTCTCTCTATGACTAAACCATTCCTCTCCGCTCCGCAATACGACAACCTGAAAGCCACTCAGGGGAACAAACGAGCTTAAAAGATCTCAACAGGTATGAAAACCTTTTGTACCCAAGGTTGAAAGATTAGTCAGATCCAACTTGGCAACTGTAGGAGATGTAAAGCAGGCATTTACACTTTCTGTGACCCCAAACTGGCATATTTCATCTTATTTGTAGCGACAGCTGCTTGAAGGCTGTAGTCCACTTTGGGTGAGGGACCAAATGTTAAACTCCACCATACAAAACTGAACTTCACTTCAAGTACATCCTCTCAGTAAGAACATTTCCTTTTAAGCAGAGGTACCGACAGTTCGAAACAGGAACATCAACTCTGAGACAACAGCACCAAAATTGCTGCCATCGAAAAACAAACACCGCTT
Source organism: Tauraco erythrolophus (assembly GCF_009769465.1). Taxonomy (NCBI): domain Eukaryota; kingdom Metazoa; phylum Chordata; class Aves; order Musophagiformes; family Musophagidae; genus Tauraco; species Tauraco erythrolophus. The sequence continues at coordinate 28,619,569 of NC_141475.1, forward strand.
CCACAGGAGGTAACAGGAGGCAAGGGTGCAGGTGATGCTCGCCAAGGGCCGTTCTCCAAACAGCTCCCCACAACACAGCGACGAAACCGCAGCCAAATCCCAGTTACTGCTCTAACGAGCGTGAAAGGAAAACAGGAACCTTCCCTCGCAGAAGCAATACTTTGCACCAGGGCAAGGACGAAAACAAGCTGGTAAACACGATCCCACAGCCTTGATCTTATCACCATCTCATCATTCTTGAACTGAAGAAAGGGGCGGCAAGTGACAGGGCAGGAAATTAGTTTCATGTTTACTTAATTTGCTGCTTCTCTCTGCTGCGACTGTCAGCCGTGCGGGAGGTGAGCGGTGAGAACGACTCAGAAAGGACGACGGTGCTACAGAAAGATTCACCTCTTGCACTTAAAAGGCTTCCATCATCAGGGAATTGTACGTTTGTAAATCTGAAACATCTGCTGGGACACCGGTCCAGACGCATATAGAGCTCTGATGAAAGGCTGGACCCAGACCTTTTTTGGCAGGGGGTGGGAAATAACCTATCAATTGTTCTCACTCACACAGATACCATCTCTGGATCAGGAAGTCATTGAGACATGACTGCTGGAAGGTGAGAGACTGTACTGAGAAGTATGTTTGTTCTGTTCTGCTCTTCCCAAGAAAGCCACCGTTGGCCACTTTTGCACACGAGGTACGGCGTTAATGGTCTTTTGGTGTGAACTACTGTTACGTTCTCAAAATCTGTAGCAATGAGGATGCCAAACACATTCAGATCTTCCAAGAATTATGGAATGCACGATATCTCATCATTCAAATCCAAGTTGCATCTTCTATTTGCAGTAGAGGATAAACAGGGATGTCCCTGTCTGAGGTAGACTGTTGTTTCAGAGGTCTCCTACCACACCAGATGAGGACATGTTTTGCAGTTTGTTGTCAGTTTTCATTTTATACCAGTAGACGTTCTAGAGACAGCACAAGCACAGCTCTGGGTGGCAAGCGGGCTGATATTGGACAGGGTTTTCGTGTCACGAGAGAGATGTTTGCTTTTGCAAAGCTGCAATACCAACACTTCTAAAGCACTCAGATGGAGCCTAAAGTCCCATTTCTAAAAAATGTTCTGCACAGACAAAAAAATCACAGAATGTCAGGGATTGGAAGGGACCTCAAAGGATCATCTAGTCCAATCCCCCTGCCTGAGCAGGACCACCTAGATCAGATCACATGCCTGCCTTTTTTTTTTTTTTTTTTAAGAATCTTATCAAATCTCAGGACTTAAAATACCTCTGAGATTTATGATAAATAATGAAACTGCACCCATTTCACCAATGGTTTACATAAGATGGTCACACACAAGGCTAGCACTCACTAGTGACCACCAGTTCCAGACGTTTCTGAACGTTCCACCTGATGTTTCATTCACACCCTCTGCATCAGCCTCCCAAGAAAGGACTCCTTTATACATTTGACTACGAGTCTCAAATTCCGCGATTATTACTCAGCTCCAACCCCTCCTGATTTCAACAAGCACGTGTCCCAGCTAGGAAGGAACTTGACAATCGCTGCACTTGCTACGCAAATAATTGTAACAGACTCTCTCTGTTCCTCATCCTTCCGAAACGGGCCGGCAGAGCGACAAGGCTGTGCCTGCTGGATTACCTGTCAGCAACTCTTCCCAGCAATCTGTTTCACCAGTTAGAAATCCTGGTTTCAGAAAGGACCGTTTTGTTACCCTAAGTACACAGGGAACAGACTGACCTCAACCTGAAGCCAGGTGACAGCTGTTTCCAAAACTGAAATCTGTTTATTGATGTGAAACAAGAAAAGGGATGGATGAGTGATTGCTGATTCCTAGGGCAGCTCAACACAACACTCCTAACTTCCCTAGATTTGTACAGCTAGAAGCCATTAGTTTTATTTCATATGTAAATGACACTATAAAGTGGAGCAAATAGAAACTCATTGAAGCGTACTATTATAAAGCACAAGGGAAACACTTGCAAAAAATCACTTCACATGCTTTTTATTTAGTCTCTGTCTCGCATTCCTTCAACAAGGAATTAAAAGAAGTTCAAAACCATTCAGCTGTATATATTCAAGAAACACTACACACAAAAATCACCAGGCACAGTGAATTTCAGCTGTTTTCCTCATCTCCGGTGTTATCAACAACACATGAGTTATCTCCCACGCTGTGGCAGCTGTGCAGATCAGAAAGAAAACTTCCTAAATTTAACTCTTCAGTTGGTCAGAGGACCTGCAGGGCTCCCCTGAACAACTGAAACACTTCCAATGTGCTCTACAGGATTTAAAATCATGTAAGCATATTCTAACAGCATCAGAGAACAAGTTCTCACGAACACATGAACGAAGAAAACTAGCTTCCTGGACACTTATTTTGTCCTTACCCTTCCCTCCAGGTCCCTCCATATGCCCACCAATAACTCCACTGGGAAACACCAAATATTTACTCTGACTTCATCCAAGAACCATGCATGTAGAACCGAGTAATTAGTCAACTGCTCCCAGGCAGAACGTGCACCATTGGAGTGCACCTGCTTTTCCCTGACTAAAGCATTTCATTTTGGCCTTTCTCTTCTAGCTAGAAGAAGCCATTTCAGAAAATTTACAGAAATTACAAAAAAGAAAAAAAACCCACCAAACACACACAGACATCCCCCAAATCAAAGCAACTACAAGAAGCTGTTTCATGTGAGTTGGGATACGCTGGACTACACGCTGCAGTTCCCCTGGCACACAAGGATGTCTCTTTGCCAAGAGAAGGGGTGGAATTTTCAGCCAAGAGGGGGAAACCGATGGGTCAGGAACTGTGGAGTTGTTTTAAACAAATCCTCGTGTAATCAGTAATGGTCCTGTTTATTTGAAAAGTAACTACGACTGCATGATTGGAAGGAGTGTGTGGGGGGGAAAACCTGCTCCATTTTGCAGCCAAGTATCTCTCCTTACTAAAGAACACCTAAATATCCAGTTTGGGTACTCTCATGCTGGCAAGCAGTACTTGGCATTGTTCTCTCCAATACTTAGCTGCAAGTTGGAACTTCTCCAGGGCCTCTCCTCACATGTACGAAGAAAACCGAGTGTTTACTAAGTGATTTTAACCTGCTGAAGTTCATACTTAGATATTGTTTAGACAGCTTGGTATTTGGCTCTAAATACTTGATAGACTTAAGAAAGCAAAAATAAAAACAATTTATGATAAAGTTTTATATTTGGTTCGAGGCCAGACTGCAACAAGTATCTGAGGCAGTTGTATTGCAAAGAAGTAACTAAACAAGGTTTGCCACTTCTCCTAATTTAACATCACGTTCCCTTAGATGAAAGGCAACAACTTAACGTATATTTCACATTACTCATCTCGATAACATTAAGATGAAGAAAGATTTACATAAATAGCTAACTGAAGAACATCATGTTTGAATTTAGAACTTCTTCTCTAACTAAGCCAATAGCCCAACACTTTCCTGAGCAGGCCAACTTTCTTGGAGCGGTGCACAACAGCAATATTATGCATGCAGACTGCAACCATTCCTTACTATGCCATGCAAACTGCGCTTAAAACAAAGGAGAATAAACAACTACCACCCACTGGTTGTCAGGCTGGCTTCTGCACGGCCCTTTCTTGGACATGCAAACTGCTGAACAGACATTTCCTTGTTGTATGCAATCTGTATAGATAGGCCTGTAAAGCTAGTCTGACCACAGAGATTAATAGCTTTAGCCAAATAATGCGGTAAACCATGTGAACGACGAGCTGTTCTAGCATGTTTGCGAGCCTCTCAGCAAGGTTCAACACGCTGCTATCTGCATCTTGTTGCCAGGAGACACAACATCGCCCAGGAACAGAAGGGAAGCCAGGTTGCAGTGACCACCAGTGAACTCCAGCAAGAGTCACAGCGAGTCCAAACAGCCCACGTCTAAAGGTTTAGCAGGCTCTTCTGATACAAGATGATGTTGCGTAAGAAGAAGCTGGTGACGATACATGGTAAAACATTTACCCCCCACTTCAAAATCTAGCCTAAACCCTGTTAAGTCCAAGTTTTAAGGCATATCAGATTCAATGTTTGGAATCAGAAGCTCTAGTCTTAAAAAAAGTTCCACTCCTGGGTTCTCACTGATACTATCCACAAACACGAAGCTCTTCCAAGGGATGAAATACTACAAGAGTTACAGAAACTGCCAATTTGTCATTCCATGGTAAGCTGATATTATAAATCTACAACTGTCATTCAACCTTCCATCGGGGCATGACTTTATAGCACTGACTGAAGCAATGGGCTCCGTATCTTTTAAGAGAAGGAAGGAGAGCACAGGCTACAGAATTAGCAGCCGAAAACAGAATTTAGTTAGAAAAATACTAACGGTTAATAAAATAATTTTTGTTCTCAGTAGACTAAATCTGTAGGGTCAAGGGGCAACGGATTTAAACTGAAAGAGGGCAGATTTAGGTTAGATACAAGAAAGAATTCTTTACATTGAGGGTGGTGAGGCACTGGAACAGGTTGCCCAGAGAAGTTGTGGATTGCCCATCCCTGGAAGTGTTCAAGGCCAGGCTGGATGAGGCTTTGGGGCAACCCTGGTGTAGTGGAGGGTGTCCCTGCCATGGCAGTGGGGGTTGGAATGGATGATCTTTGAGGTCCCTTCCCACCCTAACCATTCCATGATTCTATGACTACTTTTACCTGAAGAAAACAGGCAGACACTCACTGGGTAGCCAGTTCGACTCAACCAGATGAAGCCTAGGTTGTATTCAAAGAACATGCCTCTGCCTCGACAGCGGATTTCAGCAGGACCAGCAGAGCTCTGACCCAGCACACCTGGGCTTTCCCAGATCACGCTGCTCCTCTGCCTCCGCTCACGGTCACCGAACGGCGTGTGGCTGCCAAACACCCCCTAAGTTTTTCCCAAGAGGTTCAGACAGACAGAAACTGTCTACCAAGAGACCAAAATACCCACCAGACTGGAAACCTGCACACTAAGTGTAACGGCAGACAACGCTATTCAGCCGATTTTACAGGCTGGAGATGACTAAGCAATTATGAAGCATTGTTTCCTTTAAAATTAATCATTCTTAACTCCATCATTTAGAGCACGTAGATCATGTGTGCAGCGATGGATTCTGTGATACAGGCTTCAAAAAGAAAACTTTTTGCTCGCTTGCACAGAGCTCAAGTTTAAATTACTTGCATGGGCTTGTCTTACTTCCGCATTTGCTGTTTTGTTTTCAGAAATCATTTACAATACTTGGAAAAAAAATGGAAGTTTCTCTGTTGTTAAAGTACAGCAAATTTTATCAGCTGTGCAGTTGCAAGATTTTTTTTACCTTTTTTTTTTAAACAGACTGGCACATTTTTTCAAGACAATTCTATAAAATATGATTATTCCCTATTACATCTAATTCTCATTACCTACTTCACTTTCATTTTCAGTATGAGGTGTCTATATTCTGGTATTGCCTGCAGTAAAAAGGATGAATCTACAAGCTGATGGAGCCTGAGTTTTAGTACCTAATCCAACATCCAGTTAGGTGAAAGTAAAGACTCACTTGACTTAAAGCTTTAGGTGGGGTCTTTGAGGCCTAATGAGAGCTCTCAGCATAGTAAATGAATATTAAAATACTAAGGAAGAAGGGGATATACTTTTCAGGAAGTGGAAGGAAGAGGCAGTGAGAACAAATCCACAAGGGCTCAGATGACAAAGGCAATTCGAAGTTTTTACTACGCAACTACAGAAGCGTCGCTTTGAACTGACTGTAACTGGAGTGAGTTGCCCTGAGCTCACAGATTATGGTGGGGCAGATAAGATATGAGAAATTTGCACTGCATGTTTCCTCCAGAAAAGGGGAAAAAAAAAAAAAAAAAAGCAGTCTACACCTGCGCTCTTGCAAACATGGACTATATAGATCTGATGAACTTGTGAACATCAGCACTCCCACTACTACTCAAAATGGAACCTGCATTACAAAAGTTGAAGAAGTTTTGGGTTAGATCTCAGGGTGCAGGATCAAGCCAAAATTGATAACATAACCAGGGAAGCTTAAAAGCTGTTTCCTAATTCCATAAAATGAACAGACAAACACCAGCACATATAGAGGAAACAGTAACTTCTAATAAATGGTGTAACATTTTTAGATAACCAGCATTTCTGAAGGTATTGCTCAGGTTGTTCATAGTGAATTAGCTGAAACATCACCATATACCAGCAACTGTATGAAATCTCCAGCCAAAGGACTTAACGGAGCACCGACTGGATTTAGTTGCTTAGAAGGTAATTATGAAAACTGTGCTTGGAGTGCATAAAATCCATCTGGATTCACAGCGACAGAAAGCAACTGCTGTCTCATTCCTGTTTCAATCGCGTCAAAGGCTCATTCCTGCTGCCACTTTTTCTACTACAGAGAAAAGACTAATGAGGAACGTCAAGAATAAGCACAACGTTACACAACAGCCTGTCAACTCCCTCAATTTCTACAGAACTGAAGTATTCTCATTTCACACACTTCAGGTCCTTCAGCTTCCAAAAATACTTTCCAGACGACAAACAGCAGTTTTAGTAGGTGCACAAGAGTTCTCTGTGTGGCAAACTTGTCAGATATTATTCAGGTAACACCATCACAGGGTTTCTAGAACACTTGTACACAAAACATCAGGAAAAGAGAGTGCACATTCTGTTATATTTCCGCGCCGCTGCTCAGTTAAGCAGCCTTGGCTTTGCTAGGGAGAGAGTAAACCCATCACCTACCGATATTTCACTTTGATCTTGTCATTGTCAGGGTTGCAGTAGAGTCTTTCCAGATGCTCCTGGGAATCATTGGTCACACTTTGCCAACTCTGGGTTGCTGTCCTTCTCACTTGCCAATGATAAGGCAAGACCGTGTGATGTTTGGGACAATCACTGCCATAAACACAAGTGCCCTGGAGAAAATCCACACAGATTTCTATTCCGTCTTCCTGGGTGTGATATTGCAGCTGGTTCAAGAGCTCAAACACCAGATCAAGAGAAGCTTCTTCACTTTATCCTGGAATATCCCAGCACTGAACTTATTGCTTGGGTTCAAACTGTATTGCATTGGACAGCTATTCTCTTGGAATAAACCAGATGTGTAGCTTTCCAGAATCTTGTCTGGGAACAAAGGACAGGCTGCACCATCACTAGCAGCTGGCTGCAGGATGATCCTGGAATGATTCGTTACTATTATCAGCAGCAGTTCCAGGAGCAGTTTCTGGTGAGAAGCCTTGCTCTCCTGTTTGGACATCCTGCTCAGGATGCCCAGAAGAAGCACGAGCTACTGGCAACTGACTCTGCACATCTGGAGCTGTTGGCATCAGCACAGTCACGTTACTTTCTGGCTGGGGGCAAGAAGTGCCGAGGTCCAGAGTTTTTCACAGCAGATTCACATAAATCACTATGACTGCCACCTTGGCCTCGGCGCACAAAGACCCTATCCAAGGTCCCAGCTCCCAGCAAACTGGTGAAGATTGGCCGCAAAGCCCGCAGAGTTTGTGTGTCCAGTCTCTTCTGCACTTGCTGCTTTTTCTTGAAGCAAGGCTTCACTGGTGGTATCTTTTCAGACAGTCTTATCTGAGGAGGAAAGTCCTCTGAAGGAGGGCACTTCATTCCTGGGCAGTGAGCCTGCTGCACAACACACGCTGGCTTTGGTTCGGTGTCCATCAGACACAGATTCTGCTCTCTCCAAATCACTTTCAAATGTCCCAGAGCCTCGCAAGAATCAATCTAGGACAGAAAGGAAAACAAGACAGTTAATCTCTCTAATTGCTCATGGTTGACACGAACAAGATCACCCCTGGAGAGGATTTTGAGCCAGCAACAGCAAACTCCTCCCCTCTCTGTGACTGCGGGTAGCCCCTAGGCACGTAAAGCATGAAACCAGCTAAACTCAGGCTAATTAATCCCAAACACACACTCATCGTCTTCTCACACATGAAATCTCAGAGACACTCAGGCACGCACACACAGTCCCCAGAGGGGGGGCAGGAAAGGGGGGTGGTCTGATGCCCTCCTCCTGTGATAATGTTTATTATTAAACAGCACTTTAGTTCATTATATTCCACCAAAGTTAACATTGCATTGTTCATTTCCATGCCCCCTCACACACAGCCCCGAGAACAGAAGCCTTCACAGACACACAGCCCTGAAGGTCCCCACCACACGTGAAACCCGTTTCTTCTCCCACCAGAGAAACGGGCAGACGTAGGCATCCCCATCCCATTCACACCCACCTGCCCTCGCACAATCTCACCCATCCAGCCCGCCGCACGGCCGGAGAACTGCTGGCTTCACTTGTCACACCGACTTCAGCAGGGGCCGGGATTTAATCCTGGGGTTTTTAGGCGCAGGAACTCGAGTGCTTACAGCCTGTTCCTCCTGCTACGCGTCTGACGCCGACGGTCCCGTACATGCCCAGGCACTCCCACTGGCACAGCCATTCTCACATGCCCACACGCTCTCGCACTGACTCAGAAGCACAGTCTGCACTCCCTCACCCGCTGTGACACACCGAGCTCGGCACCAGGAATTAAAACCAGGCAGGGAAGAAAACAAAGGGGTGCTAGTTACTCAGGAACAGAACGGGGTGGGGGGGAATAAATCAATTATTTGCAAGATGAAAATATTTTTTTTTCTAAAGTACAAATAAATAGTATGTCTGGTACGTCACCGTCACCAGAAAGCAAGCTCTGTACCTTTTAATCAGGAATCCTGTAATATTTGATTACATTTAATTAAGCCCTCTTCATCTCCTTGCACACAGCCTCAAAGCTTAAGAGTGCAGCACATTAAGGATTACTTCCTGGATAAATGCATTCCAAGCAAAGTAACTTCTCATGACAAAACAAAATCCCAGGAAACAGATAACATTTGGCAATCAATTCTTATTACTGAGGATTTACTCTGGAAAATTTCTGAGTCTTCCTTATTTTGGAACATTCATTTATAAGGCTTTTGCATTACCCTGGGAAACAGCACGTCAGGATTGCCAGGAAAAAGAAAGAAGCTGTACCTCTCCAGTTTCCCCCTTTTTAGATTAAATTTAAAGCAACCTGTGTATTTTGTCCGCCAGTTAAAAACACTCCAAAATTACTAGCATCTCTGTCATTCTTCCACAGACATACCAGGTAATTCTCTTTTCTAAACCATCAAGGGCACCTGAAACCTTCAAGTAACTTCAAAGGTTACAAACCCTCAACTGTGAAAGGAATCAGCTGCTTCCACTTCCTCGCGGCCAGCTTTAACAGCCCCTGCCACATGCAAGAGGATCTCCCAGGGTTCGAGGGCTCCTGCTGTGCCGAGGAGCCAAAACAGTGACTTCTGGCCATTTTCAGCCGTATCTTTAAAGCTATTTCAATACTGTCAGTGCTCACTCGATCGCCGTTTAAAGAATTGTGTTATTGCATGGAGCTGAATCCCCCAGCAACTCCAAACACTGAAAGCAGTGGGAATTAAGAATATCAGTTGGCAGTTCTATTTCAGCGTTTTAACATCCTAAATTAGTCGCTGCTGTTTCGAAACATTCCCAATCTCCGAGAGCAATGCTGTATTTGCACAATGTGTTTCAACAGAGGAAGATCTCAGTCCCCAAGCACCAGCCTTCGCCGCGAACCCCACCTCCTGCTCCTTTGCTGAAGAAAGCAAGTCTAGTGTCCCAAAATAGATTTTTTATTACAAAAGAAGAAAGAAAAACAAGAGCCCAAACACAAATGCTACAACAGACCGGCCCGCAACTCTCCGCAGGTCCCCCCCGCAGCGACCTACCGGCTTTTGCTCTCCTCGAGTGAGATCCCTGCGTTTTGTCCCAGTTTAAGGATACCTCCAAAACAAGATAGCCTTCTGGTGGGGAAAAAAAAAAAAAAAAACAACAAAAAAACCCACCAAAAACTTGACTGCTGCCGCCGGGCGCTCGCACGCCAGTATTTCCACCTTAAAATGCAGAAGCGCCTGCGTCTCCGGTCGCACGTCCTGGGCTGTTTCTCAAGTTGCCTTCGGGGTTACCAAGAGACGGCGGGGAGGGGGGAGGGAGCGCGGCCGGAGCCGAGCCCGACGCGGCGGGAGCGGCAGCCCGGGCTCACGGCCCCGCTGCCCGCCCAGCGGTAGGTGCCACAACACGCCCATCCCGCCCCGCAGCTCCCTCTGCTCCTCACATCTTCCCCCCGCCGTTTTAAATACCGCTTCCCGACAGCGCCCGGGCCGGCAGCTGCGCGGCCCGGGGAGGAGCTCCGAGGCGGCGGCGCAGCTGCTGCCCGGTGCCGGGAAGCCGGCCCGCCCCCTCCTCCGCCCTCCGCCCCGCTCCGGCCGCCGGAGGGAGGGACAAAGCCGCAGCGAGCCCCGCTCCCACCTCGGGCGGCGAGTCGCGCACCTCGCGGCGGGCATCGCGGGGGGGGCGGGAGGACCGAAAGCGCCGTGACTCGCTCGTTCACCGGCAGCGAAGGGACAAGAAATCGCGTTCGGCGTCACTTGGGTAGAGCTGGGCGAGCCCCAGCGCCTGCCCCGCGCGGGAGGCAACGAAATAACCGGGAAGAAGGGCGGACGGCAGCGCCCCGGTGCCTGCGCGCCGGGCGGGAGCCGCTCCCCGCAGCGCGCCCCAGGGACGCGGGAACGCGAGCGCTCGCTGCAGCTCCCGACCTGCCAACGGCACCGAACTGCACGGTGCCATCAATCGGAGAACGCTAATTAATGACTAAGCAGCGAACCAGAAGCCCCATCCCGGAACAAAGTCACCGTGACTCATTTTCGGGACCGGCACGGCGTGAGCGCAGCCCCCCTCCTCGCACGGGGCTGCCAGAACGCGGGCCTGTGCTCGTGACTCTGAAAAAAACAAGCAAGTTCAATCGGAAAAGCAGCAAACGTCATCACAGCCAGGTATTATTTACCTACAGGTGGAATTCGTTAGGAGCAGAGCGAACTTTCTTTTGGCCAAAGCCATCATTGTGCTGTCATCTCTGGGCGGCGCGCTGTGCGTGTGTGCCAGCGCGGTGGGATGGTGCAGCTGCTGGTGTGCCCGCCTGGGACACGTCCCTGGTGAACCACACACGCTTGTGTTCCCGGAGTCAATTCCCACGGGACGCGTCCATCGATTCACACGGACTCGACACCACCAGAATGAAGTGCGTCCGCATCGCTAACCTGGCCAGATAAAATAACTTCTGAAGAGGTAATAACTTCAGAAGGTGAAATTTTTGTTGACGGAACACCTATTTGTGTTACTGTTTTCTTTTTAAATAAAGCCAGTCTTTCATTGCTTATGCTTGGTGGTTTTGTGAAGTTACACACACAGAAAACACAGGCATCTGGAGAGAAACCTCGTTTATGATGGCATAAGCTGTACAGAGCATTTTGAAAAGGCTGCACAGCTGTGTTTCCATGCAGGGAGAATATGCCACTTCTACAAACAAATTACAAAAATGGAGCTTCGTGCAGTTGGAGCTGACTTCTTACAGATGACACAGTAGAGGCTGAGTAAAGAAGGCATCCCTATCTACAGGAGCGGAAAACAAATTAGCATCTGTAAATTAATTGAACTCTGGAGCGTCTGAAACATCAGACAGGCACGGCCTTGCACCCTGCCTGGACTCTACAAAACACGAGCGTTACCAAGCACGGTGACTGGCCACGTCTCATGTCCTCATTTAGGAGAATGAACTGTATGCACACTTGCATTTATCTTCTGTTACCAGAACAGAAACTGTTTGGCATAGCTTATTTCATGCATGAGATATAAATAAGTAGCACATATGGCTGAACTACACACTGAGGTACGCACAACTCCCACTGCAGTGGGATTGTAAGGATGTAACTGCGGAAAGACGGAGGCCTGGAATAACCATCTTTCTCAAAACAAGTGTCTAATTAAAGGAAATACATCACAGCACACTAGCAGATCATACACCCACTTCTGAGACTACCCCACACAAATATATAAAGAAACTATGATCACCATGAAAGTATGATCTCATTTTTAAATACACGTTTAAATCTTAAGCAAGAGAAAGAAAGCTTTAATTATTTCTTTCAGATGGTAAACTGCATCAGAGCAAATGCAGTAATTTACAATTCTGACTTGCAAATAATGGAATAATCAGTATGCACACTTCACTTATTTCCTGATGAAAGAAGGGAAATGTCTTTGACTAAACCTTCACGCTAAAAAAAAAAAAAGTTCTCAGGCTCCAACACATTTTTTCTGGTGACAGAAACAAGACCTCCTTTTCTACCTCAATACTTGCACAATGAACATTCTTCTTAGAACAGATCACATTACAGGAAGGTTAACTGTCCTCTTCTGATACGAGGTGAGGTCAAAAGACTTTGGCAGGAACTGGAAGGATGCTGTGGAACGAGGCAGCACAGAAAAGCTGTGAGGCATCTTCTCAGTTCCCCTGAAGCCATCACATCCCAAGTCTACCTTGCACAGACTCCTGCTCTCCATGTTTTCAGCAAGGAGAAGGGAGAGGAACAGTCACTGCCACAAGCTCTTATTTAGCTCAATGTATTCTGCCAGACAATCCAGCAGGAAAGCAGCTGTTAGACTCCATAGCCTCTGTCATCCACAACTTCTCCGCTCCCAAGCTGAAGAGTGGTAGATACCACCATTTTAAATTCAGGCAATGTTAAGAAAGTTCCAATATAACCCAATTAATACAGAGACCCAGAAATCAAGTCATTTCCTCAGTCTCAAATTCCCCCTTCTTTTAGTGTCTTGTACTAGTAGTTAAAAGTTTTAAAAACATATTATTCTGTTTCTCTTGTTTAATAAAACCTGAATGTTTGGTGAAAACAGCATTTCTCAGAAAAAAAAAAAATCATGTCTTACACATATGAGTATCACCATGCTTCTAGTTATTCTGCTGACTATCAGATAATCTTATCTCTAAGAGATTTATGATTCATGTATTTGCACAGGGAATGTGTGATTCAAAAGCAGGCCCTTTTCCTGGAAAATCTGCTAGAGCTAATAACTTCTGCAGAGATATCTTACTGTCCTACGATGGCAGTCTTAAAGGGATGGACCTAGAACTTTGGCCTGCACACAAAGCAGGACACTTCAATGCTTTTAGCATAAAAGTACAGTAACATTACACAATTTAAGCTGAAGCGTTACTAAGAATTCCTTTCTATTTCATGAAATAAGAAATAATTTTATCACAAATGGAAACAGAAAAAATTTGTATGTCATACTCAGTCAGCAGTCTCTCAAAAAAAAAAAATCCCAAAGCCTTATTGTTAAAGTGCATGTAGTGAGCATTTGCAGGGTGTCAGGCATGAATTAGGAGCAGGGAGCATGTTTCAGTACACTAAAAACCCAAACACCTAAATAGCGTTTTGTGACTGGAGTCTGACAGCCTTCCACCAGTGTGAACAGGACTTCTGGAAACGGTGCTTCTTGTTGAAAATTAACCTTCCTGGCATCACGTACCCATTCATGTATCTCTACAGACCAGAGAGACGCTCTGGGACATTAGACTGGTTAAAGCATCCATCCAACTTTGAAGTTGATTTAGATATGTGAGTTAATACATAAAGAGATGGAAAACATGCCCAGAACTGGGACGTGCTCACTCGGGATTTTGTTGAACTGGTGCACCCTCTTGTGGAAGTCTCTTGGATCGGTGTAAACCATCCAGATGTAGTTAAGGCCACGGCAACACATACCACGCATCCTTAACGAATACCAGCAATGCAAAACTGATTCACATGGTACCAGGTAACTTTGGAGATTTTTTCAAAGGTTAATTCTAAAACGCTGATGATTCTGGAAGGCATGGATCCTGCCACAAAGTACCAATGTGTGCACGGCCCTGCTTTGTTCCTTCTCCTTTAGGCTGAGTCCTATTTAAACTAAACAAAATGGGAATGTTCGTTTACAAGGGCAGTGTTGGACAACTAAAATTTAATCAGTTCTAAAATTAACAGCTAGTCTATCTAACACACACAGAGGTAATTTACTACCTACATGCAAATAATGTCCACTCTTCGACCAAAAATTTCAACAAATTATAAAGGGACACCTGAAAAGCAACAGTACTGTAGTATTTTACATCTGAAAAAACAGCCAAGGGCTGCTCACCATAGCACACCTTCGTTAGAGCTGTAGTCACCCAGTAAAACACTGATTCTACAAAGATCTGCAACACCCTTGACAAACAGAAGGTGTGAACGAAGATCTCTGTAGACATCCCTTGAAAAGGTCAAGCCCTACGATATAAAAGGGAAAAGTATTATAAATTTGACTGCTCTTTCTCCCAAACTCTGTAAGATTCAAACAATAGGAGGAAAATAGCAGCATTCACATCTTAAACTAAAACAAAAAAAGGAAGAAATTAACACTAATTCAACAAACCACTTTTCTTCTAAGATGCAGGAGGTGAAGAACAAAAATCTGAAGCTCAGGAAACACTGTTAATGTTCAAATCCTCAAACTTAATTGTGCCTCCGGAAAGCGGTAGTAACAATGGGAAGTGTTCACAAACATGTCACATGCATCCGATGGGGTAGGCACAGATCCAGATCAGCTGCAGCACCACAGTAAAGTTCTAACTCTGAGCAAGGATACAAAACCATCTGGAAGAAAACGGGGCGAGCCCTTAATTTTGCCTAACACATATGTAAGCATTGCTGTAGAAATCCTGCATGTCCTCCTCCACTACTGCATGGCACACGGTTTGTCTCAGTGCTGACTCCCAAAGCCTCCCTGCTATGGATACTGTGAGCAGCTGGATGGACAGTCTGCAGAAGACATAAAAAACCCCACAGTGTTAGATAATATCGTGCAGAAACCAGCAAAATGATTGGTATATTCAGCTGACGTTCTTTGTCTGAAATAGCCTTAGTGACTATGAGTAGGAGACATGGTCTGCTCTACGTTTTAGAATAAGAATATACTTTTGAAAGATTATTTCTTCACTGAGGAATTATTGTGTGGGAGGACTCTATAAATGCTTATTTCTAGAATTCAGCAATCGGTGTGTTGCTGAATTCAGCAATCCAGAAGGGCAGAGGATACTACCTTGCGATACTAATTCTGTTCATGGAGACTTTTCCTTTTAAATTTCCTAAAGTTTTTTAAATTAGGAAAAAAAGCATAACTTGGACCTCTAACATACAGGTCCAGGTTGAGCCTAGCCATGATTGGCTAACTGGAAAATACAAGCTAATTCTGTTTTCTGTGGATGGATTAATCTCCATCTATACCAATATGGCATGAAATAAATGAACCTGGATCAATTCTATCAGAGCTATTGCAAATCTGCACCATGCTCAGGCTCACCACAGGCATGTAGCTACACTGCTGCTAAGAGCAGCTCCGTACAGCTGTGTTGCAGAGTTTTGAATTGCTTTCCCATGACACAGGCTTTACATCAAGCTCAGTAGATCCAACCTGGAGAACTAGACCACTGCAGACACCTGACTGGCTGGCTGTAGTTAACCTGGCTCCTGTCCTACTCATTAGGTCTAGCTCCACACCAGACTCCCTGGATCCAACGCTGCTGGTGCAGAGCACACCTGCACATAACCTGGACCTTGTGTCCCTGTGACAGATCTCCTGCTGGGTAAGCTCTCTGTGCCAGCCAGAAAGCAATGCCCTTCTCGGTGCCAGCACTGCTACACACCCAGCCTGACTCTTACAGAATCCTCAGTATTAGTGTTAATTTCCTCTTATCTCTAGACTTTCTATTAACTATACTTGAGTTCAACCATTACCTGAAGTTCTAAAGCTGGCTGGATATGATTTCTATGTACTGCATTCTGTGCAGACTATTACAGTGAAACGGGTCTTACCACGATGAGTTCCAATGTTTGCAACGTGCAAGGCTAGTCTGCGTTACATACGATTACAAATAACCATTCAAAAGATGAAGCAGTCAGAAATATCCCCTTTTGCTCACTCACCCAAACACCCTTCACGTGATACTTCAATTTCTAGTTCATTCTTCTTACTTTGGATATTAGCATTTTAGGAGCCAACGGCACATGAATGGCCAACTCTTCTGACTACACGTTGTAGGCTGAAATTTTCCTTCGGCCAAGACCCAGAAGGCTTTTGCTGAACTCAAGGCTGTGGGAATGGGAAACCCCAGAGATAACTCACAGGTGGAACCTGACACCAACCACCATGAGATCCTCCTACACCGCTAAAGGCAGGAGCAGCAGTGGGTGGGTGTGTGCCAGGATGACACATTTCAGACTCAGAAATCCCATCTGGCTGACTTCCTCCCACTAACAGGGATTCGGACTGCTGAACTGGACCAGCATAATCCCACTGCGGATCACCTGATATATCCCTAGTGTGGGGACTATACGTGAACTGCTTATAATCTGCGTGCTGTTGGAGACACAAGCTGACTATCCCACATTTAAACTACTGTTTCTGACTGCTGGCATCCTTGTGCCTAAATATATAATCACAGGCAGCAACTAAATAGATGGTCCCAGACTTTTGCTATGTAGCCAGCAACAAACCCAGGCCCTACACCAGTGCTTCACCCCCTTAGCTGATTTTGACATCCTACTGCCTACCAGTTGTCTTACACACACAGAAGATGCAACATGATAGGTCTGCTTACATTCATTCAACTTCTTCAGCCTTCCCCAGCGCAGCCCTCTTGCTGAAGCATTCACGACACAGCTCCCACGCTTACTTTCACCCTGTATTTCTCCACCACTTCATAAAAGGCCAGTGTGACCTGTAAGAAAACCGACAGTGCCTCCGTGTTAGGTGGCACATCCAGAGCTGCAGGTCTGCAGAGTCCTCCTGGGCAGAGGAAAGTTACAGTTCCCCAGTGGCCTCCACACACAAACGGCGTGACTGCCGTCCTCGGATGGCATCTGGCTGAACAGCAAACACGTGTGGAGTCAGTCTGCACAAACCTTCACAGGACCCAAACCAGGGCATTTTGTGGTCGACCAGAATAAAAAGTGAAAAATATGCAAAAAGATGAAATAGAACACTGTAATTTTCTATTTCCTGCTGCCAGAAGCTTTTATTTGGATTATCTGCAGGATATGCCTGCAGATCTCAAAGCAACGTGAGAAACAGACCTTGATGTTTGAGAAGGAGATGCCCCAAATCTTGAACATTAGGTTCACTCTTAGCTGTAGAGTTTAGTTATTTTCCAAATACAGCATTTGATATTGCTTTTCAAGTGCGGTCAGCTCCATGCTCTATCTGGGATAAATGCTGAGCAAGCCAACCCCCTGAGAATCTATTTACAGACATCATCTCATTCATTTGGTCTACATGCAGAGGAACCTATCAAACAAAACTTTAAAAATGCTAAAGGAGGAAACTGGAGCAGATGAGACCATTTCAAGACATCAAAAAACGGTCACAACCTGCTACACTGAGCTCCCTTAAGATATAGCAAGTGTCACAGAAATCCAAGTTTCAGCTTTTAGGAAATGGAAAGTGAGCATAGCGATCCATTATTTCAATGCAGTGCTCTCAGAAGGCAGAAGAGAGCAGTTCATGAGGGAACAGCACTGGACAGTGTACTCTGTTCACCTCCATGATGATTGCAACTATCTTTCCATTTCCTAACACAGAGAAGGGTAACTCAGACATTGTCCCACCCTTACAGAGCCACAGATTCTTCTCAAATTCATATCCAGATAAGAAAGCTATCCACTCAAAACTATCTGCAAACAACACTGGTTCAAGACAGTGCCATCCCTTACCAGCCCCCAGACTGCCCCTCCAGCTGTGACAGCTGTGCTCTGTTTGGGGCAACATTCTAAACCACATCGAGGAACTGATTTGGCTGAAAATAATACAGCCAGATTATGTCTCCAATTTTAAACCTCAGACACCCAGAATGCTTCAAAAAAAAGCACAGCACACAGTGAAGAACTGGAAAGCTTCTTATCCACCTAGTTCTCACAAAGACAGCAGAAGCCACTCAAGTTTATGAGCATCATGCCTGTTTATTCAAAGAAGGTTTTTCTTTTGTATTTCAACAATCTCCAGTCAGCTGATGCAACCTCAGAACGCTAATCCCTTACTGCATGATAAATTTCAATCCATCCAAGTAAACATGGGGATTTCAGAATATTAGAAGAGTGCATTTTTGAACAAAGAGAGGTTTTTTTAATCTTAACTACAGTGAAGCTTTTGCTTTGCTCTAATTAGTTATTGGACATAGTTTAGTCCACTGACTCTGGAACAAATGCCACTGAGAAAGTAAGTTTGAATTTAGGTTTAGATGCAAACATGAAAATCTAGCAGTTTTCAAAACTATGAATTTATTTCCCAACTAACAAGTGTTGGGGGGAAGGAAGGGAGGAAGAGGAAATGTGGGAAGAAATCTGTCCAGATTTTTTCCAGCCAGAACGAGAAGAATATACAATTTCCCCTGAGAACTGCAACAGACAGCTGCAAGATTAAGTCTTAGTCATGAACTTTTCAGGCTGTATCTACACTGCTAGGAAATGTTCTCAATTTCAGTGAGTTATTTAAGTTAAAACAACAGAGTAGAGAGAGGTCTTCCAGGTATGTGAAGTGAAATGGTTCAGCTAGAACAATTAAACACGTGCAAAAGGAAGCGATCGCCCCCGGAGGACTTGATAGTGAAACGGCTACTGAAAGCAAAGAATAGATATTGTTTCTGTGCATAACAAAACCCCTTTTGAGAAGCAAACAGAACCAGAATGACTCATAAGTAGGCAGCAAAATTAATGCCTGCAAGGTCAGCCAAGTTCATGCTTTAGCTTTGGATGAAGGTTCACAATGTAGTTGTATGTGGAAAATAAAAAGGTATTTTCATACGAGTGGGATCATTCCTTTGGCTGTGGCATGATTTGCACTAAAATCCACACAGTACTAGCACATTGATAATGAACTGAAAAAGATGCAAGAGACTGCACAGATGCTTCAACTCCACAGTGAAACACCAAATCCAGGGTAAACACTGACACAAGGCCAAAGGCACAATATCCTCTTAGACTAACTTAAAAAGAGGAAAACACACACACCCCAAGTATAACAGAATATACGCCACTGGTACTATTGAAAAAAAACACGTGCAAGCCTCTGGAGACAACATCAAAGAAATGAGACTCTCCTTTTCTGAAAGACAGCTGGAGTCATTGCTGTCTCACATTCTGTAAGCGGCTGAAATAAACAATATTAAAATATCAGGCATCTCTTCGATGTATCTCTAAAGATTTACTCTGACAAACTGATGTTATAAAAGCAAAGAACAGAGAGGGTGTATCAAAGCCCACGTTGAGAACATTTGTTTTATTACAGAGATATTAAGGGTGTGCACTGTAATTCCGCACAGCACCCAATGTTCTACGTTACTTTTATGAACAGGAATGTACACCACCACCAGAGATCAGCTACGACCACCACCGGGGCGACACGTATTTAAATCACACATATTATTTTCTGTGGAGCTCAGAGAGGATTCTTGCCAGTCAGCCTGTCTTTTTGATACAACTGTCAGTGTTGGAATGTGACAGCGATCACTATCCTGAAAAAGCCACATTCCCGTCTGAAGGTTTTTAAGAATTCTTCTGTTAAACAAGACGTCAGCTACCATGGTAACTACCAACAGAGAAATTCACTTGGCCAGAAGAAACACTGAGATGCCCTTACATTAACACTAGATGACAGCAAAAACAGCCCTATTTTGTCTGTTCATACATAACGTATCAATCTCAGAGGAGTTATTTCCACAGGTTTTGCAAGCTAAAAAACAGTTATCGAGAGCCTTCGAATTACCTGAGGACTGTATAAACCATGAAGCTGTAAGAGCTTGTAATCTTTTCAGCAGAGCTATGCCAAGAAAGAACTGTAGCTCAAAGCAATACGGAATTTTCAATACAGTTGAGAAGCCTTACTCACAGAAACAATCTCTGCGTGTTCCCAAGGGTTTAGGTAGGCACAGCTGGGCAAGGAGAATCATAACCTGGCAGAAAGGTCACTGTACACAACGTGAAACACTGCAAATGTAGTTTGAAAGAAATGCTACACAAGATTCTCTAATATATTCATTCAATCTGGCACCCACCTTAAAAATGTCCTACTGCTCCCACCCCACACACAGTCCAGGCATCAGTTATATCCCAGGTATTCCTGCACTGACCTGTGGGAGACATGTGGGTGAAAAGGAATCATTATCTGGTCAGAACGACTCCATGTCACTGTCTGCTCTTTGCTCCTGGAGCTACAAAAACTCATGGCTCTTCAGCCCCAGGGCACCTGTTCCTGGTGCTCTTATGGTGATGGAAAGGGCCACCATATCTGCTCTTGGTCCACCTGAGGTCGTTCTCTGTCTGTGCTACCTTACAGGAATTTCCTCTTCTGCACATTAGAGAATCTTTAGGATTTTGATACCTAAAGTAAGAGACGGCACAAAAATCCCTAACAATAAGTTACGGACTCATTAGGGCTATTTCAAGGGTCTTTTTGGGTGGGTCTTTTTGTTTTGTTTTGTTTGTTCAGGGTTTTTTGGCTGTTTTTTTTCTAAGAGACATATTAATGCAATTAATACAAACCATTCTTAGACCTTGGGACATTAAGATTTGTATTAGCACAGAAGACACAAATAAAACTTTGCTAATGAGCAGACTTATTTACTGCTAATTAGCTGCCTTGGAGATTCTACCTTCCAATCCAACACAAATGTACTTTGGAGTCTATGCTTCACCCAGATAAGCAACAAGAATAAAACAGACAAAATAAATCCTGTTGGGAAGTGTCACTGCCCTCATTTAAAATTTCAGCTTGGTCCAGCTTAGAGATTTAGAGAAAAAGCGAGAGCAGTAAAGATAATCCATGTATTTTCTTAATATTTATTACTGCTTCTGTGTGTTAGAAAGAAACTTGTTAAGAAACATACTTCATAAGTTACAAAGATAACAGCATTAATATTTCTATTATCAGAACTTCTGCTTTTGGGTCATTGTTCCTCTGATTATGATGCCTTACGTTCCCAACGGCTTCTGAAAGAGGATTCAGACAAGATGCAGTCAGCACAACGCAGATTTAGGCACTTTAACAAAAACTTGAATTGTTTTGACAGAAATCAGCAGTCCAATTTACTTTTGGGGAAGCAGCTATGACATACTTCAAGTGAGTACGAAGCTTCGGTGACGGTTTCCTTGTATGCAATGTTCTGCTTAAAGCTACAGTTTGCCAGTGCCAGGATTTTTAAAAAAGCAAAGTGCTCATTTGTTTTTTCAAGAAAATCTTTCATCATTTCACTGCTTAAAACAATGTCATGCTTCGTTTTAATGGAGAGACAGATGGCCACCAGGCAGATTTTGTTCCAAAACAACAGCATCTTCCCATGTAAACCCAAACCAAGAACAAAAAGTTAAGACTTAATTATACTCCACCGCAACGCAAAGCAAGTTTATCCAGATGAGTGGAAGGAAGAAATTTGTGAGTCAATGATTACATCTGAATCTTGAAACCATCTTAATCTTTGCCATGGTTTCCAACCACTTTATACAACTCTAGCAACGTTCTTTAATAAAAAAATCCTTAAGATTGGTACATTGATCAAACATTGATCAAACAGTGATGTTACCGACTGCGCATTTAATTTTAATGTGTTATACAAAGAACCAAGACTGATCACTCCTGCTGGAGTACCACCCTCAGTACGGATTTCAGAATGCCATCTAACAGGCGAACAGCATTTCCTGCCAGTGGAAGCCAAAAAGTGCTGAAGCCACTTCAGAACAGGTTAATATAACCCAGAGACACAGGGCATATGGAACAGAGACGTTAGAAGGAAGAGATATCCACCTGCTTCATGTAACAGATACTCATCAAAAAGAAATAAATCAGTGAAGGTCAGGCACGTTCGTAAGTCCAGTGGAACACACATGCATCTTGAGGTGTGTAAAGACTTAGAAGTAACAATCCACTAAAACATTGCTGATGACTTCAATCGTTTCTGCAGAGAAAATTATTTTTCATTAAAAAGTCCGAATTTCTACTAAAAAAAAAATGCTAAAAATTTCAATTTTAAGACAGCCACAGAATATTTAGAAATGGAGACTATACAGCTCAACAATATTATAATCCAATTAGGCGTGGGAGCCATCACCCACTGCTCAACAGCACTAAAAGCATCTATGAAGGACAATGTCCAAGGCTAGTACCCGGGCACAGGAAAGCCATATATGCCAGTTAACTGCAGCTCCAGGGAGACACGCACTGCCTGCTGATTGCAAATCCCATGGGACACAGGTTTCCCAGCAACGAAAACACCCATGGCTGGTACGTGACCCATGGCATTACTCCTGAGCACAGGCAGGTACCACCACCTGCACGACCAGGAGCAGGGGTGGACGGGGGGAAGGTTGGACGTGCAGGTGCATGGCTGCCACCGGTACTCACGGGTGTTTCTGATGGCACTCAGAGCTCCGGCACCTCATCTGGTTGGTGGATGTGCCGGCTAACCCAGCCTGGCAATCCCTGCTGTAGGTGTAGCTCCAAGCCAAGGAGGAAGGTCTCACCAGGAGCACAACTCCCACAGCTGCCTGTAGGTAACAGAATCACAGAATGGTTTGGGTTGGAAGGGACCTCAAAGATCATCCAGTTCCACGACATTAGCGATATCATTCCGCTGCCACGCTCTCTTCAACACTCTTTGAATCACGAAAATCCGCTCTCAGTTTGGCCTTGGAAATGCATTAACGAGGTCGAACAGCAGAGTCCAGCTGCACTTAAACGTTTTCTAAACCTCTATCGGAACGAATTACGATTTTTGATCGTTTCACTTCATTTCCAGCTAGCGTTTCCTCATTGTGTGTGCACCTCTCGTAAGCAAGTTGGGGGGAAATCATAGAATCATGGAACGGTTTGGGTTGGAAGGGACCTCAAAGATCATCCAGTTCCAACCCCCCTGCCATGGGCAGGGACACCCTCCACTACACCAGGTTGCCCAAAGCCCCATCCAACCTGGCCTTGAACACTTCCAGGGATGGGGCAGCCACAGCTTCTCTGGGCAATCTGTTCCAGTGCCTCACCACCCTCAGAGGGAAGAATTTCCTCCTTATTTCCAATCTAAACCTCCCCTCCAAGTGGGAAGAAGAGAGAGACACACTTGAAATCAAGTTTCCTCAAACACATCACAAATCCTAAGGAAAAGGCGCCGTCCCAGCAGACAAGGAGCTCTGCAGCCACCCCCGGGGCAGCGTCCCCAAAGCCGCCCCACACCGTGAGCCCCGTACGGTTAACCCCATCGCTCCTGGGCGCTCCCACGCGCCGTTCCCCCAAACCAGCGCTGTGCGCATCACTCCCGGGGGGCTTCCCGGGCCGGTGAGCGCGGGGCGAAGAGCAGCGCACGCTCCCGGGAGTCAAACCGGTACAGCAACGCTTTTTGGAAGCGTACCTTAACGGGTACTCACTTGCCTCAGCCACCGGGCCCCGCGCTCCCGCGGGCCGCCGGCCTCCCTCGCGCTGCGCCGCGGTACCGACCGGCCCCCCCGCCCCGGGCGGGGAGCGGGGCCGTTCGGCGGCGCCGCATCGGGGGGGCGGCGGGCCCGGGACGCGCCGCGCCTCAGCGGGCGGGACGAGCACCGCCCGCCGCCGCGGCCTCGCGCCCCGGAGGGGCGGCGCCTTCCCGCCGCGCGCTCCCGCGCCCGGAAGTGGCCGCCCCCGACCCGGACGCGGTGGCGGCCACGCTGACGGTGCCCGGGTCCGCGTCCCGCCATGGCTCCCAAGGGCGGCCCCGGCGGGCGGCAGCAGTCGAGGAGGACCTGCTCCTGCAGGACTTCAGCCGCAACCTCTCCGCCAAGTCCTCCGCGCTCTTCTTCGGCAACGCCTTCATCGTCTCCGCCATCCCCATCTGTGAGCGGCGGGGAGCGCCGGGCTCTCCGCGGGCTGCCGTACCGGCGGAGTTACCGGCGGAGTTACCGTGGCTGCCTCCGTGCCGCGCCACATCCCGCCGCGGAGCGCGGAGCGGCGGGCGGGGGGTGGTTCCGCGGGGCGTAACGACGGCGGAGCCGCCGCCGGTGGTTCCGCGGGGCGTAAGGATGGCGGAGCTGCTGGCGGTTCCGCGGGGCGTAAGGATGGCGGAGCGCTGACGTGGCAGCCCCGGAGCCCGCGGGTGCCCGCGCTGCCGCCCGCCGGGCCGGCCGTGGGTGCGTGGGGCCCCCTCAGCCCAAAGCCGCGCAGCCTTCGCGGTCCGAAAGCGGTTTTTAAGGGATTCGGACGCCCTGCGGGTGGTTTTGCGGGAGCTGGCTGCGGTCTGGCAGAGCTACAGAGCTGGAAAGCTGCACAGGACTCCCGTGGGGACGTTTTTCTTGGAGAAGGAAAGCACTCAAAATGCCTCTTTTTTTTCTTTTTAGGGCTGTACTGGAGGATATGGCATATGGATCTCGTTCAGTCTGCGGTCCTGTATAGTGTAATGACCCTCATCAGCACCTACCTGGTAGCTTTTGCCTATAAGAACGTCAAGTTTGTTCTCAAACACAAGTAAGTTGGGTGGCTGTTTGAAGTAGAACTTGTTATTCAATAATTTAACAAAAACGGCATTTACAACATTTTTTTTAATGAATAAAAATGTGTGAAGTGTTACCCCGAAAACTATTTTATATAGAAATATCTCCTGATTGGTTTCTGTCATCTCCTTGTAGTGATGGAATAGACAGCCGTGTCAGCTAAGAGTGTGATGAAATAGC